>NC_081407.1:197457739-197790739 GCF_030272615.1 Cryptomeria japonica | reverse complement strand
AGCAAATCAAGGAATGGCATCGGTCGTTTCAATAGACTGGCCCTAGGCGAGCTTGATGATAGCCTAGCTAGGTATCAGTGACTAAGAGGAATCACTTGCAGGGTAGACCGAAGTCTAGGCAACTAGCCTTAGACCAGAGGAAGATGGGATCAATAGCAGAGAAGATCCAAGCTTGAGAGGAAAATTACTTAGGACAAGTCAAAGGTATAGCTAATGGTAGAATAAACATTGCAAGGTGTCTAGTTAGATTCAATGGAATAGTGAGCTGGTGGATTTATGAAAGTGAATTCACAAGAGCAGAGTAACAATCCTCGGTAGTGAGGACATAAAGTGGATTAGGAGAATAGAGAGGAGCATTCTTGGGTTAGTGGTGCAGGAGAACCCTTCCAAACTCTTTCTCTTTCTTTGTTTTGTTGGTGTTATGCTTCTTGAGAAGCCATTGTACATGAATAAGAACCATGAGCTCATGTGTGCTAGACTAGGTCCTAGTTTTAGGTCCTTAGTGTTTTGTTGTGATTTCTTGTGCAGGAGAGGTTGAGTGTGCCTGGAATGTGTATTAGGCCTTATTGGCATGTTGATGTCCTTAGGATAGCCCAAAATAGGCTTAGGAGTCATGAAAAGCAACAATGGCAAAGTTGCTCAAAAGATGCAAAAGTTGCATGACAACTTTTAAAAGTCGTCAAGCAACTTTTCCACCCAAAATGGTCATGGACCCTTGTTGTGCATGGAGAGCCCTAATTATAGCACACCAACCAAGGTATGGGTGGTATAAGATGTTGCAAACCCTAATTGGATGGGTTGGATGTTAGACATTGTACAACCCAAGCAAAAAGATCAGACTGAGACTGTAAAATTGTTACCAGTCAGTTTGAATGAAGCAACCAAGCAAGTTAATGGATTGAGATACGTCAAAAATTATGTGGAATGTCTTTCATGGTGTAAATAATTTAATTTCAAGCAATTAGTTTAGGTGTTTATTTGCAGATTGAGTGTGTTTGTAAATAGTTTGTAAATTGTCTTCTTACTGTCCAGTTTTGGATAGGATTGTGTAAATGGCTGCATAACTCCATTCCCCATTGTGGAACCACCATGAAACCATGGGGAATGAGAGTGCAGACCTTGTACCATACTACAAAACAAGAAGGGCCCTTAAAAATGCATGAAGGCCAAGCAAAGACCCACTCCTAGGCGAGACTGGACAGTGCCCTGTTAGGAGAGGTTAATTTGCAGAGGTCTTGGAGAGCAAGGTTGGATAGAGGAAAGTACACCCTTTGGAGGAGGTGTAGAGGAGTGTTTGAAGCATAATTGGTGTGAATGAGGAGCCTCCACCAATCCAGACAAGGTGGCTAAAACACAAAACACTCACTGTGACCCAGGTAGACCACAAAACCCTCACAAAACCCTTAAAACCCCAAAATTCGCCCAAGGCACTGTACGGCCACTTGGAGGCCCAAAACCTAGAAAATCCTTGATCCCTTGCCAATTGAGTTGTAGTATATTTTGGGAGTTTGGGTTGTGTATGCATCATTTGTGAGAGAAAGCCCTAAAGGACTGGGTAGGAGGCCTAATTGGTCCTAATCCTTGTAGCCCTGTTTTGTAAGCAAAAACACAAAACAGTGAAATTGGTAGAAAGGATGAAGGTAGCTACTTCTTGGGGGCACATGGAGGGATGTAAAACATGGTTTAAGACCTGATTTAACCTTGTTAAGACCCTGGAAGGTGTAGAACAAGTATAGCCCTTATTAGCCATAGTAAGGGGTTTTGAGTCTCATGAGTAGGTGAGACCTTAGGAGCAGCATAGCAACTCTTTGGTGGGTGGATTGGGCAAGGTCAGGGTATTCCTCAAGCAAAGGAAGTTCTAGAGACCCTAGGGTGTGAGGAGAACACTAGGTGATCCAAGGAAAGGATCCAAGAGCATAGACTAGGCTAGTCTATCCCAAGCACCAACCCATCAGATTGGGATCAGAGCAAGTAAAAGACTTGTTGGACTGTGCATGTCTCTATATACTGGTGAATCAGTAGGGGAGAGCAGAATGGTTACTAATGCAGGCTGGCTAGAGAGGTGGAAGAACATAAGGAGAAGAATAGACTCCTCGAAGAAGCTATGAGCGAGATAAGGGATAAACTGCAGGAAGTGGTGGATCAGAGGACACAAGGACCTTAGGATGAAGACACCGAGGGTAAAGGCAAGAAGACTATAGACATAGATGACATTATCCCTGAACCAGATCCCTTGTTCAATGAAGAACCTTTTGTGAAGGCTATTAAGGCCTTGAACACCAAAGCCTTTGAAGGATTGCCACATTTCAGTGGAAGAATGGACATAGACACTGTTATGGAATGGATTGAGGGCATGGAAAACCACTTTGAGTGTGAGGGAGTGACAGAGGCTCAAAAGGTTAAAGTTTCCAAATCAAGATTAAGGGGAGCAACTTTGACATGGTGGAAGTACCTGCAAGAAGAAAGAGTTAGTATGGGAAAGCTACCTATTTGGAATTGGAAAACTATGGTGAGTAAGATTAAGGAGAACTACTTACCAGAGGATTATGAAGTCCAACTTCATAAGAAGAGACAAGGATTGAAGCAGAAGTATCTTGATGTGACCTCCTACATAAAGGAGTTTCAAAAGCTATGTCTTAGATCCAAAGTCCAAGAAGATGAATCTATTAAGGTGGCTAGGTATCTAAGCGGCCTAAAGTGGAATATTCAAGAGGAGATAAGCCTATGGACTCCTACTACTATTCAAAAATGTCATCAGCTTTCTACCAAGGTAGAAGAGAGGAACAAAAGGAAAGGAGACTCCAATAATAGGGGTAGAGGCAGAGGTAGAGATCAAGTGAATCACCGAGGTGGTTATCAAAGCAAGGCAAATGAGCTGAGGAACCAAGGAGAAACCAAGTTGACTGAACATGGCAGTGAAGCCAATCTCAGAGGAGGACATTCTAGAGGAAGAGGTGCATAAGGTGGTCCAAATAGGGGTAGAGGTACCGACAGAGGTAACTCCTATTTTGCAACAACGAAGTGTTACAATTGTGGACAATTGGGACACTCGGCATATAGATGCTCTGACAAGCCTACATCATCAAACAGTGGAAAGAGGGTTGCATATGCACATGAAGACTCTTCAAGCAGCAAGACCCCTGAGGTGGACCATATTGAATCAGAGATTGGAGAAAATCTGATGTTTAATAGGGTCTTGATAAGACAGCGAGAGAAGAGTGAACCTAAGCATAGAAGACTATTGTTTAGGGTGAGGTGCAAGATTCTTGGTAAAGTTTGCAAGGTGATAATTGATTCAGGCTCAACTGACAATATCATATCAGAAGAGGCAGTCAAGAAGTTGAAACTCACAAGGATACCCCACACTAATCCATACAAGGTGACATGGTTGAATCATGAGCAGAGTGTGCTAGTCAGTGAACAGACTTGGGTAGAGTTTTCTATTGGAGGATACAAATATAAGATCCTTTGTGATGTGTTACCTATGGATGCATGTCACTTATTGCTAGGAAGACCCTAGCAATTTGATAGGAAGGTGATCTATGATGGAGAGGAGAACTCCATTTCCTTTAAGAAGGACAACAAGACCTTCAAAATTCAGTCTTTGACAGAGAATGAAGAGGGAACTTCAAGAACACCTAGTGTTTTATTGGCTACCGGTAAAGAGTTTTTAAACTTGCTACATGAGGAGGAGATAGTGAAGTGTGCCATCTTTGTGAAGCCAAAGGAGGGAGAAGACAAGTTGCAGGCAGAGATACCCAAGGAGGTGAAGCGAATATTGCAAGAGTATAAGGACATAGTGAGTGATGGAACACCTACAACACTCCCACCAAGAAGGTCTATAAGTCATCAAATAGACTTTGTTCCCAGTGCATCCTTACCTAACAAGGCTGCATATAAGCTCACACCTGATCAGAATAAGGAGGTAGCAAGGCAAGTGCAGGAGTTATTGGAACAAGGACTGATTAAGAAGAGCATCAACCCATGTGCAGTCCCGGTAGTGCTAGCATAAAAAAAAGGAGGTAAGTGGAGACTTTGCACTAACTCGAGAGCAATCAATAGGATTACCATAAGGTATAGGTTTCCTATTCCTAGAATAGAGGATCTAATGGACTGTTTAGGAGGGGCTATGTATTTCACCAAGCTAGACCTTAAAAGTGGTTATCACCAGATAAGAATTAAGGAGGGTGATGAGTGGAAGACTGCTTTTAAAACCACAGAAGGATTGTATGAATGGCTTGTGATGCCATTTTGACTCACCAATGCGCCGAGCACCTTCATGAGGTTGATGAATGAAGTGTTGAAGGATTTCACAGGCAGATTTGTGGTGGTGTACCTAGATGACATTCTCATCTATAACAGAACCAAAGAGGAGCACCTTGAGCATTTGAGGTTAGTCTTAGAGAGGTTGCATGAGGAGAAGCTATCCATCAACCTAGAGAAGTGTGACTTCTTGAAGCAAGAGCTGGTCTACTTAGGATTTGTGGTATCTAAAGGAACCTTGAAGATGGATCCAAGCAAAGTGGAGGCAATCTTAAATTGGCCTGCACCTAAAATAGGGACTGAGGTTAGAAGTTTCCATGGATTAGCTCAATTCTATAGGAAGTTTGTGAGGAACTTCAGTGGCATATGTGCGCCAGTTCTTGACACCATCAAAGGAGGCCTTGAAACTAAGTTTAAATGGACTGAGCAGGCTGACAAAGCATTTCAATTGTTGAAACAGGAAGTAGCCACAAAACCTATCCTTCTCCTACCTACGTTTGATAAGCTATTCACTTTGGAGTGTGATGCAAGTGGAATTGTAGTAGGTGGTGTGTTGAGTCAAGAGGGAAGACTTGTGGCATTTTTCAGTGAGAAGCTTAATGAAGCAAAGAAGAAGTACTTGGCCTATGACCTAGAGTTGTATGCATTAGTGCAGTCTCTAAAGAAATGGAGGCATTACCTACTTCCAAAGGAATTTGTAGTGTTCACAGACAACCAGGCATTGAGTTACATTAACACTCAAGAGAAGCTCCACTATAGACATCTGAAATGGATGGAATACCTCTAATCCTTCACCTTCGCCATCAAGCATAAGAAGGGGCAACTTAATAAGGTGGCAGATGCATTAAGCAGGAAGTTGTTGACAATTCAAGAGTTACAGTTGCAGAGCATAGGAATAGAAGGTTTCAAAGACCTCTATGAAGGAGATGAATACTTCTCATCAGCTTACAAGGTTTACAAAGAGTTTGAGAACCATTTCCATGGTGAGTATGCAGATTACACTCTCCAAAATGGTCTCTTGTTCAAGGGTAACCAGTTGTGTGTACCTAGAGGATCCATGAGGGAGAACCTCATCCAAGAAAAACATAATGGCAGTTTAAGTGGACACTTTGGAGTCAACAAAACCTTGGATTTAGTACAGAGGTACTACTATTGGCCAAAGTTGCCAAGAGATGTAAAGAGGTATGTAGAGCAATGTGGAGTGTGTTAAAGAGCCAAAGGAGGATCAAGCAATGCTGGTCTTTATCAACCATTATCGGTCCCTAACAGACCTTGGGAATGTATAAGCATGGACTTTGTAGTAGGACTTCCCAAGACTAAAACAGGTATGGACAACATCTATGTAGTAGTAGATAGATTTTCCAAGATGAGAAATTTCATACCATGTAAGACTACACATGATGCTAGCTATGTTGCACATCTCTTCTTTAAAGAGATTGTTAGGATTCATGGACTCCCTTTAAGTATTGTTTCAGACAGGGACAACAAGTTCATGGGTCATTTTTGGCAAACATTATGGAAGAGACTAGGAACTAACTTGTCATTTAGCTCAGCTTACCATCCACAAACAGATGGTCAAACTGAAGTCATCAACAGGGTGTTAGGCAATTTGTTGAGATGTCTAACTAAGGAATATGGTTAGACATGGGACCTAATCATTCCTCAAGCAGAGTATGCATATAATGACAGTGTGAATAGGACCACTAGTAGAATCCCTTTTGAGGTTGTGTATGGCAGACATCCAAGGGGAGTATGTGAGTTGAGAGACCTTAGTACTTTGGAAATGAAGAGCGGGCAAGCAGAGGACTTCACTCAAACCATCAAGGAAGTTCAAGAGCAAGTTAAGAAGGCCATCCTTGAATCCACTCAAAAACTAAAGGCCAAAGTGGATGAGAGAAGGAGAGAAGTTCAGTTCAAGGTGGGTGACTATGTGATGGTACATTTGAGCAAAGCCAGGATGCAAAGTGGTAAGCCTACCAAACTGCAAATGAAGAGAATAGAACCTTGTCAAATTCTGGAAAAATATGGTGAGAACGCCTATAAGGTTGATTTACCTTCAGACTTAGCCATTTCACCAATCTTTAATGTTGCGGATCTGGTAATGTACAAGGGAGAGATAGCAGGGCAGACTGAGAACCAAGTTAAGGTATTGCAGGACTTGGATGTAAATACCTTACCTCAAGTGAAGAAGCCTAAAGCAGACGAGATCTCGGAATCAAGGGTGAAGAAGTCTACTAGACACCAAGTCTACATGGAGCACTTAGTGAAATGGGCAGATCAACCAGTATCTGAAGCTACCTGGGTGGAGGAGAGCAGGTTCAAGACACTTGGAATAGACCCGACTCTCATTTCTTCTTCTTTTTCTTAGTTATGTGCAGAGGGGGAGTATGGTGTAGGAGCACCCTTCCAAACTCTTTATTTTTATTTGTTTTGTTGGTGTTATGCTTCTTTAGAAGCCATTGTACATGAATAAGAGCCATGAGCTCATGTGTGCTAGACTAGGTCCTAGTTTTAGGTCCTTAGTGTTTTGTTGTGATTTCTTGTGCAGGAGAGGTTGAGTGTGCTTGGAATGTGTATTAGGCCTTATTGGCATGTTGATTTCCTTAGGATAGCTCAAAATAGGCTTAGGAGTCATGAAAAGCAACAATGGCAAAGTTGCTCAAAAGATGCAAAAGTTGCATGACAACTTTTAAAAGTTGTCAAGCAACTTTTCCACCCAAAATGGTCATGGACCCTTGTTGTGCATGGAAAGCCCTAATTTTGGCACACCGACCGAGGTATGGGTGGTACAAGATGTTGCAAACCCTAATTGGATGGGTTGGATGTCAGACATTGTACAACCCAAGCAAAAAGACCAGACTGAGACTGTAAAACTGTTACCAGTCAGTTTGAATGAAGCAACCAAGCAAGTTAATGGATTGAGATACGTCCAAAACTATGTGGAATGTCTTTCATGGTGTAAATACTTTCATTTCAAGCAATTAGTTTAGGTTTTTATTTGCAGATTGAGTGTGTTTGTAAATAGTTTGTAAATTGTCTTCTTATTGTCCAGTTTTGGATAGGATTGTGTAAATGGCTGCATAACTCCATTCCCCGTTGTGGAACCACCATGAAACCATGGGGAATGAGAGTGTAGGACTTGTACCATACTACAAAACAAGCAGGGCCCTTAAAAATGCAGGAAGGCCAAGCAAAGACCCACTCCTAGGCGAGACTGGACAGTGCCCGGCTAGGAGAGGTTAAGTTGCAGAGGTCTTGGAGAGCAAGGTTGGATAGAGGAAAGTACACCCTTTGGAGGAGGTGTAGAGGAGTGTTTGAAACATCATTGGTGTGAAGGAGGAGCCTCCACCAATCCAGACAAGGTGGATAAAACACAAAACACTCACTGTGACCCAGGCAGACCACAAAACCCTTAAAACCCCAAAATTCGCCCAAGGAACTATACGACCACTTGGATGCCCAAAACCTAGAAAATCCTTGAGCCCTTGCCAATTGAATTGTAGTCTATTTTGGGAGTTTGGGTTGTGTATGCATCATTTGTGAGAGAAATCCCTAAAGGACCGGGTAGGAGGCCTAATTGGTCCTAATCCTTGTAGCCTTGTTTTGTAAGCAAAAACACAAAACAGTGAAATCGGTAAAAAGGATGAAGGTAGCAACTTCTTGGGGGCACATGGAGGGATGTAAAACATGGTTTAAGACCCGATTTAACCTTGTTAAGACCCTAGAAGGTGTAGAACAATTATAGCCCTTATTAGCCATAGTAAGGGGTTTTGAGTCTCATGAGTAGGTGAGACCTTAGGAGCAGTATAGCAACTCATTGGTGGGTGGATTGGGCAAGGTCAGGGGATTCCTCAAGGAAAGGAAGTCCTAGGGACCCTAGGGTGTGAGGAGAACACTAGGTGATCCAAGGAAAGGATCCAAGAGCATAGACTAGGCTAGTTTATCCCAAGCACCAACCCATCAGTTAGGCTAGGAAAAAGGCCTTGGAGGGAGTCAAGCTGACTCAAGCAATCTTGGGTCCTCCCTATCAGATTGGTATCAGAGCAAGTTAAAGACTTGGGGTGAAGAGTGCAAGACTGATCTAGTATCAGAAGAAGGAGTAAATATGGTGACCAATACAAAATTGGCTAAGAAGGTCGAATACCAAGAAGATGAAAACCGACTGCTCAAGGAAAGGTTGGAGCAGTTGGAGCATAAACTAGGTGTGATGGAAGTCAAGACAACAAAAGTGAGTGGGAAGGTAGACGAGAAGGGTAAAATGGTGGCGATACAGGATGAAATCCCTGCACCAGACGCTTTTGTTGATCAAGAACCATTCTTGAAGGCTTTGAAGGCAATGAGTGAAAACCCTTTGGAAGGAGTACCACTGTTTAGTGGCAAGATGGAAGTAGAGTTGGTAATGGAATGGATAGAGGGAATGGAAAATCATTTTGACTGTAAAGGTGTGATTGAGGCCCAAAAGGTTAAAGTGGCTAAGTCAAGAATGAGAGGTTTTGTGGTTACTTGGTGGAAGTTTATACAAAATGTGAGAGAGAGAGAGAGAGAGAGAGAGAGAGAGAGAGAGAGAGAGAGAGGTAAGATCCCCATCTCTACTTGGAAAGGTATGGTAAACAAAATCAGAAGGATTATATACCTAAGGATTATGACGTGCAGTTGCATAGGAAAAGACAAAACCTAAGGCAGAAGGAGTTAGATGTAAGTACCTACACTGAAGAGTTTCAGAAGTTGTGTCTACGGTCAAAAGTGATGGAGGATGAAAGCATCAGAGTAGCAAGATATCTTAACGGTTTGAGATGGAACATACAAGAGGAAATAAGTTTGTTGAGTCCAACTACCATTCATAAATGTTATCAGTTGGCTTTGAAAGTAGAAGAAAATAATAAGAAGAAACATGAAGGCTCCAGTAGAGGCAGAGGTAGAGGCCGAGATTCAAAAGGTTATAGAGGAAACTACAGTGGCAGAGGAAGTGAAATAAGATCACAAGGAGAGTCAAAATTGACTGATCCGACTAATGAATCCAATGGAAGAGGAAACTATGGTAGAGGAAGAGGTCATAACAATAATAACAAAGGTAGATCTGGAAGTTCTGGCGGAGGTTCATACTTTGCAAACATGAAGTGTTACCATTGCAGTAATTTTGGTCATCCTGCCTATAGGTGTCTGGAGAAGGCAACCTCATCACATTCAGAGAAAAGAATCAATTATGTGCAAGAGGATTCTCGTAGTGTGAAGTCTTTTGAATTCAATCTTGACTCAGAGAATGGTGAGAATCTAATGTTTAGAAGGGTACTAATTAGGGAGCCGATTAAGGAAGACCCTAAACAAAGGAGGTCTCTTTTTATAGTAAAGTGCAAGGTACTCCGTAAGGTCTGTAAAGTGATCATTGACTCAGGACCAATTGACAATATCATCTTCGAAGAAGCAGAAAGTAAACTTGGGTTGAGTAGCATGCCACATAAATATCCTTACAAGGTCACATGGTTGAATAAAGGACAACATGTGTTAGTAAATGAACAAGTATGGGTTGAATTTGCAATTGGGAAATATTCTGACATAATTTTATGTGATGTTCTACCCATGGACGCTTGTCATCTGTTGCTAGGCAAACCGTGGCAATTTGACAGAAAAGCTATCAATGATGGAGAAAAGAACTCTTATGCATTCACAAAGGAAGGGGTGACATACAAGATTCAATCTTTGGTAGAGGATGAAGGAACCAAGACTAGTGGTCCTAATGTGTTGTTGGCTGGAGGAAAATAATTTCTGGGGGATCTCAAGAAAGGAGATGGGGAACATTATGCTCTCTTAGTGAAACCAAGTCAATCAGAGAAGACCAAACAAGAAGTTTTACCTAAAGAGGTTCAACAGTTGTTAGAATAGTTTAAGGACATTGTGAGTGATGGAACACCTGCAAGACTACCTCCTCCCAGAATAGTAAGTCACCAGATAGACTTTATACCCAGAGCATCACTGCCTAATAAGGATGCATATAAGATGACTCCTGAACAAAACAAAGAAGTGGCAAGACAAGTACAAGAGCTTCTTGACCAAGGTCTAATCAGAAAAAGTATAAGCCCATGTGTTTTGCCAGTGGTGTTAGCAACCAAGAAAGGAGGTAAATGGAGTATATGTACTGACTCGCGGGCAATAAACTGAATCACCATAAGATTTAGATTTCCTATCCCTAGAATTGAGGATTTAATGGATTGTCTTGGAGAAGCAAATTATTTTAGTAAGATGGATTTAAAGAGTGGATATCACTAGATCCAGATTAAAGAAGGGGATGAATGGAAAACAACTTTTAAGACTACAAAGGGGTTATATGAGTGGTTAGTTATGTCGTTTGGGCTCACTAACGACCCTAGTACCTTCATGAGGTTGATGAATGAGGTGTTGAAGGACTCGATAGGTAGATTTGTAGTGGTATACCTTGATGACATCCTCATATTCAGCAAAATAGAGGAAGAGCATCTTGAACACTTGCATATTGTATTAAGGAAACTACATGAGGAACAATTGGCAATCAACCTTGAAAAATGTGAATTTGAGAAACAAGAACTCATTTATCTAGGTTTTGTAGTATCTCAAGGCACTTTGGAAATGGATCCTAGCAATGTGGAAGCAATACAGAGTTGATCTACACCGAAAACTGCTACCGAGGTAAGAAATTTCCATGGACTTGCCCAATTTTATAGGAAGTTCATTCGAGGTTTAGTGAAATTTGTGCTCTTGTTCTTGATATAATTAAGGGTGGGTTGAAAACTAAGTTTAGGTGTACTAAAGAAGTCGACCAAGGGTTTGAGTTGCTCAAAAAGAGGATAGCTACCCAACCCATCCTAGTTTTACCAAGTTTTGATAAGTTGTTTACCCTAGAATGTGATACTAGTCATATAGCAGTAGGAGCTGTTTTGAACCAAGAGGGAAGACCAGTAGCATTCTATAGTTAGAAATTGAATGAGGCCAAGAAGAGATACTCATCCTATGACTTAGAATTTTATGCCTTAGTGCAAGCTCTTAGGAAGTGGAGGCATTATCTTTTACCAAAATAATTTGTAGTGTTTAAAAATAGCCAAGCCCTGAGTTTTATCAATTATCAAGAAAAGTTGAGCAATAGACACATCAAATGGATAGAATACCTGCAGGCATACACTTTCACTATCAAGCACAAAAAGGGACAGTTGAACAAGGTAGCAGATGCCTTAAGTAGAAAACTTCTCACTGTCCAAGAAGTGACTTTGCAGAGCATAGGTGTGGAGAGTTTCAAGGAGCTTTACAGGGAAGATGAAGACTTCTTTGAGGTAGGTATGCAGTGAGTTTAATAATCATTTCAATAGCCAATATGCAGATTACACATTGCAAAGTGGTCTTTTGTTTAAGGGATGTCAGTTATGTGTGCCAAGGGGATCTATGAGGAAAAATCTCATATAGGAAAAACGTAATGAAAGTCTTAGTGGACATTTTGGTCTGAATAAAACACTTGAGTTGGTGCAAAGATTTTATTATTGGCCGAAAATGCATAAAGATATCAGGAAGTATGTCGAGCAGTGTATTGTGTGTTAGAGAGCCAAGGGTCCTAGTTCAAATGCTAGACTATACCAACCTTTACCAATTCCCAAAAGATTGTGGGAGTGCATTAGCATGGATTTTATTGTGGGTTTGCCAAAAACCAAGACTGGTTTGGATAGTATTTTTGTCATTGCTAACCGGTTTAGTAAAATGAGTCATTTTGTTCCCTACAAGACTACGCATGATGCTAGTTACATTGCACTTTTATTTTTCAAAGAGGTGGTAAGAATTCATGGGCCGTCTCTGAGTATAGTTTCAGACATGGATGTGAAGTTTATGGGACACTTTTGGAAAACTCTGTGGACAAGATTGGGAACTAACCTTTCTTTTGGTTCTGCTTATCATCCGTAGACAAATGGTCAAACTGAGGTCATTAACCAAGTATTGGGTAATCTTCTGAGGTGTCTGACAAAATAATATGGAGGGATGTGGGATCAAGTGCTACCACAGGCAGAATTTGCCTATAATGACAGTGTCAACAGAACTACAGGTAAGAGTCCTTTTGAGATTGTTTGTGGACTCCACCCGCGTGGTGTTTGTGAACTTAGAGATTTAGGAAGCCTGGAAGGAAGAAGTGGACATGTAGAGGATTTCAATTAGTTTATGAAAGAGGTGCATGAACAAGTGCAAAAAACATGATCAACGCTATGCAAAGGATTAAGGCTAAAGCAGATGAGGGGAGAAAAGACATTCAATTTGCAGTTGGAGACATGGTTATGGTACATTTGAACAAGGCAAGATTGCAGAAGGGAGTCCCTAGTAAGCTTCATATGAGGAGAATAGGTCCTTGCAAAATTTTGGCTAAATATGGCTAAAATGCCTATAAGGTGGACTTACCCAAAAACTTGGCATTGTCCTCTGTGTTTAATGTCCAAGACTTGATTCAGTTTAAAGGTCCCGTAGTAGTGATAGATGGACCAAATCCAGAAGGGGAGACTACTCTCAGTGATATTCTAGTACCACCCGTTTCTAAACCAGAGGCGAAACATATTTTAGATTCCAGGGTGAAGAAGCAAATGAGGCATGGAGTGTACATGGAACACTTAATCAAGTGGCACCAATTACCTTAAGCTGAAGCCACTTGGGTTGCAGAATCTGATTTCAAGAGACTAGGCATTGATGTCGCCTTGTTGCCCCCAGGGGAACTTGATTTTTTATGTGGGGAGTATGGTCCAGGAGCACCTAAGGGTGAGCAAATACCCTTTTCAATTTTGGCATAAGGAGTGGTTCTAGTCCATTAGGTTGTCTGTTAGGAGCTTGGAGTGCATTTTGTCTTCTTTTTGAAAATTCATGTTTTGGCAAGACTTGTCCCGATGAAACCGCCAGTGTATGGAGTGCTACCATCGGCTATCGAAACAACTAGTTTTACCCTACCGCGATGCCCAATGAGTATGCATAAGACCGAAGTGGAGCCATCCGATATCGGTGGGAGTATTTTCCACCTACCCTGATAACCCGATGAGGTCACCAACGGATTGGAGCGAGTGGAGTGAGTTCAAAGTGGAGCCATCAGGTATCGACAAGACTAGTTTTCATGCCGCCCGATGACTCAATAGGAGGGCATACGGTTTGGAGCGCACCATCGGCTATCAGTATAACATGTTAGGAGCTACACCGATAACCTGATGGGAAGGCATAATGTTTGGAGTGCATCATCGACTATCGACCCAACATGTTTGGGAGCTACACCGAAGACCTGATGGAACAACATACTGTTGGGAGCGCACCATTGACAAGAGGTGTCTTGACGCTACACCAATAACCTAACAAGAAGGTGCATGAGTGGTAAACTGTCATCGGTCATTAGAGTGAATGTTTTGATGCTATCCCGATGGCCCGATGGAAATACAAAGTTGGTTACAATCGGAAACTGATTGTGTCGAGTTCAATCTCGTATGTTAGGGATGATTCATGACATGTCAAGGAGGCTATAAAAGACCCAATGGGAATTTTTTAAAGAGGTTATAAGAAGGTTGGATGGTTTTGATTCCACGAAGAACAAGAAGATCTTTTGAATAGCAAATTGAAGACCGTTTTCTGGTTTCTTTTCTCAGAGTTCAATTTTTATTTGTAAACTATAAATAATGACTTAAATCTTTAAATGCTAGTGTGGAAAGAGTAGATGTTACTTTTTATGTGTTTTGTGAGTTCCAATTTTGAAGTCGTGCTAAGCTTGGCTTTGTAGATAAAGTTGTCTTTTTGTTTCTCGTTTTCTGTTGGTGACAAGAAGTGATAAACATGGTTTTGTCTTGATTCTCCTTCGTGGGATCCACACGACCATTGGAGGTTGTCAAGAAGAGCCAACCATGTACAGTACAGTTCTATATGTAGCACATCAGGGAATGGCATCGATCATTTCAATAGATTGGCCATAGGAGAGCTTGATGATAGCCCGACTAGGTATCAGTGACCAAGAGGAATCACTTGCAGGGTAGACCGGAGTCTAGGCTACTAGCCTTAGACCAGAGGAAGATGGGATCAATAGGAGAGAAGATCCAAGCTTGAGAGGAAAATGACTTAGGAGAAGTCGAAGGTATAGCTAATGGTAGAACAAACCTTGCAAGGTGTCTGGTTAGATTCGGTTGAATAGTGAGTTGGTGGATTTACGAAAGTGAATTCACAAGAGCAGAGTAACAATCCTCGGTAATGAGGATGTAGAGTGGATTAGGGAAATAGAGAGGAGCATTACTGGGTTAGGCTAGGAAAAAGGCCTTGGAGTGAGTCAAGCTGACTCAAGCAATCTAGGGTCGTCCCTATCAGATAGAGAAGGCACCCATCACTGTGAAGTATATGTATGAAGGGCAACCGACCTTATCAATTTTTTGATCGAAGTACAATGGGTGACCGACACAAAAATAAGGCAGATTGATATGGATGCAATGAGAAGAGCAACATGGGATCCCCAAACTACCACTCTATACTATAAGATAGAGATCTTAGTTATCCCATGTAGATGTGTTCCCTCAAGACATGTAATCAATGGATTTTATCATGACAAAGGCACAACTTTACAATCCAACCACTAGGAAATGCACTAATAATAGAGTAAATTTGATTGTAGATTTATCTCCTAACGTGGTGGTCCAAACATTTCAAATCTCGTAATACAATTAAGTATTGGTGATTGGTGAAGAAAAGGCCTTAGCTAAGTATGCTAAGTAGTAGGATAGGCATACAGAGTACTTGAACAAGACTTGGATTATGCATCTTAGGAAGTCTAGGAATAAAGTCACTAATAATATTCACATGATAGACTTCAAGGATGCAATAAATGATATCATCATAATGCATAGCAGAGCATTTGGTAAAGAAGAATCTAGATATTAAACGCTGTGGATCTACTACGAGATATACACCATCCTCAAGAATGCACATCATTTTCATTGGGAGCAAATAATCTCACAGAATCTAGATGAACAAATTTGCAACTTGCACGAACAACAAAGAAGTTCTATATGATTACTTATGTTGTGTGGCTCGTAGCAAGGAGAGGAGTATGCCCTGGACTAGATACAAGAGGTAGAATAAGAGAAGGTTCTTAAACTATTATGCCATGGGAGCATTTTCCTTAGTTGCACATAAAATGAGTAGATCATGACTTCAGAAGGGTGAATGTTGAAAGGAAATACAAGAGCAAGAAAATGAAAAATAAATCCAAGGAAGTATGTTGATTGAAGTAATTTTACCAAAGTAGAGAGCAACTTGAGAGAAATCACCCAAAACTTGAAGAGGAGACACAAGAACTTTTTAAAGGGGAAAAGAAAAGAAAAACCCCTTATGTATTATGAATGAAGTAAAATCCTAAAGAGAAAAGAGAGAGAGAGATAGAGCAAGAAGCTCATTACAATTATATCCAAAAACGAAGAATGAGAGGAGAAGCATCTCTTAAATAGAGATGAGAAGAGGAGATACAAAGTAACTCCCAAATCTATGAATACTACCATTCATAATATGTGTGTGCAATGTGTCAACATCCTCTTAAGGAGGATAAACTAATATTATTTAATAAAGGAAAATAAAAGAAATGACTTGTCCTCACACATGTACTAGAGGACAAATTACATGCAGGGATTTCAAAAGAACATCCCAAACTAAATACAAATAAACCTAAGCCAACTAAAGATTAAATATTCTGACACCCCCCCTTAAGCTTTACTTGGGGAGTTTACATCAAACCCTTGAATGGGTTGCAATCCAAGATTTTTACAATTAAATTAAAACTTTTCTTTACAAAGTGGTTTTGTTAGAATAACTGCAACTTGATCTTCACCCTTGCAATATAGAAGTGAAACTTGCTTGTCTTCAATTTGTTCTCTAATAAAGTGGTGTTGCAGAGCATATGTTTGGTCTTTGCATGAAAAATGGGATTCTTAGCCAAGGCAATGACACTTTAATTGTCACAATACAAAGGTGTTGGATCTTGTAAAGGTAGCCCCAAATCTTCAAGCAATCTTCTAAGCCATAAGACTTCTTTAGAGGAATTAGTGCATCCTTTATATTCAGCTTCGGTGCAACCAAGTGAAGTAGATTGTTGTTTCTTACCATTACAAGAAATGACACCTAAACCAACAAAGAAACAATATCCACAAGTAGATGTCTCATCATTGGGATCTCCCCCTAGATCCGAATAAGTAAATCCTTTTAAAGTAAAATGACTATTTGCATCATAAAATAAACCAACATTAAGAGTTCCTTTAATATATCTCAAAATTCTTTTTGTAACTTTAAAGTGAGTTTGTTGAGGTTTAGACATAAATCTAGAAACTAAACCCACAATATAATCAATATCCGGTCTAGTAAGAGTTAAATAATTTAAACTTCCAACTAGTTTTCTATATAAAGTAGCATCAACTAAAGGAGTATTCATATCAAGCATTAACTTTGTGCCTAATTTACATGGAGTAGAAACATGATTAGCATCAAAATAAACTTGTCTAAAAGATCTTGAGAATATTTACTTTAAGATGGAAAAATACCATTACTTGTTTGCCAAATTTGCATTCCCCAAAAATAATGTAAAAGTCCTAAATCAATCGTTTGAAATTTCTGATTGAGTTGAAACTTAATTTCAGAAATCAAATTATTGGAACTTGAAGTTGGAATTAAATCATTTACATATAAAATGATAATCACAATGTCATCTTCACTATGTTTAATATATAAATTTGGATCATTTTTGCTTCTAATGAAACCTTGAGAAAGAAAGAATGCATTTATCTTAGTATACTATTCTCTAGGAGATTGTTTCAAACCATAAATTGATTTCTTTAACTTGAAAACTAAATGTTCATTACCTTCCTTAACAAAACCAGGAGGTTGAGACATATAAATTTCCTCATGTAAATCACCATTTAGAAAAGCACTTTTAACATATATTTGATGAATAGGCCAATTCATATTAGAAGCTAAAGCAATAACAAGTTTAATAGTAGGCATTTTAACAACATGAGCAAAAGTTTCATTATAATCTAAGCCTTCAATTTGAGAAAAACCTCTAGCAACTAATCTAGCTTTAAACTTAGTAACTTCATTATTTGCATTCAATTTAGTTTTATATAACCACTTACAAGAAACAAGATTTTCACCTTGAGGCAAAGGAACTAAATCCCAAGTTTGATTAGCAAGCAAAGTATCATACTCTTCTTCCATAGCTTTTTTCCAATGAGACTGATTTTTTAGCTTGCTCAAAAGAATTAGGATCGTTTAAATTCAGAATAGTAGACATCAAAGTATAATTGCGATAATTCATTCTTCCAGCCTTAAGTTTATCCATTCTAGCTAAATAATCATCACTTTCTTGAATCAAAGTCTTAAACCATTTAGGCTTCCTTTTAGAAGTAATATAATCATAACTAGAAGAAGAATCATTAGGAGTAGAATTATCATGATCATCATCACTATCACTTTTAGAAATAGAAGCGTTAGGAGTAGGGTTGAGAGAAGGAGTTGGGTTTAGAGAAGGAGATTTGTCCTCCACAACCACAACCTTACTTTCAACAAATTCAGTATCCTGCACATTAGAACAATATTGAATACCATTTTCAGCAATACAAACATCTGTAGCAACTTTAACTTTGTTAGTGATAGGATTGTAAATTCTATATGCTTTAAAATATTCATCATAACCAACAAATATATAAGGAGAATATTTAGAATCTAATTTGTGCCTTTTTTGTTTAGGTTTATGAACATAAGCAATGGAACCAAAAATCCTTAAATGCTTTAAATTTGGCTTTCTACCATACCAAGCTTCTTCGGGAGTTATATCTTTTAAGACTTTGGTAGGTGTTCTATTAATAAGTTAAGTAGCACAAGCCATAGCTTCAGCCCAAACTTTATAATCCATATTCTTAGCATGGAATAAACATCTAGCCATTTCAACGATGGTTCTATGCTTCCTTTCCACTACACCATTTTGTTGAGGTGTATAGGGAATGGTAAGCTCGTGTTTAATACCAAAAAATTTCAAATAACCTTTAAATGCATTATTAACATATTCCTTACCATGATTAGTTCTAAGTATTTTAATCTTAAAACCAGATTGCCTTTCAACAAACATATGAAATTCAGTAAAAACATCAAGAACTTGATCCTTGCTATGAAGGAAATAGATCCAAGTTCTCATAGAAAAATCATCAACAAATGTAAGTGCATACCTTGATCCTTGGATGGAGGTATTCTCCATGGGTCCCAAAAGGTCACTATGAGCGAGGTGCAATTTATGATTTGCCCTCCATGATTGACCATGAGGAAAGGGCTCCCTATGCATCTTACCACTGATGCAACCTATGCATACAATCTTAGAAGGAACAATGCTAGGCAATCCATCTACAATATTTGGTTTTTGCATCAAGGCAATTTTATTATAATTTATGTGGCCAAGTCTTTCTTGCCATACATAAAAATTAATGGTAGTAAGCAAATAATACTTTGAACGAGCAAACTCATAAAAATTGAATAAGTTATCATTGTCTATTTTAGCATTAACAATAACTTAGTTATGCTTTGGATCAATGATACAACACATATCCTTATAGAATTCAATCTTATAATCTTGGCAAAGCTTAGCAACAGAAAGCAAATTTGATTTTAATTCAAGAACATAAAGAACATCATGTAATTTACCATTAGGAACATTGACATCACCAATAGCTTCTACTTTACAAGTATAATTGTTAGCAGGTTGAACATGAATATTTGAAATATCAGGATGCATAGAATCAAAAATTTCTTTATGAGAAGTAACATGTTGAGATGCACAAGAATCAATAATCCATTCAAGAAGCTTTGAAACACTGTAACTACAAGTAAATGCATGATGAGATGAATTACCATTATTATTACCTTTCTTATAATGAGGTTTAGGTTGTTGATTATTTTGATTATTTTGGTTCATTGGCTTTTTACCATATTGTTTCTTAAAACAATTATTAGCCATATGACCATCCTTACCACAATACGTACAATGGGGCCTCTTCTAATAATTATTCTTTTGATTATTATTAAAATTGTTATTATATGATTTATAATGAAATTTATTATTAGAATAATGATTATTATGATTTTTATTTTTAGACATAAAAGTATGTTCACTACTTTTAAGAGTACCAAACTGAATTAATTTAGGTTCTTCTTGATGTAATAAATTACGAAGAATATCATAAGTTAATCGAGTAGCTAAACTAAGAATAGTAAGCTCAACATGCATATTAGTAATAAATTGCTGAAATTGACGAGGAAGATATTTATTTAGAATAAGATGAATTAAACGTATATCAGCTAGTTTAACTCCTAAACTAGTTAATTGATTGTTAATAGAATCAAACTTTAATAAGAATTCTTCGATACATTTAAAATCTATATACCTGACATCTTCGAGTTGATCTTGAAGCTGAATTTTTCGGGATTCATTTGAGCTATCATAAGTTGTTTTAAAAAAATTTCATGCTTCATACACTTTTGTACAATTTCCAATAAGAACATACAATTTAGGAACCATAGAAATATCAATTAAACCAAGTACTTCCTCATTTTGAGCCTTCCACCTATCTTGGTCAGCTTGAGGAGCAGTTGTAGCGGACTCTGAACTTTTATCAATTACATCATCCAAAAGGTACTTGAAACGGAAAATAAAAGAAATATGTATTTTCCATGAATGATAATTAGCGCTATTTAATTTAATTTCTAAAATTAAAGTAGACATATTTAAAAAATAAGCTTGAAAGACAACAAATTTTTAAAAATTATTTATCAAAAAATGTTATTTTAAAATCTTTAATAACAAAATTAAATTTTAAAAAACTTTGAAAAAAAAAACTTAAAACTTTTATTTAAAAAACTTTAATTCTTTTAAACAAAATTTATATTAAAAAAAACTTTAATAAAATACAACTATTTATAATTTTAAGAATTTTTTTGCAAAAGTAACAAAAAACTTTATTTAAAGAACTTTATATATTAAAAACTTATTAAAAAAAAAAATCGTGTTCTTTAAATTATAAACTTTCTAAAACTTTTAGAACAAAACTTTTATATTAACTAAACTAAAGCATGCATGAAACGTATGAAGGAAGGAATAAAAATAGATGCAATATAAAAAATGAATGAAATGAATAAGGAGACGACGCACATAGAATGCAAAAGGTAGGTGCAGAAACTGAGATGATAATAGTAGACGTTACACAACAAAGAAGTTAGAAATACTTAGTAAATAAAAAAATGGATAGTGAGCAGACATAGACAAGAGGGGCAGGTCTGATATGATGCCAGCAGAGGCATTACAACAGAGGAATTAAGAAACTTTTAAATTTTAAACCATAAGGACATTACAGAACAAATAATCCACAAAGACAATAAGGTCAGGTAATGAAGAAAGGAGTATGAGATTACTATGAAAAGCGTTACACAAAAGAAGCGTTACGATCAATGAGCAGAAACAATTTTTTTCCAAATGACTACGTAAGGAATAGAAATTTAAATTTCTGATATTGATTAGATCTGTAATGAAAATATAAACAACAAAGGCGAAAAATTTATTTGAAAACGATTTCTACAGTAAACAGAAAACAGGAAAAAAAAAAGTGTAATACAAAATATGTTAGTATGAAAAGATTGACTAAAGAATATGATATAAATATAAAACTTTTGGAAAAATTGCAAAATGAGAAATGTTAGAACCTACAAGAAAATCACAAATGCAACTCAATGATAAACCAGTTTTGGCGGCAAGCCTTCCAAAACAAATATAAACTGAAGTATGCAGGAAAGAAAGTTAGCAACACAGTTTTGGTGGCAAGCCTTCCAAAACTAAAAGAGAATAAACTTTCCTCTAGATGGATTAATCCTGCATGCAAACTTGTTAGCAAGTTTTTTTATAAAAAAATTAAAATCAAAACCTGCACAAAACAGGTTAGAGAACAAACTTCTTCTCTTCTCTCAAACAGTGCCTCCAAGAAAGGTGAGCTCCCAAAAAAATTGGTAACCTTCATCAACTTCCACTTAAACAAGGATTAGTAACCTGCTCTAATACCATGAAAGGAAATACAAGAGCAAGAAAATGAAATATAAATCCAAGTAAGTATGTTGATTGAAGTAATGTTAGCAAAGTAGAGAGCAACTTGAGAGAAATCACCCAAAATTTGAAGAGGAGACACGAGAGCTTTTGAAAGGGGAAAAGCAAAGAAAATCTCCTTATGTATTATGCCTAAAGAGAAAAGAAAGAGAGAGATAGAGCAAGAAGCTCATTACAATGATATCCAAAAATGAAGAATGAGAGGAGAAGAATCTCTTAAATATAGATGAGAAGAGGAGATACAAAGTAACTCCCAAATCTATGAATGCCACCATTCATAATATGTGCGTGCAATGTGTCAACATCCTCTTAAGGAGGATAAACTAATATTCCTTAATAAAGGAAAATAAAAGAAATGACTTGTCCCCACACATGTACTAGAGGATAAATTACATGTAGGGATTTCAAAGGAATATCCCAAACTAAATACAAATAAACCTAAGCCAAGTAAAGATTAAATATTCTAACAAATGTTGCCTTCCTTTATGTAGTAGTTAAGAAATTGATAAACAATGTTTGATATGGGTTATCCAAAGAAGCAATGCAATTGGTAGAGACGCGGGGGATTTGGTTTCTTGAAAACCCCAAGTCAACATATATTAGAGTAAGTGGTGTTTATGACCACCCTTTCCTCCTTCCTTGATATTGCAGTGACAAAATTATTCTTTTGAAATTCTCTTTATAGATTGTAGAAGTGTAGGCATAAATGACTTTGAAGTGCAAACCCAGGGTGGGATTATCATTCAAGTTAGGGTTCAATGAGTGCCCTAGCTCACAAACAACTAGGTCAGAGGTCTTTGAGTTGTAGGCCCTTAACATAATATAATACAAATCTAAAAGGCCATTCTATGACCCAATGGGCAAACTCAAATCCCTAATGTCCAATACATTTTTGAGTTATAAGCTTACTTTAGAAGATTTTTAGGTTGGGATGCCAGACAAATTTGAATCTAGGAAGAGAAGGCATTGCAGACTAATGACCTTCTAAATGAAAGCTTTTGGTATAAAGGAGGACATTCATGACAAGTTCTTTGATGATGGTGAGATCCTCGATCCTGTTTATGAAGAACATAGGGTGTCTCAAAGGCCCCTCGCTCGAATTAGATGGCCAAAAAAAGAAGACACAAATATTGATGTGGTGTAAGCTTAGGTGGTAAATAGAAGCTTACAATGGATTAACCTTAGGCTTCTAAAAGTGTGAAGTAAGAATAGGAACAAAGAGAAGCCAACTAACAATCCATAATCCAAAATAACCAAGTATAGTAGGAGTAAGGATAAGAACAAACAAGACCAACTGAGTGTTAAGGAAGCTCTGATGACCCAAGAGGAAGACACAAATATACAACAAAAGTTAGGTGAGACAATGCATAGGTGCCAATACCTCAAGAAGGTAACATAAGCAAGAGTAACAATAGGTTTGACAGTAGTAGCTCAAGCAGTTGTGACACCTCTGAGACCAGCAGTAGGATTGACCCTAGGTGAGGGAACACAAGAAGGAGGAAAGGGTCCAACTACTACTACTAAATCATCTTAGAGCCAACCACCTCCCTCATAGACATAACAAGTTGAGATCCATGAAATTTTGATGATGATGAAGAAATGGAGATAGATAAAGAAGTTATAGTTGCTCAAATTGCCAAGTCAGGTGGACCAAGGATGCCTCCTCCTGAAGTATACATGGAGCCATCGTCTTCAAAGGGACAAATGAGCTTCATTAGATGAAGGTTTTTAGAACAATTTTTCAATTTAAGTTGTGTGAAACATCCCCATATTACAATCTATGCCCATTTGATGGACACTCTATTGTGCTTGTTGTTGACCTAGGGCATTTGCCACTAGCATATGACATTTTAATATATGTTGGATTGTCATATGGAGCAACACTCAATAGAAGCTTTCAAAAAGTTGTCACACTAGGCGCAACTTTCTAACAACATGGGGATGAACTTGCCTAAACCAAATTTCATAACCATTTTAAAAATATAAGGAATGTTTAGGAAACACAGATATATTGAAAATTATTCATGTCATGTACCAATTACAACCTATTTGCGAATGCAATAGATACATTTTGTTCGTCCATACATTTGTTTGCAACAAATGATTTGGTTGAAACACACGATTTGGTTGAAACACATAATAACAAAATGTTAAGCATTATCCACATTAGTAACACACTACATTATAAAGAGAAAAGGGCATAGTAATTCATATTTAGATAACAAACAACTCCAAACAAATGTGTTATTGTGCATTGGGCAAGACATATGCCAAATATAAATTTGTGGGTTGTAGTTGGACTCACCAAAAACACGCTTGGTAAAGTGATTATTATTGTGTATAAAAACTAAAGCAAGCCATTGAATCTACTTGCATTTTTTGTCATTAAGTTTCAATGTTACATTGGACCTACATGGAACAAAAAATAAAGAAAAGCTTCGAATTCTCTTGTCACATGTGGTGGCCACTGACAAATCCCACCAAAAACGGCTAGAGCACTAATAATCCATAAATCACAAAGTCTAACTATAATAAAAGCGACATTATATACTTTGAAAACATCGACTCTAAGAAAATCGCCTTCACGACAATGTCAAGAATAAAAAGTTTGTCAAATATATGAATATTCCCATCATTTTCACTTCAAATATAAAAATGTATGGCAAAAAAAAAATTATACATGTATTTTTCTATAAGCAAAGTGAGGATCATTTCAATAAAATATCTAAAAAAATCTTTAAAAATCAAACTTCTGAATCTATATTTGAAATGATTTCCAATAAATTTATTTGATTATAACCGAAATCCATTCTAATGAGAAAATTAAAAAGATGCCATTAAACATAATCTAATTACTAATTAAAATATTTATAGCAAACTTTAATCAAACAAATATATTTATCACGACACAAAATGAAAAACCTCATAAAGATTCAAGAACCTGTGAAGATAACGATTCGGGGGTAAGGGCTAAAAAAGATGATCGATCAGCGTGATGCATTTAAAATCAAATAAACTATAAATTTTGAGTTTTATGGTATGCCAATTAATTTCAAACGTTCGGGTAATCATTGATATTGCCAGTGAGGGTCGATTCAAAACCTCTCAGATCGCTCTGACTGTGACAGTAATCGCCGCCAACTATCATTTTAATACCCAAATCCTGAAAAGAGCGAGAAATGAATGTATCTAATTCGAGAAACCATCCAATTTAGAATTTTTTCATAAAATTATAGAAATCAAATTTGTTGTACAGTATTAATGGCTCCCAAAACAGTAAAACGAGATGAAGTTGGAGAACACCAGGCGCGATTGAAGGAGCAGCTCCAACACCTCCGCAGGGAGAGTGAAATGTTTGAGAGAGTTATGTACAAAAGCAAGAACCAGCACCGCCGCTGCCTATACTACATATCTCTCTCGAAGGTCATAACAATAATTTAAACAGCCGGCTACTAGCTATATTAGAGTTTTAGGGTTTATTTTTACCAGAAACGGGTATGGGCATGTTCAAGAACAATTTGGAAAATGGTTTTGTTTAGAATATGAAGCTCAATTTCTTCATGTGTGTTGGATGTAGGTGAGGAGAGACCTGAAGCTCTTTCACCTTGCAAACCTCAAAATAATTCTGAAAAAGCATTTCCCTATTATCAGAGGAAACACGCCCACTCAAGCAATTAGTCTTTTGGAGAGGTGAGGTCTGCTCTGTTTCATGCTAATGCTATTTATTGCTATCGTGACATCTTAGCTGTGGTTATTACTACCATTCTTGCAACTATGTTTCTTTTAAACTGGAGAATATGTGTTATGATAGCCATGTGATGTGCCCAATTACCAGTGGATCTATACATATTGTAGTGATGTCCGTGCCTTGTAATTGTGGTGATATTTCATGGGACAAAGCTGAGTAATATTTTACACAGGAATGTGTCCACAGTGCGTTGGACCCATTTCACTGTGTGATTCTCTATCCTATTTTTCTATTCAAATGTTATTTCTAGGATTATGGAGGTACTTATGGATGTCCCGTTTTTTCCTTTCCACTCTTTTCTTTCCTGCAAAAGCTGTTACGGTGAAATATATTAGAATCCAGGATTCACATGGTTGCTTACAATGACATTTCTTCCTTTGAGCATAAACGAGAGTTTAAATTTACACTTTCACAACAAATTTTGAGGAGGATAGTTAACATTTTGTAGTTGATTTGAGTTTGTGTTTGTTATTTAACACAATTATGGTCGCAAACTAAAACACACTTTTGGAACAACTTATTCAAGGAAGATGGTGAAGGAGTGGCTGTTACTTTTATTTTTTCATTTTGGAATAAAATCAAAGCATGTTGACACGCTTAAAACCATTATTTTCAGACCATGCTTTGATGGATTGAGAACAAGCAACTACTTAGAATTTATGTTTGGATTTGAAGGACAAATTAAACTATCCAACTGAAGAGGGCATCCAAGATGTTGACATAATCTTCTACAAGCTAAATGTTCAGCCGTGTGACCTTAGAATACTTATAAATAATCATGAAAGTTAAGGTTGAATTTAACACATCGAATATGCATGGACACATTTGCAGGAGGAAATGAGACTATATTACAACTTTCAGTCAATTAGAGAAACACAAATGATTTTTGTTTTTAATACAATATCTGAAACCCATACTCAACTTGCTGCCTGCATTAATACTGCTTGAAGGTAACATCTTTACACATTCGATGTAATCTGCAATGCAAAATTAGTGTACAGCTTATGTATTAGAGACCAAATCAGAATCCAGATTAATATCTCTGCAGGTAGAAGAATTCTTGGTCGTATTGTTCCTATTTAAATATCATCAAATACAGGAAAATATTAATAGCTCATCATTGCAATTAACTTAATGAAAGCCAACTGATGCTCCTCATTGATAAGATCACGTTTTTCTTTCAAAGATGATTGCAGTGAAAGTTTGAAGCTACAATTCATGCAATCTTTAGGTTGTTGTTTAACTTGAATTGCACGACTTTTTTGATTTCAAACAACCAAAGACATTGAAGACTCCCTAGTTGTATTATCCTGAATTCTACTTCATAACAGCCCATGTATAGCATAGATTAATTTTTTAGTGACGATTCATATTCTTATTGACAAAAAACACTGATAGCATTGTAAATAACAGAAGACATACCAGATCCTTAAACCCATGTTTTAAGTCTGCAGATTTTGAAACCCTTGATTGCAGTGAATCACCTCTTTTCATGTTACAATGAAAAAGTTTAATGTATAAGATACAATCTATAAGTTCAAAATATCCTACAATGATATGAGCTCACAACCTGTAAGACACACAATAATGTCTGTTAAGTAATTGATTGACACAACTATGGAGGATAATGATGATAGAGATGTTCCTATTCTCAACATTTTGTTGTGTAATAGTATACCTTTGCTCAAAGGCAACTGTGTGAATCACTTATGCTTACATATAAGTCTATTTGACTTATGTTTTGTGCTTGCTTCATCTGGATGTTTCATTATTTGCCAAAGAATGCTTTTCTGGATTTTTTCAAGGTAATATAAACCAAGTTCTTGTTTTTGAACCTATGATCAAGTAGACAGTTTTTCTTTTCTTTTTTCTGGGTTTTTGCTTATATTGTTAAATTCTTTATTTTCACAGCTTAAAAGCTGGAAAAAAGGCCACTGAAGGAGTGGATTTTCAAAAGGGACTTCTAGGAGTTGCACGCTTACTGGCACAGGTCTACCCATTTGATTCTTTCTTGGCATTCCCTTCATATTTTATGTTTTTGATACTCACTTTAGTTTTTTGCTCTCATGTTGCTAATTTGGCAATTTATGAGAAGAAAGCAATTGAGAGTGTGGTTTATTGTAATTCTTCATAGAGTAGAATAATATTTTTATTGTTCTCAATGTTTTCAATTTTTTTTTTTTTGACAAGCCCCAGTTGGGATCGGAATAAACAGTTTTAGTGTCACCTTACAGTGCATGTTTAGTAGAATTAGCTCAGTTCCTGATTTAGTAACTCAAATCAGGTTCCTGACCTAGAACATTTATTCACATCCTTAAAATAAAGTCTTCTAGGGAAATCGATATTGGGTTTTCTTTTATTATAAACCCATCCTGTTCTTCTCTAAAGTCTAAACCTTGTTTATGAGATTATCCATTCTTGAAGACAAGACCAAGATTTTATCAAAATTCCAATTACAGTAACTAATTTTTTAATGCTAAAATAAATATTAAATTAATCACACAAATCATTGAAATTCAAACTGTTGAAATGAACATAAGTATGCAACAATTGCGCCTTGAGATCAGCTTTGCATTCTGTTAAGCTTGCAAGGAAACCTCCACAACTGTCAACTACAGCACATGGAATTTTTACATTGTACTGAGGTACTAAACTTCTATCTTTCATTAATCTTTATACTATTTAGCTAAAACCTAATTTTCCAAAATTAGCATTCTTATCTCTCAAAAAAGAAAGCAACCTTATCTCATGCAGGAGATGACTTGGAATAAAAAATCTAAGTCATTAGTGATTCTCTTTGCTTTATTAATCCTAATTAACGAAACAAAAGATTCACTTGAATTACTAAAATGAATTACAAAATAGAGATAGCTTGAACTACTTGCACGTTCAGACTGGATCTGTGCAAAAGTTCTGTACTGAGCTAAAAAGTCAACAGATATAGACCAGTTGGTATCTATACATCATAGATAAGATACAATCATTCCAGACACTTTCTGGGATTGGACAAAAAATCCAAGTCTTTAAGCGTTCTCTACTTGTTTTTCGTGATTTTCTATAAGTTAATTACAAATGCAATATGCTTTGTACTCCAGCCAGCTCACTTCTTGCAGTTTGCAGATAACTATCTTTTTCCTTATTGTTACCACTCCAGTTCAGGCACCACGAGAACTCCAATCTAAGCCACATCTTACTAGCTTAATATGAAAACAAATGAAATCAACAGTGGACTTCAACAAATACATAGGTATTGACCATTTGTATTGGAACAAGCCTTGGTGGTATTAGTCATCTGTTGCAGGCTTGCAGCAGATTCAGAGTACATATTATGAAGCTCGAAAGCATCCACCCATGTGTTACGCATAAGCATTTCCATATAGTTGTGCAGGATTGGATCAATTATGGAGGAATATACTAACTAATACTTTGTAGGAATATGTCACTATTTCCTCACACATTCATCAGTTACTCATCAATTGTTATGTCAATAACCCATGAGTTATGCATTTTCTAGTTATGCAGTTAGTTACTTGCAGCTAGGTAGATATTGTTGTGATGTATTCACACATCACCCCATTGCAAATGGGGACCCCCACTTTTTTTTTGCTTTCTAGGATAGTAGTTTGGGTCTTTCGCTATTAACCTTTGCATTGGAGAGGTCAAATTGAGCATAGTGAGAAAGAGGTTTGATGGAGGAACCCTTAAGATCAAGCATAATCAACAATGCGGGTGTTTTCCTCATCATCCGGGTGACTCAAATATATTTCAGTGAGAAGTGGGTCTAGGGAGTATAATCTGACTAAGTATCTAAAAATTTCCATTGCTCCCTAGTTGGAGCGAATTTCGCTTCCATTGCCCTCTTTTGGGAGCTAAATCCCTCTTCAAGCCTTTCAAGTCACTAAATTTACCTCTAATCATTATGAGATGTCTTTTTTGAGTAAGGAATGCAAGGAATGATCAATGATCTTTAATTGAGATGGTTGAGGATGCAACTTCCTTTGCTCCCTAGTTGGAGCGAAATCCTCTTCCATTGCCCTTACTTGAGAGCGATGTGCATTTCTTGAGCATATTTGATGGAGATAAATGAGTTTTGAAGCCTCTAGCATCATTTTGATCATAGAAGAAGCCAAAAGCATCATCATTTTGGCTAAGTAATGGAGAGAAGAAGGCAGATTTGAGTCACTTCCATTGCTCCTCTCTAGGAGCGAAAAACACTTCCATTGCTCTCCTTTGATAGCGAATTTCTCTTCCATTGCCTCGGGTTGAGAGCAAATCACATTCAAGGTAGGTACTGAGGTCTTTTGATGTATGAAAGCTAAACCCTAGGGTGTGAGCTACGACGAAGCTAAAGGATGCATTTTGAAATCACTTCCATTGCTCAAGATTGAGGGTGAAAATCATTTCCATTGCTCCGTAGTTGGAGTGAAATCCACTTCCTTTGCCCTTGGTTGAGAGCGAATTTGCTTCTAGAGCCCTACATGAGCATAATGCAATGCACTTGAGTTGGTAGAATGAAAATTGATGGGTAAAAGGGAGTTGAACTTCACCTTGGAGATCATTTCCATTGCCTCCCCTTTGGAGTGATTTTCATTTCCATTGCTCCTCATTGGGAGCGAAAATTGCTTCCTTTGCTCTTGGTTGAGAGCGAAATTGACTCTGAGCCTTTCTTAAGGTTGATTTGATGCACTTGAAGTAATGAAAGGCAAAATTTGATTAAATGTGAGAGAATCTCCTTTGCTCCTTGATTGGAGCGAAATTCACTTCCTTTGCTTCTCAGTGGGAGCGAATTCCACTTCCATTGTGTAATGTCCCCGATATAATTAAATAATTTAATTAACTATTGTATGGCCCCAAATTTAATAATAAAATCTTTCGGGCCCCTTTTATTAGTTAAGTTTTTACCTTGCCCTGTCAGCCCATTTGTAACCCTTCGGGAAGTTTCCCGGAGCTCATTTATATGGCCGAGTTTGGCTTAGTTGTAGGCATGGTGCTGGCATAGTGACAATGAGCTACATGCAAACAAGTGCTGGCATATTGACAATGTATTTTCAATTATGAATGCATATTGAGTATTGACAATGAATTCTGAATTATGAATGCATATTGAGTATTGACAACGAATTTTGAACACAATTGTGGTATTTTAAGGTTCTATAATGTACATATACCTGCTTTATCCATATTGCAATACTCTCAAGTGATCCTTACGAGAATCTTCAACATTTGAGAGACTTTGATCAAGAGAGGATAAGATACTTTTGGGTATTTTATTCTGTGTTTGCATGTGCATAAAAAACACATCAACAAATATCAATAGGAATACACTGATCACAATAAACTGATCCTGCAGGTGGCAAAAAGAACATGAAGTCAGATTCACTGCCTGCAGGAGTTATAGAAGGTCTTAAAGCCTCAAGTGAAAGTGTGTTTTTGGGCTGGAGAATCTGAGCCAAATCCTGGAAGTCTGCTCACAGCCAAATATGGCCCCCATACTGCTCTTGGATTTTGCTCGAATTGGCATACATATCTTCTCAGCAAGCTTTTTATATGTACTGGTTTGGGAATGTTTTATGGAATACTTAAAGGTTTTTTTCATCTTTGTTCAGGTTGGATTTGTTTTTTCTAGAGATTTAAGCATCCAGGATAAATCAAAAAAAAATAAAATTTCAGAGGCTTTCCAAACTTTTCAATCTTTTTGCAGTCATTATTTTCTGCTTTTCATCAGTTCCAGGTTTGGTTCACGACAGTGGTATTAGAGCTAGTTTCTTGGCCTAGTTGGAGAAGCACTAGCAATGACAAGAGTCTATTAGCCTTCATCGAAGAATCTCCAGAAGAGCAATGTATGTTGACCTCTATGAAGAAAGTTTTGGATGACATGTCTTGGAACTTGAATGTTTTTGAATGGAAGCAAATAGTCCAATTAATGAAATAGTTGGTGAGGATGAGTGCTTGAATGAGTTTTAAAAAGTATGAGAATGGCAATGAAGATTTAGCTGAAAACTTACTCAACCACTAGAACATCCTTGTCATTTGGCGTTGTTGAGAAACCTTTGGGAAGAAGTTACAGCTGAGAAAGGGGAAAAACCTGTGAGCATATTCATCTATTTCCCTATTCTAGTAAGATAAAAAATAAAATTTGTGAGAAAATTCATCTATTCCTTTATCTCAGTACCATATTGAAATGAAAACGAAGTATAAAAATGCAGCAGTTGTATTCAGCTCAGGAATTATGGCTCTATGGTCTGCAGGTTGAACAATTAACTATAGTTTTTCTTGAAGATGAATGGATGTTCCTGGAGTGCAAACAAACTTGCCAGCAAAAGATTCTTTTCAAATCATAAAGTAGCTAGTAGAATCAATTCCTTTGCTATGGTGGAATAAGTTGGAGGAATTGTCCTTCATTGAGAAAATTGGGATAATTTGGAGCTATGCATTGTCTTCAATGGATAAAACTTGTTGAAGCACCTTATTGTTATAAGCTATTGACTGTGGTTTTGGCAATTGATCTTATATCACTTCAAGAAAGGTCCTTTGAAGTTCTCCCTAGATTGTGCCAAGTCAATTACTACTTCATGAGGATACACTATGTAGGTTCTTTATAATATACAATGATGATTCATGATAGAACATGATCTGCATCCTTGGACATCCAATAGGAATCGGTGAAATTTCTCAATTTTGTAAATGCCCCAGTTTTTGCCCTAGATTTTAATCCCAAGTAAATAAGAAATGAAATAGAGATATCATTTACCAATTAGATACTGATTGAGACCCCTCAATCATGTTAGATATAAAATTGATCTCTCCTACTAGGGTTAGGAACATTATCTTAATCATCATTGTAGTTTACATAATGTGCATGTGGATTCCTTTAAGGTTCTACACAAACATCCCATCATCATTATGGAGCACCACTTGGGAGATCATACAAGGCACCTCAAGTTGTTCCATCTAGCCTATTGTGATGTTTTCACACATCACCCCATTGCAAATGGGGACCCCCACTTTTTTCTTGTAGGTTGTCTTAGTTTAGTTGTTTGGCTTGGCTAGGGGATGCAGTGCAACTTCTTGGTTAGGTCAATGTATGGGTCTTGGAGGTGATAGGTAGTCAAACGAACAGGTGGACTTCCTCACGACATAGCATAGAAGTGATGAACAGTCAATTGAAGTGAAGTGATGATGAAGATGCCTTGATGGATGAGGATAGGGAGATTTTTTAAATTGAACAAGGATCAACATGATAGTAGGGGCGAATAGAATGGCTAAGTTGAAGTTAGCAAAACTGACTAAGGCATGGAAACATTCCTCATTTCCCCAAATCCATGGCCAGGCGGTAAGGTAATGATTTTGTCACTGTGATCCATGTCTTGAGAAAGGAAGGAACAATATTGGTATTTGATTAGGCAAGAGGAGAAGTTGATAAAAAGGGGAAAAAACAAACTTGAAGTGTGTGGAATCAGGCCTGAAATCAGTCTAAGTAGTGTTGACGTGGTGAAAATCGTATTGCTACAACTCTATCCGACCAATGCAGAATGCAATGTTTTGCTGAGTATTCTATCCTCTCTTGTGTAAGGAATCCCTAATGTTGTTTAAGTTGATCAAAGGGGACAACCTCAAGGTTTCAAATGTCAGGTCATGATTGCAAGATAGCTCAACGGTTTGATGTGTTTTGCTGGTAATACAAGGGGACTTACGTTTGCAACAAGCTGGTTCGCTGCGGTTCTCAGATTGTGAAATGAAAACAAAAGAGAAGGGTTTAGGGATCCTAAGTGCAATGATAGGAACAACTAATGCAGCGGGTAGATAGATTTCGACAAAAACGATTCTTGTTTCGCTAGAGACACCCTCACAACTCGACAAGAATAGTGCAATCTCCAAGGGGATGAAGGATTTTTAGACCGGAGATACTCATCTAGGCACCCAACTTTGGCGCTGCCTAAAACAAATACATATGATTGAACTAAGCACATGTGAGGTTTAGACGAACCATGGACGATGACCTACAATCAGCAGGTCCCCAATGGTGTGAACTTGAAATGCATCAAATAAATACCCCCCACAATTCGCCATTAAAACCATTGAACTCTACTTTCTAACAAGCTGGAAGAAAACCACGCAAACAGAATAAAACCAAAATAACAAACACCGAATCAATGTTCATATATTGATTTTAGCTGCCATTACAACAATTTCTTCAGCAGTTCTATGCTACTCCTAATAATCTAACTGATTTTACCTCTAAAAAAATCTAACTTATTCTAATAGAAACGAGAATTGCCATGAATCGCCTAAACTCGGCGAGTCCGAGTTCGAGTCATGCTCGCCGAGTCTCTGGGACTCGGACTTGGACTCAGACTCGTCTGAGTCTGGCGAGTTTGGTTCAAACTTGCCAAACTCGGCGAGTCCTGAGCCCCAAACTCGGCTACTACCTGGGTTAAGTACCTTGACAAAAAAAAACATTTTAAAAAGGTTTTTAAAAATGAATGGTCTTGTCTTTGTTCACTACAACCTTCGCCTGAGAATGAGAAAAATTATAGTTACAACATGTCAGCCAATAGAAAAATAACACCTGACGCCTTTATTAAATAATAAGTTTTTTTGGCCTCGCGGGGCGCTGCCCCTCGACCCTGCCCTGTATCGCGATAGGGAGCGCGCAAGGGGTGATGCCCCTTGACCCCACCTTGGGGGCGCTGCCCCCAAACCCCTTTCGAAAAATATGGGGGGAAACTGTGTCGATAGAAGTAGGGAAAATTTAACCTCCGAGTCTGACACTGATTGGATCAACCAGGTAGATATAGAGGCTGAGACTGTAGCCATGGCAGAGGAGGAGCGGAGAGCACAAGCACAGACAAGAGATTCAGAGGCAGATAGTGACACGGATGTTCCTGATGTTGGTGAGCATGGCATGGTGTCACGGGGAGCGGCCATGGTTGTCCAATCATCTAGGACCTGCCTTAGACGCCTTCGCAGGGGGTCGGGGCCGGAGGGTACTGCCGTGCAGGCTCCTCTGAGCCATAGGCTTGTAGTTGTATTTACCTTTGGTATTTGTATGAAACATTTGATGATGATCATATGATGACATGGATTTTTTATTCCATGAGTTTTGTAATATTCTGTACATTTGACAATATTTATATATCTATGTTTGTTATTTCCTTTAGCTACAATTTGCGTTTATGCTTATGTGATTGCTGTATACTTGTGTATGTAATCAAATGAGCCGAGTTTGATGATCTTATTGTGTCTTTAAGGTGTATTCAATAAAGGGTGTCTGAAACATGTTTTAAATCTTTAAAAATCTCTAAATTTCTTGAGTTTTTCACTTTCCCGAGTCTAGCCGAGTCTGGAGCCTAGTCCGAGCTGAGTTCGAGTCCTGTTTCTTTGTGTCTAAACCCTTTACAATGAGAGGCATCCTGCCTTTTATAGATTTTACAATTCTGAATCAAGGGCCAGGATTGACTGCATCCAACAATCCTGATCTGCCTTCTAGAACTTGGCAGCTCTAACCCATGCCTATTTAATCCTTAGTTATCCCCCCAACCACTTTATCAACTACCTACAACTGTTTGGCATCAATTCAGGTCAATCCGGTAGTTGGAAATATCTGACCTGTGTCCCCTCATTTTGAATTCATTAGATGGGGTCCACAGGCAGTCTTGTACATTAAACAATTCAGTTTTGCAAACTGACTTTCTGGAATTTCTTCCAGCTTTGTAATTTTGTTTTTGCACATTTTAGTGCTCCTGCGTGTTCTTTGTCTTCGGTCTTGAGGGCGGGTTTCAACTTTGCGGTCCAGTGGTGGCACATTTCTCCATGCTTTGTCATTTTGATCTTGGGTTGCGCATTTTTGCTTCTCGGCTTCGATCGCGATCACGTCTCCAATTTGCGTTTCAGGTTGACGCCAATTTGCAAACAACCAATTTCGACTTGGATTAATCATTTGAAAAATTAAATAAATTAATTTAACAAATATTAATTTTAACTTTAAATGCCCGTTGTTGAAGAAAACTTGGCTTCGGAGAGACAATGGCTTGATTTCTTTTGACTTGGCGTTTAAGGTGAAAATACAAGCACCTAACTTATCATTTGTTAAAATTCAGCCATTTTCTTCAAAATGTGCGACTTTGGTTTCTTGCAAAATTAATATAAGTGTCGAATTTTCCTTTGATTCGATTTTCACCTAATAAAGGAGAAATTCGGGCTTTGGTAGAAAAATGCCAGCTTTATTTTAACTTGAAAGAAATTCGGCCATTTTGGCCAAAGGGAGCAAACTTTGCCCTTAAAAATGCTCCCCTTATGAAGTTCAGCACTTTCCCACAAAATGCACGATTTGCTAGAGTTGGATGCTCCCTTTTATTTTAATGTTCCTTATAAAACTCAACCCTCTTCTAAATGAAATTTGGACATATTAATGAAAGTGTGCGAACTTTTAGCTTGCAAATTTTAACCTTCAAAATGTCACTTTAGCAAAATTCAAAGATTTTATAAGGAACATGTGATTTTGTTTAGACACCTTAGTGAAATTCGGGAATTTGAGACAAATTGCGCGATTTTAAACCCTTTTGTCTTTGCTTATGAATTTCGGGTCAATGGGGCCTTTTGCGAGTTTGGTTTGCTTCAATTTTCGGCCATTTAGGCCCTTTAGGTGCGATTTTGGTTTTCTCCTTTTGCCTAAGTCTTCAAATTTCGGGCTAATGGGGCCTTTTGTACGATTTTAGATGCCCTTTAAAATGTCCTGCCTTTGACAAAATTCGGCCTCTTAATTAAAATGCACGACTTATTCATCTTTTCTCTTCAAAATGTAATCAAAGGCCAAAATTAGGCTCCCCAACACCAAAGGTGTTTTCATGAAGTTCGACAATCTCACCAGGAATGCGTGACTCTAGGTTTTGTTTTTGTTTGCCCTTCAAAAATCGGGCCCTTGAAGCAAAACGCTTGATTTCTGTGAAACGCGGGGTTTGGCGTTTGCAGAAGGGATTTTTGGCGTCCTTCTTACTGAATGAAACTTTGGGTTTTGAGAGGAATGGGCCATTTTAGACGAAAAAGAACACGATTTTGATTCACAGTTTGCCCTCTCTTTGTGCAATTTCTATCTTTTGTTGCTTCACTTGGTTTACACAGTGAATTTGGGCCTTTGAAGATTTTGTCTCTCCTTTGCCTTTGCAACCTCACAAGATCTCTTGCTATCGGGCAGACTTCAAAAACGACGAGGGTCCCTTGTGAAGTAGGGTGGGTGTGCATAACACACAAGAAGTAGGCACATTCCTTATATAAAGCAGATGTTCCTTGCTCATCCTTATCCATGGCACATTCCTCACTGCCTAAAACCTTTGACCATTCCTTAGGCACATTCTTCATCATCCTAAGTCCCTGACCTTCCAAGGAATTTTTTAAAAGGCTTGGATGTGATTGCCTTGGCCAATTAGAATGAAAATATTTTAAGGATGAATTGGGTGATGGAAGTCCCCAAGTTGAAGGTAAATGGCAATGAAGATACACACTCCTCATATGTCCAAATCCATGATCACATGCCTTCCTTGCCATTCCAAATGCCCGACACCTTCCTCACACTCTAAAAACCCCACCACATGCCTAGCACTCCCAAATCCCCGAAATGTGCTTCACCTTTCGAAATCAGCAACATGACAAGAGGAACATTCGTCACTTCCCAAAAACTTCAATCACCTTCCTCACTGCTCCAAAACCCCGATCACATTCCTGACCTCCTAGAATCCCCCTCCTAGGTTAGTGGTGAAGTGCAGCAGGTTTGGTGAAAACATCAATCAGACCTCTAGGAGGTGAAGCCTCCGACTGAAAGCATGGGCAATCAGAGTTCAAATGAAATCAGACCTGAAACATAACAAATCAGACATGAAAATCAAGGATCAAATCACCATTTTAACATCAACTAGGATGCACATCAGATTGAGGATGTTGATAAATCTGTCTATATCCTGTATGTTTGATGTCTTCTTTGTTTATGTTGCAGGAATGATCAAGGAAAGGGGTGAAGGTGCAGATTGCAGACAGCATTAGGGAGTTTACCATTGTAAAGGAGGCTTGTTGATTGATGAACGAGTGAAGGGGAAGGATATCCCACTGCAGCAAGTGAATCAAGGATCAAGCTCAAGGGCATTTGATCAAGATGGTCAAGACACGAAGATCAATTGCAATGAACATCCAAGGAGGAAAGAAGATGCAAATGCAAAGGGCATTTAAGGATGAACTCAAGGAAAGACATCATCACAATCTCAAGGATACATAAGGAAGCAAATTAACATCATGGAGAACTCACCAATGCATATTCAAGATACTCATGAAGGAGATGACGAAGAACCCATCAGCATGAAAAGGAAGAATAAGAATCAGCACTATGGATGATTCATCAACAACATTCAAGGAAGGAACTTAATGACATGAGAAAAGACAAGGAAAGGCGCTACAAGGCAAATGTAGAGACCCAGTTTAAGGAAGGAATATATGACTATATTGTATTTCCTTCGGAAATCCAAAAATACTTGTTAGGATAAGGAATCTTGACAAAGATAGGAGATTTAAAATGGAGAGCAATGCAAGAACAAGTTCTAGACATCATAAGGAAGGAGTTTCCACATGACAAATGCGATCAAGACAAAAGATAGTTCCAGAAGAGTTAATCAAAGCTAGAAGATGAGGCAATTTGGGAATATCTCCTACCTTTATCTCTTTCATCATTGAGCTTGGAAATGTTGAGTATCAAGAGATATGCCCAAATCACAAACATTTGTGATGAGTTACAAGGAGTAAGCTGAGGTGGCACCTAGTCATTTTCAACCCAATCACATCCTTCCAAGTCAGGTCGTCTAGATTCAATGCACATGACTCATCCAATGAGGAGGATAACTACCACATGTGGGGGCACAAAGTTCTATGTACCTAACCTCTTCATTCATTGGTCAACTTTTGAAGGACGTGTCCTAAAAATGTAATTTTATCATTGGTCAAGCATTAAATGCTATGTAATGGGTGTAAATAACCCTAATTAGGGTTTCTATCTTTTAATCTTGGCCATTGATGTGGATTTGATCCTGGCCATTCAATTGTATTGAGAGCCTTAATAGTTGAGTAGCAGACAATAGTTAGATAACTAGAGTAGAATAGGAGAAAAAGAGATTGTTGCCAAGACTTTGTTGCAAGAAGCATATTATGTTCATTGAAGATATGGTGAATTTCATGTGTTGATTCAACATTTGCATGGTCTATAATTCTCATTTATTTTCATGTTGATTAAATGGATGAAAGCTATTGTGGATGATTAATCTTGAAATTCACATGTTCATACTACTTGTATTTCACTGATTGCTAGATACATTGCATGGTCAACTGAACTCCTTTGTCCAAGCTTAACTTCAATTACTACTTGCTCATTGATATGCATCCCCTTGATGATGTCTATGTCGTTGGTGGTAATTTGAATATCATATGCTTACCTTAGAAGATTGCACTAGCTTTGTGGAGTTGTTCTTTGCATGGCGAAGCAAAGTCTAGTAGAATTCCACTAAGTTATTCACAGTTTCTTACATTCCTAGGATTAGACCTGCTTTCTAAACCCTCATTCTTTTTTATCCTTTCTTCAAGTCAAGTAAATTTCCACTTTCCAGTAGCATTCAAGCAAGAATTCAAGTATCAACGTAAGTCCCCTTTGTGATTCCAGCAAATCACATCACAATCATTGAGTCTATCCATGTATAGGGTCAAGACTTGGCTATTGGAACCTTGGAGTCGTCTCGTTTGATTACATAGTTTGGGGTGTCTTTATCTGAATGGCTTCCTAGCTACTTGCATTCCTTATATGTACATATCTCCCTCCATAATGGGACAGCAGATTGGCTGAAGCTTTAAAGGAGTCTTCATTACCGGTAATTATGCATATCTATATATATTAGAAGCCATCATACATTCCTACTTCATTATTAATTATAAATTAGAAGCAATAGAATATCTACATACATTCCTGCTTCCTATCAAATGAAAGACCAATAACAAATTAGCCAAATCATATTGCCATGCATTCTACTTCATACCACAATATTTGATAAATATGTAACTGCTGTTTAATCTATATCTTCTGAGTCTGCAACTTTTATTAGATCAAATGCGTATCCTTAACTTCTCTGCTCCTCCCTTTCCAAATGTTCCTTCTATCTTTAATATCTTAATGCTTCCATATGAAGATATGTGTCTTTTTGAAAAGAGATATTTACGTGAAAAGACACACCCTTTTGTTAACACACTCCCCTATGATTAATCGCTGCTTTTCGTTTACTTCATTTGCTACCTTATTGTTCTCCCTAACCGCTGCATTATGCACCCTAATTGCTACCTTTTTAACACTGCTTTTTAGTTAGACATTCCTTTGCAACAGTATGCCATTAAGTTATTTGTTGTGTGTTAATTTCCAGCACTCACTTGATGGGATGATTTATGGAATCTTTATTGGTAATAAACATTAAGTTTGACTCCCTTTTATCATTGACTATTGAGATTTTTATATTAACTTCAATGCCACTTCGTTAGCATTACTGTCATGATGAGGAATGACCATCTTCTTACATACCGATCGCTGCTTTTAAACCTATCTAATCTGCATATTAGTTTCATACAAATTGCTGCCACATTATCTTTTTCTTCCTTTGCTGTTAGTCCGGGTCTGATTGTATATGCAGAAAATTGTGAAGTCTTACGGAGTAAGACTATTTTCTGAATTTATTTAATTAGGATAGTGACCATGAATATGTTATAGTCGGGGTCATGATAGTGAAGAATGTAATCTTGATGGGGGCATGACAATCAGTAATAGCAGCAACATGTAAAGCAATTTGTCTGTGTTGTGTTCTCAGCAATATCTAGTTGGACCATATGCTTTGTACAACTTTGATTTGTTCCAATCTATGCCCCATTTGGCTCTCAAAATTTTTGAATTTAAATGCTAGAATTGAATATAGTGAGATACATCAATTCTGAGAGTAGAAAGTACAGAATAAGGTAGTGGAATTGTTTTATTATTCTGCAGAAGATCAGATTGCAAAAATTTTGAACACAACTTTTCATTGAAATGTCAAATATGTTTCAGAAAGTCAGACCTCCTTGGTGTGAGAAAAAATAATATTATAAGAGAGTTTTGACAAACAATCATTCTTCCTATTTATAATTTTGAATTTTCTAATAAGTGGAAAATATACTAACATAGCTAGGCATTGGATGTAGTTTGTTTTTTATTGTTATTCAAGTTAATGCATTTTAGTAAGTCTGTGGCGACTAACATGTTCTTAAAGCAGTGAAATGGGTTCAAGCAATTTAGAGATCCACTCTTTTTATCTTGTTTATCTTAGATACTGGAATCATGGCCTAGGGTCAGGGTGCAGGGCCAGGTTTGAACCGGGTCGGTCCAGCCTTGGGTGTGTCTCAGGTTCGAGATGATGGGAAATCATTGGCCGTCGGAAATCATGTAGTTTCATGAAATTGCTGGTCGCCAGAAATTTTCTACTCTACCCACCTTTCCTTGTGCCCTTCCATTTCTGATAAATATGTTCTGTTTTTGTATTGCCAATAATGTTTAGGTATATCGTATATGTAAACTATAGTAAAATATGTTCCCTCGCTTATCTTTAATAATCTACGTTACCCGGGGACATGTCCCTTGGCTAAAATCCCCCGTCCCCGTACCAGGGACGTTTCGGGGACTTGGGGCCTGGCCGTCCCCCCGCCATTGCCAAAATTGCAAAATCTGTGGGAAACGTCTCAGAAACTTGAGGACGGCAGTGATTCTCAAAGGGGACATCCCCCCGTCCCCTAACTGTCCCCCTTTTCCGAGCATATTTTAAAAAAAAAAAAAAGACTTGAATGCTAAAAAAAACAAACATTTTTTAATTTTACTATAGGTCTGTAAAAGTGGATTTTCACTAATATGACGGGTAAAGGTGCAAATCACTTCCAAAAGCACTTAAAAATAATGGGCAGCAGCCTGGCAATAAATTTCACAAACACTTAGAACTTGGTAGTGCGTAAAAAAGTGGTTGCAGGTCTGCAAATTTGACTTTTCACTAATTTGAAAGGTAAATAGGTCTGAATCATAGCCAAAAGCACTCAGAAATCTGAATAGCAGCTTGGTATATAAAATCACAAACACCCAAAACTTTGTAGTGCATAAAGAAGGGGTTGTAGGTCATAATAGAAATGGAAGACTATCAAAATATCCTCCAACCAGAAAGATAAATGAACTACATGCAAACAAGTGCTGGTATATTGACAATGTATTTTCAATTATGAATGCATATTGAGTATTGATAATGATCTGAATTATGAATGCATATTGAGTATTGACAATGAATTTTGAACACAAATGTGGTATGTTAAGGTTCTATAATGTACATATACCTGCTTTATCCATGTTTTCATATGAATACAATGTATATATACATGCTTTATCTATTTTTCATATGAACATTTAAAATTTCCTTATATATTTTAAATTTTCCTTATATTTAAAATTTTCCTTATATTTTATATAGCTGTCCCCTTTGCTGTCCCCAAAATTGGCAAAAAAATTTGCCGTCCTGGAAACTCGTTCCACCGTCCCCTGCCATCCCTGTCTTGGAAACTCGGGGTAACATAGTTAATAATATTTAGTAAAATAGGTTATTTATCTATCTGTTAATTTAAAATTTTTTAAAATTCTTTTATGTGGATTGCATTTATGCAGAGGGAATATAATAATAAATTTTTCATTGCCATCTTAGTTAGTCTAAGACAATAAACATTTAAATTATCTTTTCCTTTATGCATTGTAGCAAGTCTACATAAAAAGGATTTAAGTAATTCAGCGATTCATTTTATTGATTTTGTTTGGTGTTATCCTTTTCTTTCATGGAGATTGTTTTTAATGCTGAGGAAGTATAAGAACAGTTTTTTCATTTGTGAAATTTATCTATATTAAAATATTTTCTTGTGTTTTCTTTATTTACTTATCTATCACTTTGTTTTTCAATATTTGGGTCAGCATTTGTAATTCTAATGTGCATTGTGTTTCTGCAGATGACTGAGCCAATTATTGAAGCAGGACTGTATCCTTATTTTAGCCTTTTATATGATTAATTATATGTACTTTTTATTCATCATATAGAATTGGCAGTTTTGATCATCTCTTTACATGAGGGTAGGGAGAACAAACTTTGGAAATGCTAGGTCTCATTATAGCTCCTCCCAAGTCTTATGGGTGCCCTTTTTTGGTACTTCTTTTCATCCTAAGGACTACATGTTCTGAACATTCAGCAATATCCTTTTGAAGAAATGGGACAAAATATATCTAATGGAGTTCGGTTGTCATTTGTGATGTTTTTCTTTGTTCATACAAGTAATGGAAATTATAGGATTCAAAGCGCACTCAAATTATATGCCAAGTAAATTTTTTGCATGAATTTATTCAACTATTCCTTTTGTCCCTACTTCTTGTTGTATCTAAATAGTTCCACAAAGTTTTTTGACGGAGGGACATGAGGATGGGTTTTAGGGACTGGGGGACCAAGGGCCTAAAGTTGGGGCTGGAAGTTGGGGCCAGCGGTGGAGTGATGGTGGGGGGTGGCGTTGATATACATGTAATAGCTGAAAAAACTGTTATAAAAATATGTATAAGAATTACAAATGAAACTTTGGCAAAATGCAAATTAGTAAAATACTAAAATTCATAAACTTCTAAACTTGAAGTGAACATTAACAATTTAACATTGAAGTTTGAACAACGAAAATGTTGAATCTGAAATTTACATTATATTCAATATTTTTTTAATGATGATTTCAATAAGTACAATGATGTCAAAATAATAAAATGGAGTAAAGTGAGGCCTCTAATTATCCCCAAACTTCTCATCGCTAGAACTACTGGAAATGGACTCCTTATGGTCAAGCTCATCCAAACTAATACCAAGCAGAACTGCCCGTGTAACTATAGCTTCCTCATTAATTTGTGTTGGCTCCTTTGGCTCTACATCCCATTGTGCTGCTGGGCGCTCTTTGTTCAAAAGTGTCTTGTGGTCAATGAGATGTAAAACACTATGTACAACCACAAGTTTCTCTGCTCTCCTAGAGGTAATTTTTTTTCTCTCAAGAGAGTGGATGAAGCTATAAGTAGACTAGTTCCTCTCACTAGTAGAAGAACTAGAAACTTGAGATAGTAATGGAATGGCTAGAGTGGTAATCAAAGAAATCGTCCATGACAATTCCACCACAAAATTGGGTCCTCCTATGCCATAGCTGCCATATCCATCTTGGCCACCTTAGAATAATCTCTAAGAGTAGAAAAGTTTGTCCACTTAGTATGGAGGATGCCATCCTCTACAAGATCATACATCTTTTAGATGGCCCTAAGAACCTTACCTTCACCTCAACATCTTGTATAGGTGGAGCTCTACCAGGCCTTTTCTTGTACCACTTGGGTTCAATGCATAGGTAGCCATGTCCAAGCGAGTGTGGAGGTTCTCCCATATTTGATGAATGATTGGCCGAATGGGATCACTGTAGAATGATAACGTGGGGTCCTCTTGCACGACAGCCCTCATTTGGTCAAGCATAGTATCAATGCACTCATACACCTCTCCAAGGCTATGTGCATTGACATCCCCATATCTAATGACTTGGAAAACTGGAGTAATTATGGAGACTATATTTTGAATCACACATTTAATTTGTTAATCAATTCATAATTGCTTTAAAGAATTTAATTTCACTTCATCAAAGCTCCTATTACAATTAGTCCATATGATTTCCAAGTATATGTCAATTCATAAGTCATCTTGACTTTAATTCACAGAAGGATATCTACTTTGCTTGGCCAGAGTTTCTTCATGCCATTTGCTCTAACAATGCTATCATGTCTTGCTCGCCTTCGAGTTTTGGTTCAGCAGGTTTGTATCACTTTCTTGATTCCTAATATTATGGATTTATAATGTTCATCTCTAAAAATGTAATCTTAACATTTTTTTGTTGTTGCCTGTTTGCTTGCATGCACAATACATATAGAAAGACACAAAAGCAGGCTGTTTAGTAGCATGTGGGATGTACAGATATTAATATATTGAAGTGAATCAATCCATTTGCATTTTGTCTTCTACAAAATGTCAAAATGTTAGTAATAAACATTTTTGTGAATAAAATATAATGTTTCTGCATAAATTATTTGCATTAAGAGCTATTTTTTGTTTACAACTGAGAAAATAAAATAGTAATAGATTGGATTGTCTAGGTTGTCATTTTGAAAATCAAACTTCTTCAATTGTTTGACTCATATTCTATTTAAGTAAAAGCATTGCAGACCCTGCTTCCATTGAAATTGTTGAAGAAAATGTTGTATATTTAGGTATTCTGCCAAGTTTGGTCATTTTAATTAATATACCATATTTAAGCTCATTTGTGTTCATTGGTGGTAAAAAAAGTGGCGTACCTTATCAAAGAGGGGATGAATAGGAAACAGTCATTCAAGTAATGAAAAGTTGCTTGTTACCATGGAGAGCCTTAGATCTGAAGAGTTGTTCAGTATAAATTATTATAGGGTTGTTTATTATATGCTATGTGAAAAAAATCTAGTGGAGTAGAATATTCTAACTATAGAGGTAATCAAAACAGAACTTTCCATCCCATAATTTTGAGTTGATTGCTTGTGATCGCTTTCATTTGATTGTAGATGTTTCAATATTAATGTACCAAATGTATTTTTTAATGTTTGCTTACTAGAATTGAAGTGTGCTGTTTTCTGACATGGTATTAGAGCCTCATCGATGCCTAAAGCTGTGCATGTAAAAATTTTGGTGGAGGAAAATTGGAAATCATGGGACCACAATCATTTATGGTTTTTGGATTTAAAAGAAGATATAATAGCCAAAAATGTTGATTGTAACTAGGGATATAGGGGTTCGGATTGCCTTAAGGCAACATCCAAACCCCCCTTTAGGACCGGGTCCTACCCTAAAAATAACGTGACCCCATCCTTATTCACCATGCCACGCTAAATACACTCCACAATAACATTAGCTCCAAAAATAATAAGGAGGCTGACTTACAAGGAGGCCGACTTAAAAGGAATAAAGATGCATATAAGTAAATGACAATTTGCAAGTCATTTCAATCAAGTTTAATCATATCAAAAGGCGATTTAGCTCTGCTGTGCGAACTTAAGGAAAAGTGCGAACTTATTCAGTTTGGTGCGAAATTGTCCAAAGGGACATAGTAGATTTTGATGCAAGTCATTGAAGCATACAAGGACAGATCTGATATGTGAAGATCAGATTCGAGCTAAGTATTGTACTTATATTTTAGAGGAGAATATATAATCTGACCTTTGGGTCTTTCATGCTGGATTTTTCCTCCTTGGAGGTTTTCCTAGTGTATGCTTGTTTGTCTTCTGTTCTATTTCTGATTTATGTTGGCTTACTAAATACTGCAAATCTGATTAAAATCTAGGGCACAATTTAATCTATGTTGGTTTCCTAAAATACTGCAAATTTGATTACAATCTAGAGCACAATTTAATCTATGTTGGTTTACTAAAATACTGCAAATCTGAATACAACCTAGGGCATAATTAATTAGATAAATCTGGTTAACATACCTAGGGTTTAAAATAACAAAAAATAGGAAGAATTTGGATAAAATGTTGGATGAAAAATTTGAGAATGTATAGATAAATACATTTCCACATGATTCAAGCAGAGAACCATAGATAAGGAGCATTAAGAACAAGAATAGAAATTTGAGTAAGATGACTGGGAATGGGTTGAGTATTTGTGTAGACACTGAAAATATGATACTCCTCTTATCATGAAAATTAATTGATTATCGTTAATTAGATATTTATCACATTATTCATTATCAACCATTAATTAGCACTAATCATTTATCCTTTATCACATCATTATTAATAATCATTTAAGAATTCCCACATTATCCATTTAATTAAATAATATTTTATTATTTAATTAAATGTGAGTTAACTTCCATTCTCTAATTACCCATTCTCATTTATCCATTTAATTAATTTATTAAATAATATTTTATTATCTTATTAAACATGAACTAATTATCCATTCATAATTTCCAAAGTTACCCCGAGTTTCTGGGACGGGGACGGCAGGGGACGGCGGGACGCGTTTCCGGGACGGCAAATTTTTTTGCCAAATTTGGGGACGGCGGGGGACGGCAAAGGGGACGGCTATTAAAATATAGGAAATATTTAAAATATATAGGAAAATTTCAAAATTCTAAATGTTCATATGAAAACATGGATAAAGCATACATACATACATTATATTCATATGAAAACAATAAAACATGGAAATGGCATGTGTATGATACTATGAAAAGTTGAAGACATTTTAGAATGTAAATTCTGAACATACAACATTGTTAATACTCAATAGACAATATGCAATTATGCATTCATAAATCAGAATTTCAATTCATTCACATTGTCAATATGCATATCATAATAGATATTAAAGAAATAACATACAAAATGTCAAAACAAAGAGGTTAAATTTTCCCTACTTCTATCGACGCGGTTTCCCCCCATATTTTTCAACGGGGGTTTGGGGGCAGCGCCCCCAAGGTGGGGTCAAGGGGCATCGCCCCTTGCGGGGTCGAGGGGCAGCGCCCCGCGAGGCCAAAAAAACTTATTCTTTCATAAAGGTGTTGGGTGTTATTTTTCTATTAACTTGCCGAGTTTGGCGATTTTTGGGCGATTTTCTAATCTCTGTGTCAAAATGCCCAAAGGCTACACTGCTGCCATATAGTTTCATTGTCAAAATTATGAATTAAATTAATGTTATCTTTTAATTTTTTTATTTTTACTAACAATTTGAATTAATAAGGGGCCTATATTAGAATTTTTTTTTAAAAATTTGAAAATACAACTTTTTTTAGTTTTTTAATATTTATTAATGGCCTTAGATAAGGGGGACGTCTAGCCGTCCCCGGGACGGATTGGGGACGTCCCAGCCGTCCCCAGCCGTCCCCGGGACGTACGGACGTCCCCCAAGGCTAGGGCAGGCGTCCCCCCGTTTCGGGGATGTCCCCTAAAAATATAGGGCAATTTGGGGACGGGGGGAAACGTCCCCTGGCCGTCCCCAAGTCCCCGAAACGTCCCCGAGACGGGGATGGGGGTTTTCAGGTCGGGGACGCGTCCCCGGGTAACTCTGATAATTTCCAATTGTCCCTCTTAAGTGTTCATTTTAGGAACATAATCTTCATCCATTAATTAAATTTTCTTTATTTTAGAAATAATGTTACGCTGCAGATATTTAGCATCCACATTCCAACAGTGAAGTAGCATATCTGTCTTTTTTGAGGTTTGCAGTGGGATTGTAAGATTCGAAAATCGATTTGATTTCTTTTATGTTTTTGATTCATTTACATATCTTATTTTTCAATTTCACTGTTTAAAATTTTGAAGAAGACTAACAACTTGGAAGGCATAATAGAGAAGGAGCCGGTGAAACAAAACTCCAAATAGTTATACGAAAGGAGGAGGAGCAGGTTGGGGAAGGGTCTATGTTGGAGGCAATGAAGGCATAAATACTAAATAGTGAAGGAGACACAGCCCCAAGGAAGAGCACAATACAAAGGACTAGAAAGGTAGGGAGAATGAAACTAGATATTGTATGCACATGTAATTTTTTGCCTTAACAATGCAACGTTCGTTCGAGAAGAGAACATAAACAAAATTAAAAAAAAAACTTAAAACTAGTAAAGCAGACAAGAGAGGAAAGTGATAAGAACTTTATCTACAATCTCTTTTGTAGGGGGCCAAAAATATTGGTCATCAGAGACTCAATCCACAACTTCAACTTTGGCATTGGTCCTCAAGTATGAAGATTTGGACCACTTAACAAACTAATGTTTAGAATAGCCTTTGATTGAAGTAGAGATTGAAGCATGGTGAAATTGGTTGCAATGCAGGCTACACTAGGATGAGTCAACTCCTCCTTTGTATGTTTCCTCATTAAGGTTCCAAGCACTGACTTTTAAATTTCAATAGATATAAATAAAACAAAAATAAAAACTAATTACATAGCCACAAAATATAATCAGACAAATAAAAACTAATTACATAGCCACAAAATATAATCAGACAATAGAATAAAAAATCTTCAATTGTACTCCTTGTCGCATGGTGTTTAATCTGTATTCTAACCTATACTAAAAAATTGTGCAGTACAATATAGGAAACCTATCCCAATCTGTGAAATCTAAGGCCAACACTAATGTTCAAATTATAAGGGAATGAAGATAAAAAGCAAAAATATCCATTGGGCCATCTTTGTCATCTTCTCTTTGCCTCTATCCTCGGTGGTTTCTAACGGAGTTTGAATCTCTATAACAACATTGGGTGGGGCTTGTGTGCACTAAGAAGTGTCCTGACCAGGTATTTGCTTAAAATAGAATTTGTTTACTCCCTATGGGATATGTGTTGATGTTTGTAGCTATGGTCGGATTCCTTCTAAGGCCGACATAGCAAATAAATGCCTAATTGGCCTATCAGCCTTAGTCATTCAAATGAGCCAATTAAATATATATATTAAGGGGGACAATTTGTGAAAGCCGGCCACCCTTTTGAAAAGTCATGTTATTTCATTAAGGGCCGACCCTTTGTGAAAGGGTGCCTCTCTCATACAAATAGGAGTGACCTCATTCAAAAATGTATCCATCGGATTCAAGTAATTCAAATAATACAATAGCAGAGCGGTTCGGCAGTCAGAGTAGATTATTATCATTGAGTGAGCATATCAATATATTAGAGGAGATCGGATATAGTAGAAGAAGATCGACATCTACAGCAGATCAAGGAAGTTGATAGAGCCCATTGTCTATGTGATTGTATCTAGAACGGTGTCATAATTCCAGTCTTAAATCGGCCTAGTGTATGGCCTAATTGTAAAGCAGATTGCTGCTCCTCTATTTAATATATAAGTGATCTCTTGTTGCTGTGTTGATTTTTCTCCCTCGAGGAGGGTTTTCCCAGGGTATCTTGGTGTGTTCATTGTTAATTATGTTGCTGTTTCATATTGCTCTTAATCTGATCATAATAAAACAACATGGTATTAGAGCGGGTTGATTACGGCAAAGGAGATTACTGCAGATTATGGTTAGAGAATCAAGCGAGCAGGTTCTAGAGATCCGATGAATCATTACCTATTTCTTTGAAGAGCCTCAAAATCAGAATATTTTTCTTATGTGCTTCTACCTTAGGCTAAGTCAGGGAGATTTGATTGCTGCTGGTCTCATCTCACAGATCCCTATCTGTGCACTAGAGTTTGAACTGGGGAATGCAGCTACATAGATCAAGGCGTGTTCGCCGACCTGAATTCTACTGAGATCTATATGGCTACAAGAAGATTCAGTCAGGACCCTTCTACAGGTTCTACCTGTTAGTCACATTGACCAGCCAATACCTTGTGCTAGGAACCTGGGCGAGACATTATAGGAGAAGTCCATTGGCTGTAAGAAGGCAAGCAAGTCCAGCCTGCAAGCTCGTTACCCAAGCTGAAGGCCACTTAATCGCTCCATCAAGGGGTGTATCAACATCCTACTACTTGGTGCTTAGACTTTCCTTGCCCACGTGGAGTTTTCAGATTGACGGAGCAGAGGATTTTGAGTTCGATCCAGATCACACCAAGCAAACAAAGATCTACATTCGTAATGCTTGTAGAGACAGAGGACAACATAAGCAAGGTTTAGAATTGCATTCAAATAAGTAATCGGTGATAAGAAAATGAGTAAGATCAGAACCTCTTGAGAAGGGATTAATCCATCTAGATTAACAGTTGTCACAACTCTAACCACTCACTGTTTATACTTGGATTCATCATTGAATTGGAGAGTGCCCTCACTGCTGTAAAAAGAGCAACTTGTAAGTATTCAACACTGTTGTAAACCTCAAGTCTGTCTACGATCATTTATTACTCAGATGTAAGAAGACTGTCACTCATCCATTCTGGAGACCTATTACATCTGCGTGAGTAATACTGGAGGCTTATCCATCTGTTGGAGGATCTTATGAAGATTTAGGAGCTAAACGTGAGCCTTCTACAGGGTGGCCTATTCAATCTGTAAGTCGTTGTTCAACATTTTCAGTCTTGGTGCATCGTACCAGGTGTGGAAATCTCAGGTCCAAATTTAGACGTCATATCTGGAAGCTAATACTGGGTGTGGGGGTTCATCCTTGGAAGTCGTGTATCATTGAGACCCTTGGCATGAGTTACAACACTCAGAAAGGGTTGGCGTGTCTCAGACTTGAAGGGCGATGTTCCTGGACTGAGTGTCTTAGTCTTTGTGGATGAAAAGATGAGACACAGTTTCAGGACTAACTCCATGGGTACCAATAATAAAGAGAAGTATTTTTATGTTTGTATCATTAAATGATGTTCATGAATCCTCTATGAAGCTATTAATTCATTGTAATAGTGAATCATGTATGCTTCTAATTCGAGATAGTTTGATTCTATGAACTATTAGTAATCTCTCTTAAATGCCTTCAGGACGGTCTCAGGAGCATAAGCATGATGAGAGATTGAAATTCAGGAGGAATATGGAGGGGACTTTAGTGGAGATTCTAAGATTTCGCATTTCCATTTTATAAAACAAGTATTTGCTTGCAGAAGTGCAACAGTCCATGAGGAAGCAATTTGGCCATAGGGGCTTTTACTTATGCTACTAGTGGTGAATTTGCTAAGCACATAAGTCATGTTTTGTATGCGGTCTTTCAAGATAAAGAAAGTACGGACCAAGAAGCATAAGAGATTGCATGCTTGCAGTCATAGGATTGAGTTGCTAGCTGGAAGCTTTTTTCGAAGAGGAAGAACCCATACAAATTGTCTATGCAATCAATTTCTTCGAAGACGAGGAAATAATATTTAGAGGGAGTCTGACAAATTCATCGAAGGCAATCTTGGACGAGAAGGTCAGGAAGTTGACGAATGTACTTGGAGCTTCAGAGGGAGCCACATCATCATGCGGAGTTGTTGTTAATGAATTCTTCTCTATGAGGGAGAAGTTTGAGGTGCAAGCCCTTGTCAATGCATTCTTCTCTGTGAGGGAGAAGTTTGAGGTACACGCCCTTGTTAATGCATTTTTCTCTATGAGGGAGAAGTTTGAGGTGAAAGCCCTTGTCCCACCCTCTAGGAATAGCCATGGTGGATGTCATGTTGAGAGACTTCATGACTTAGCACTTGTGTTTATTCACCCTCTGGGAGTAGCCATGGTGAATGTCATGATGAGACGACGACATCACGTTGAGTGACTCGGTGATGGGCACTTGTGTTCATTTGCATTTCCATGCATGGGAGTAGCCATGATGGACCCACCCTTTGGGAGTAGCCATGGTGGATGTTACTATGTGACTTAGATATCGAGAAGGATTCCTCCCCAGCTAAGAGGGAGTGTTGATGTTTGTAGCTATGGTCAGATTCCTTCTAAGGCCGACATAGAAAATAAATGCCTATTTGGCCTATCGGCCTTAGTTATTTAAATGAGCCAATGAAATATATATATTAAGGGGGCCAACTTGTGAAAGTCAGCCACCCTTGTGAAAAGACATGTTATTTCATTAAGGGCCGACCCTTTGTGAAGGGGTGCCTCTCTCATACAAATAGAAGGAGTGACCTCATTCAAAAATGTATCCATCGGATTCAAGTAATTCAAATAATACAATAGCAGAACAGTTCAACAGTTAGAGCAGATTGTTATCATTGAGTGAGCAAATCAATATATTAGAGGAGATCGGATATAGTAGAAGAATATCGACATCTATAGCAGATCAAGGAAGTTGATAGAGCTTATTGTCTATGTGATTGTATCTAGAATGGTGTCATAATTCTAGTCTCAAATCGGCCTAGTGTCTGGCCTAATTGTAAAGCAGATTGGTGCTCCTCTATTTAATATATAAGTGATCTCTTGTTGCTGGGTTTTTTCTCCCTCGAGTAGGAGGGTTTTCCCAAGGTTTCTTGGTGTGTTAAGTGTTCATTATGTTGCTGTTTCAAATTGCTCTTAATCTGATCATAATAAAACAACAATATGTGCTTTAACTACTGGAAGTAAACAAAAAATGTAACAGGAACGTGAACAATACAGAATTCATAGCAACATATGGCAGAATGATATATCTTGTATTCCAAAACATGTAATGAGTACACCAATTACCATCCTTGCTCTTTATACAACATGGGATATTTATACCACTCGGCGGTTGGTTAAGAGTGCCAATCGTCGACAACTACCAACTACCCCTTCAGGAACTATAGCTCATTACATTGCCATTATTTAAACAAAACAAATTATTATTTATTTATTCATGGCATATTTGTCGTCTACATCAACTCCCCCAAAAAAGAAGTCGTCTTCTAGATGATGGAAACAAAATGGGGCTAGTCAACTAGAACTATTGAGAAGAGGGGATTTGAGAGGACGTCCCTGGAGTAGTTGAAGAGGTTGGTCCGGGTGCACCTTGAAAGGTGGAAAGCTGACAGAGGTGTTGCACTTGATTAACTTGAATTCGAAGGTCCCTCTCGGCAATCCTTTGGTGCTCCCGAGCTACCTTCACCAACTGGACTGTCTCTATGAGGTCCTTCTGTGTGGTCTCCAATTGCCCAGACAATGCAACTAGACGGGCCTCTGCCTCTCTCAGTTGTGTATCTCGCTCCGTAGTGGCCACCTGCTGCTACTCTAATTCTGTCTCTAATGTCACTCTCCATTCCCTTTCTACTTTGGTAAGGCGCTCCTGCTGTATGAACTCTTCCATTACAACCAATCTGCCTACCTTTGCCTCTCTTGTCGAGTGCGTTGTCTTTTGTAACTCATAAAAAATAGCAGGAAATGTGCTCTCCATGCTCCGTAGGGTACCTAGCACCCCACTTGGTCCTTCGCCAACATGCGGCTATCGACATGACTCCACCATTCTATGTGCCTTAGTATCTGGCTACCCATGGGCTCTAAAGTGCTGCCCAAACTTTGCTCCTCATAAACGTTAGGTTTCTTTTGGCCTTAGTTGGTAGTAGGTTTATGTTGATCCACTTCGCTAGTTCAACTACCTCTCGAGTGACTGCAACAATTTCCTTCATCTCTGTGAGGTACCTTTGAATGGTATCGTTGGCATCCTATGGGTTGGGTTTTGAAACCCAAAGATGTCTTTCATGTTTCACCCGTCCACTAGATGCCTCAGTTACCACCTCAACCACTTGCCTAGATACATTCCCCTTGCCACCGAGATGTGCACTCTCCTTGATATCGATCACCTCTTAGGCTTGCCTATCCTCCTGTGTAGCATCACCCTCTTGTGCTTTCGGGGGCCCTTTTGCATGTTGCTACACATGGATGCCCAAAGTAAGGCTTGGTGACGATGGTGGGATGTCTATCATACCCATATCAAATCTACTTAGGAAGTTGTCAAGCTTGGCATTGACATCGCTTGCTACCCCTTCAGCCGCAACATCCCCTATCATCCCTTCAACCATAGGTGTGTCCCCTTCATGTGCGACATTCTCACGTACCTTCCCTTTGGCTACAACGATATTCTTAGGTACATGGTCTCTCGATTGCGCAACTGATGTGCCACCCCTTTTGAAGGTCTAGTAGGGTGTAACAAAATACCCACAGGAGTTGCTTTGTCGAGTGGTGTGGAGATACACACTTGGTTCGCTGCTACCAAACGTGCTATAGGGGACAACATGGCTGGTGCGAATGCAATGCAGCCACCAGAACCTCTCAACACCATAGGAACCTTCAGTTGTGCTACAATAACCCTCGGCGCTTGCGCAACTCCTTTGGCCAAGTCATCCCTGTCCTCCAATGTCTCACCCTTGGAGTGAATCTCCCTCTCATCTTCATGCCTCGCTTCATACACCACTTTTGCTCTCCATGAATGCAACATCCACTGTGTCTACCTCCTCTTTGCCGGGACTTCCCTCGTCCTCGACATCTTCCTCTTCGGCACTAGGCTTACCATCCTGCAAGTTAGGTTACTCTAGCCGTCTCTTCTTTCTTCTCTGAGGTTGGCCATCAACTGTGAGTGTGTCCAGGTGCATCGTTGGTTGTGAGTGTTAAGTTCCACTCGGCTGAGTGGTTGAAACCTTTCCCATCCATTGGCATGTATCTGTGTGTGCAGGGCTTTTGAAAAAGTCCGACAGCGTGATGGCACCTATAAAATGTTTCATGTTGGAGGTTGAGGAATTCCTCCATCCAGTCCGAGAGTACTTGCGCTTGTTGTGACCTAATCACACATTTCCTCATTTCAAATGGGGACCCCTACTTTTTAGGCCCTCTCGATTTTTTGGTTTTTGTTGTTGGGTCTTTTCGCGGCAGTCTAATCAGTCTCCTCAGTTTGCAAGTGTTTGGGGGTCAATTTGATCAAGTTTGCAACTCAGTTGAGCAAATTTGGCTAAGCTTGGAGCCTATTTTGTCCGTTTTAGGGTTTCATCCTTCAGAGTTCGATTTGAGGCCTTTCCTTTAGGGTTATGGAAAAACTGAGTGTTGTATTGTAATCAAATTCCTTTAAGGAATCCATTAGTGAAATTTGAGCAACTTTATATTTTTAGAAAGTTCCTATTTTTAGGGATTTCACTGCCTCCCGAATTGGTCTAATTTTTCCAAAATTTAAACTTACTGTTTTTAGCAGTTTCCATTATAGTAAGTTTTTATTTTTAGTAAGTGTCCCCACGTCCTATTTTGCCCCAATCCTAACATTTTAAAACACTTTCTATTTTGGGCGGGTTCTTCACAGGCAAACACTAAAGACAGAGCATTCCTAAACAATTCTAAGTTTGAAAAGCAGGATAAGTGATCAAAAAGTGGCTAACTATGTGATGCAGTCAAGGTAGGGAGATCCAATGAAGGACAACCCATCCTTGCAGCCTAACACAAACACCATGCAAAATATACCGGTAACCAGTAACACAATGCCAGAAATAGCAGAAAGAATAACCGGTAACAACATAGAATACATAACCGATAAACAATATGAACAATTCTTATTACAGTCTGAAGAATGACACATGCCACATGCTGGACCGCAACCGAGGATTACAAAAACAACTCTTACAACTTAGATCTATGATCTGCATATCATCTTCTCAACAATTCATCATCCGGTAATAGCTTCCACTGTTTTGCACTGATCCGGACCTCAACTATCTCGACTTTAGTCTCCCCGGACCAGAATCTGTCCGGAATCAATATACAAATCTAAGATCTGTAGATCTTCTGCTCGATGAATGGGTCTCCGGTAACAGTTTGCACTGTTTTGCACTGATGCGGACTTCAGCCATCTCGACTTTCGTCTCCCCGGACCAGAATCTCTTCGGAAACTACATCTTCACTCGATCTCGAACTTCAGTCGTAGATCTTCTATGTCCTGTCTTCTATTTTATGTCCTCTCAAATGATTCGCAAACTTCCATTTATACCGTCCACAAATAATAATAACTTGATCAAGTCGGCCCGAAGACCAACCGGTACATGAAACATGCTAATGGTAACATGTTGGCTCAAATCACTAAGAATAATTTCCAAAATGCATAAAACATCACGCGGTCCTCCGAGAACATCGAACAAGACACAAGAAACATAACTCCACGATCCGCAAGTCACGGAGATCAACCGCAACCCGATCCAACTTCGCTCAACACACTGCCAGACTAATCGATAAGAACATATCAATCGAGCCAATATCGGAATCCATATCTCACCGGAAACAAATCCAAATGCCATGAAACTCGAACATGATAAAGATCACGAACACAAGGGAATAAATCCAAATCCACAACGTAAAACACTCAAACAAGAAGAAATGCCACGATCTCAAGCATTTCCACTGCAAACTGCTCAATTGGTAAGAACCACACCGGTGCTCCTCCATCACTATGGACGTCCATTCTAGAAGTGGAAAGCATTGAAAATCTTCTAAGTCTAGCTCAAAGCACTTCAATTCCAAACGTGGCACCTCGAAAACGGTTGAAGAATGGCAAGTTTGGATGAAACATCATGTAAAAATCCATCATCAGAGCATTGCATCCAAATACATGGGGATGCCAAATTTATGCGTTGGAAGAAGTCCTCCACAAAACACCTTCCTGCAGGTGCATGAAATGGCACCCATGGATAAGCTGGAGCGCTCAAGGAAGGGGGTACTGGAAGGCACATCAAAATCACACCTTCCTGTAGGTGCATGAAATGGCACCCAAGGAGAAGCTGGAGCACTTGAGGAATGGGGTACTGGAAGGCACATCAAACAACACACCTTGTTGCAAGTGGATCTTCTAGAGCCCAAGTGCGTAGATGGGCGCCAAATTTGGGGGGTGCTTGAAGGTTGCCACCCTCATTTTTTTCTTCAAGGAAGGAATCAATCATCAACAAATGATGGTTTGTTTTCCATCTTCTTCAACGGTTCCTCGAGCTTACAATTATATGCTCATACATTCTCGTTGTTGCCTTGTCTAGTGTTGTAAATTTCTGCAACAATCTCATTATCATCTCTCAGCAAATTGAATTCTTTTTGAAATGCTTTCCTCAATTCACTCTATCCTGCCTTGCGTTGAGCCTCTAGGTCTGTATATGAGTCGATGGCAATTCCCCGCAGGGTAGCTGGGTATGCCTTTAGCGAATAATCTTGGTCATCTTGACCAATTGCCTCCCATATTCTTATACAGGTCTTGCAATGGCGTATTTGATCCTCCGATCCATCCCCTGTGAATTTCGGGAGTTTTTGCCTCTCCTGGGTATTCAACATTGTCTTCACTTGGAAGGTATCGTGTGTATTTGACTAGATGGGACTATCTTGCTCTTGTTTGCATTCCTGTGCCTCTCTTGCACTCTCAATCATGCGCGAGCTCTCTACGTGTCCACCTTCTGTGTCTTCTACACCTTGGTCACCTTCTTCGCTTCTATATTCTCTCCTCCTTGGAGTCTTTGGCTTAGGCCTCCCTATTCTCGGTTGTTCAGTGAGGGACAAATTCCCAATACACTATAGGTTTGTTTCAAAAAGTTTGACAACTTCTGTTTGCAGGTTCCTTTTTCCTTCACCATGTACCAACCATACGGACGAGCTACTGGTACTGGTACTAGATTCAGAGTCTTTTTTTGAGGCAAAGTGTACGGTTTGGCTACTGGATTGGTCGGCGAGATCTTCACTTACTTCGTAATTCGAGAGTGGTAGGTTTTTGGCAACTTCGTCCAACTCCACATATGTGGTCTTTCTCTCTCTCGACTACGGCTTCAGCTAGCACTCTGACTCCTACTTCTTGTTGGACTTGCTGAACCTTCGACGATTCTTCGTAACCATTGTCTCCTCTCACTTTGCTCTCTCAGATGGAGAGATCTTCTTACCAATCCCTCCCCTTCCTCTCGGGTGTTTTTGGTATGTTGGTCTTTATTTGGTCGTAGGGCCGTTAATTGCTGGGGGTACGATGTCTGCCGATATCTCGCTCTTCTTCCTCCCTATGAGCCCTCTCTTCATATCATTGTAGTATTTGTTGTCAATGTTGCTCTCGGTTAGTCTCCTCTTGTTGGTCTTGTAATTCAATTAGGTTTTGTGCTAATAACCTTGGGATTCTTTTGAGAAGATCGAAGTCCGCGAGGTTCACTATGAGTTTGTCATGTACTGTGCCTTCAGGGATTGCTTGTTCCCGAGCTTCCCTTTGCACGTATTGTTTGACCGAAACTTCCCATAGATCTACCGAGCCTTTCATCAATCGATCTTCCTGTGTTTCTTCTTGTGTTACCACTTCTTTGCTGTCATTTTCAGTTACACGTACTTGCTGTTCGAATGATTGACCCATTACGAGTGCATACTGCCTGTCATCATATTGATCTTCGAGTTTGTATCGGCAATGGCTCCAAATGTTTACACCCTATGGGATATGTGCTTTATCTACTAGAAATAAACAAAAAATGTAACAGGAACACGAACAATACAAAATTCACAACTTATGGCATAATTATATATCTTGTATTCCAAAACATGTGATGAGTACAACATTTACCATCCTTGCTCCCAATACAACATGAGATATATATACCACTCGGCAGTTGGTTAAGAGTGCCAACCGCCGGCAACTACCAACTACCCCATCGAGAACTATAGCTCATTACATTGCCATTATATAAAACAAAACAAAGTCTTATTTTTTATTTGCGGCATATCTGCCGTCTACAGAATTTTAGGCGATTAATGGCTTTTCTACTAAGTTTGGTTTTGCAATATTGTAAACCAATTCCCCTTTATTATCACTGAAGGTGGTATGTTTTGAAGGAGGGTATTTTCTCATTGGAACGAAAAATATAATTATAGATTAAAAACTTGGCGAGTAACTCACCAGCATGTGTGAACTTGTGTGCAAGCATACCTTGGCAAGTTACTCATCAAAAAATTCCTGCATGGCTCATCAAGTACCAGTGAAAAATGACAGTTTGCCCAAGAGAAGTAATAGTCTTACTATTCAGGGCTAGTTTTCGAAAACTTGATAAATGGATTAATAAATTAAAAAAGAGGTAAAGAAAGACATACATTTTCTTTGCTTCTCTATCTGCACACTTTGATGCACCAAATATATGGCAGACTACACCAAATGCTCCATTGGCTGCTTGAAAAAGACCGTGGGTTTTTTCAAAGTCACCAAATGCATTTTTTCTGTGTTGCTGGTCCAAAATCACTTTGTGTTTGTTAGTGTGTGTGTGTTGCTTTGCTTTATGTCAAATATGTTTTAGATCAGGATGGATATTTAAGTTTTTTTTTGTTTTTTTTGCTACATGAACTGCCCCATACTCATGCAGCAGTTGAAGCGAGGGATTGAAACTTTTGAGCACTATCCGTGTCTATCAATGGCTTAACTGTGTGGTCAACACTCCTTGGGCCCTTATAGTTTAACTTTTGAACTTTGCATAGGATCTAAAATTTAAATTTGTTCCTACTTAAAGCTTTTTATCTTATATGTTTATTTTTTATTATAGTTTTTCTTCAATGTGTCTCTTATTTGTTTTATTAATTTTTTCAATCTATTTTTTTAAATAAAATTAATTAAAGTCCATAGACATACTTCAGAGCAGACTTTGGGCAATGATTTGAAATAAAGAAAAGTGGCCATCAACAGATTGTAGAGAGATTCAGTTTGCAAGGTGCCATGATAGGGATGAATCAATTCTTTTTGGCAGGCTTAGCAACAATACATTTTCATCTGGCCTCTGTTTTTGTGTATCTACAGCAGCAGCTTTGCTGAAGTTTGTATCCTCAAGGTTCAGCAGGTTGTCAGGGGTTGCACTGTCATTGTTCACCAGTACAAGCATTCACAGCAGGTTTGTGATCTAGCTAAGGATATTTCTTACAACTATCGTTTTTGGTACAGCTACAGCAAATAGTGAGGCAACTGCACTTGTTATTGAGCCAACGACGACACTTTTACGAAACTAGAATTGGTGCTACAACAGGTGTCATATCAATAGGGTTACTTACAATTTTCAGCAAGGACAATGAATAAGCATCACACTACTATTACATTTATCATTTCTTCACTCTTCATTCATGGTGCTCTGAGGTTGATAGTCTGATTTTTAGAGGAGATCATATGGAGGTGATCATATCCAATGATTTGTAGAGAAGTTGCAAAACTTTCTTGGAAAGGGTTTCATCCTTAACAAGGTTTAGGGTTTTAGAAGGTTGAATTTTAGTATTGATGAGTTTTAGAATAAGTTAGATTCAAGTCACCAATATTGTTTGGTGAATAGATAATGCTTTCAATGATTTTGAGTGTCTTCTAAGTATTTTTCATGGTAAAAATGGTGGAGCTGGTTTTAGAGCTATCGAGAGGAGCGATTTGTGCATCAGACTGGCTATTGTTATCTATCACTATTTTTGGATCCCAACTATTTTTAGATGACCTTCTAGAACATCTATATATGGAGATTTGGTATTTTTTTCAGAAATCTGCTTTTGAGATTTCTGGTTTTAAATTGGCGTATTTTAAGACATTTTTTGTATTTTGAGCTTGCTTGGATTGCAAGGAAACTGTTTCAGAATTGGAAATTTAATATGCTTTCTGTTTATCTTGAATAAATTGAGACAAAACTCTTGAAAAAACTTATAAATAAGGGTTATTGACACTTAAAGTTTTTAAGGGTAATTTTATGCCTACTTGGTGCTAAGATTATTGTTCAAGTTGTCTTTGTTTTTATCTTATGTTTAGTGAATTGAATAGATTTTATTTGACATTGCGAGATTTTTATTACCGTTGTTGGAGTAAATGAATATTACTCACATGCTTACGTTTACTTAGGCAACTTATCATTTCCTAGGTGTTAGGTAAGGTTAATATTATTTTATTAGTTCTTGCATCTAGTATTTTGTGTTGGGTGGTTGTACAGGTACCTACCCTTGCACCTCATTGGCGCTCTCATAACTGCTCTTTGCTTTATAAGCAGAGCTCATGTACATTTCATATCATCTCAATCTCAATCATTCATCTATTGGTGAATTATATTTCTCTTGTGAAGGTTTATAGCTGTTTGCAGGTTTTGGGAAATTCATAATTTCCACATGGTATCAGAGCTGTTCATCCAGCAACTCCTTCTGCTCTTGAGAATCTTCATCAGACAAATTTGAGGTCAGATATCAAGAAATGTTGATTTGCAGTTGATGCATTTTATTGCGCCAAATTAATTGCAGATCTTGTTTGTTTTTCTTGGTGATTATTTTTTGGCAATTTATTTGCCATTACCTTTTGGCAAAATTGTTTTTCCTTGTGATTTCATCCATTGATGAGGGTGCAGGTTTATTGGTGCATTATTTTGCATCCCAATTTGAGTTCTTTGTGTGTAAAAATCAGCTCGTGCTAAGAACTGTGATTCATGCAGTCTATTGATTTGCAGCTTCATTAGCCTGTGCATTCACAAAGCTTTGTGATTCTTCTCTCAGATCGCAAGATCATATACTTGCTTGTATTAGACTGCATAATTTATGATTGGCCGGCTTTGTGGCAGTTGGCTGCAAATCAGCTTTTCATACTGTTGTTTTTCATCAGGAGCTTGTGCAAATACTACACATTAGCTTGTGCCATCACGGTGAATGCTGCATATTTGCTCTGGATCGGGACATTTTGTAAGACCCGTATTTTATCCAGCCATGGGTTTCCTTTATCTCTGTGGCTACCTGTTGGTGGACGTTTTATCATCTACCGAATACTTAGAATAAAATACCACAAGGATATTCTATCCTCTCTCAAACAAAATCGCTACTTGTGCCAAGATTGCGAGAAAGACCACAAGGCGACTCCAAGGTCTATATGTGCGAACGAACGACTTTAGTGGGATAGCTGCTTGGGCAGTGCGTGCTGAAAATCTCAAGGGGGACTTACGTTTGTTAACTAATATCATTCACAGGTTGAACTTAGGCAGATTTAACAACTTATGCTCTATGTTTTTGGATTTTCTGGTTTTAAGACTACAAAAAGATAAAAAGGATGAAGGTTTAGGGATTCTATACTACTTCTAAGCTATTCCTATGAACTCAAGAGACGGCAATGATTGGATGAAACTGGTAACGATGCTTTGTTTCGCCACACTCGGACAACTACGCAAAGCGGGTGCAATCTTCTAAGGTTATGCTTAAGATTTTCTTACTTAGGAAGAATACCAACAATTGAACAATATCATTCCAAGTAGAAGTTAAACATCCATATTAAAAACAGCTCAGACTAACTTTTCACATTGAACGGAAATCATCCATCCAACAAAAGTATGAGCAAGATTTCACCAATCAATTCTATCAGATCTATCATTCATCTAACAACTTGAAAACAAATTACTTAAGCAAATCTAATCTAATTGTTGAAGGGAGTATGTAAACATGCAACCATTTAGCAATAAAAACATTTCAAAACAATACTGATAATGAATATTTTATTACTCAAATAGCTCTGTGCAACAATTTCATAAAACTCTCCACAACACAATGAAATGAGAGAATGGGGGTTCATATAGAGTTTTGAAAGAAAAATGAATGGCCGAGATCGATCTAAGATCAACGGCTGAGATCTAAACAACCCAACCCTAAATAGAGTTTCCCAAAATAGCACCAAAGATCAATTACAAAAGAGTCAAGTGTTGCAAGATGCTATTTTTAAGGATTGTATCCCTTTCCTTTTGATATTCATTGAATTTGGACACACTTCGGTCCACTTCCTCCATTGTGACATGTGGCAATAGGTTGACCTTGAATTCCAATCCTTCTAAGTCATCTGCACAAAGAGCAAAGGTGAATTCCCAGTCTAGTTGCTGCTTCTAAAAGGCATCTCTGATGGAAAGGAGGTTTGATGCTTTAGCCAGATTACTCTTCAAGATCGGTCCTGTGATGGCAAAGAAGATATCCTGTGTTTTGATCTTCAGATTCTCCAACTGCATATCCCTTTCTCGCATGGTTTCTTTCTCAAGTATTTCTGCAACTATAAGGAAAATCTTATCCCGAATGGCCCTTATTTGCTCTATTTTATCAGCATCAATTTTCACCTTTTCCAAGACTTCATTTTGTGCAACCAATGTCCAGAGCCAACTGTGGAAATCATAATCAGCCCCTGCTTCAATTATATTATGATTAATCAACTCTTGGGATGAGATTCCTTTGAGTGCTCGAAGGTAGGGAATGATTCTTTCCTGGACATCTTGAAAGTCTGCCCACATTTCTGCCATGTTCTCAATTCTAGAAAGCAAAGAAGAAGTTTGCTCATATGCCGATGATATTTCTTCTATGAACTTGGCTGCCTCTTCTTTTGTACTTTCCATCCAATCCCTGGTTTCTCTGGCTGTCATTGCATCTTCTTCAGAACTTTTGACTACCTGCTATGAGTCCAAAAGTAAGAGGGCTTCTGGGTTGGCTTGATCAAGTGGCCTAGTAGTTAACCGCTGAATGTACTCTTTCAGGTGATCTACTTCTCTCTTGTGCTCATTCTTCTTTTCTATCTCTTGATCCAGTTTTGCCTTTATGGAAGCAATTGAATTATCTAAGTCATCTTTTGCTTGGGTTTTTGTGACTGGGCCTAAGTCAAAAGTGATGATATCAAATTCATGAGGGGCGATGTCTCCCTTTGCTTTGTTCACCTTAGGCACAGCTGTTTGCACTGTGCGGTTGCCTTTTTCATCTCTCTAGATAGTAGAATATCTCTTGGCTGGCTTCTTCATAACGATTTTCTCTAACTTGGCCAAGAAGTCTGCCATGTCATCTTCTTCTTGTTCTTCTACTACTGGTGTATTCATCTTCAATCTCTCCTTCAGCTATTCAGGAACATTGGGCTGCTCTATGCCCTCTACCTCTTGGTCATCCTTTGTTTCTATGTCATGTGCAATCCCTTGGAGATCAGAAATCATCCCTTCTTGAAACTCTTCCTCTTCAATATCTGTGTCATGCTCTGATTCTAGGATTTCTGTGCCAGTAGGTGATGGTGGCTGTTCATCTTTCTGATGTACTAATTCTGCATTTTCTTCATGAACTGAAGAAGGAATTTCTATTTCAACCAATGGCTCATCAATATTGAATATGTATTTCTCATGCCTTTTCTAAATAGGTTCTTCATTCTCAATTGCCTTCCCCTTCCTTTTAGCATTCTCGCTTGGTCTGACATTTTGTGTCGCTTCTTCATTTGAAGAATATCCTTCTGCTACTCCCATCAGGTTATGGCAAAGTTATATTCTTCTGCTTCAGCCTGTGACACTGCTGATTGACCCACCACCTAGTATATTTCATGATTGGCTGCATTAGGGTGGCTAAGTCTGCATGATCCGACTTTGACCACTTGATAGGAGGAAGAGGTGCATGCTCATCAAAACCCGGTTGAGTATGCTCTCCATTATCTTCTAATTGATTTGGTACGAGAAAAGGTTGAGTTTCTCTGATGAAATTCACAGATAGCCTGGAATGTAACCTTTTCCTGATTTCGTACTCATCAGCAACATTTGCCGAAAAATCTTCTATATCTATTCTATGCCTGAATCTTTCCTCCTTTATTGATATGATGTTATTGTGAGGATCATAATTGGTTCTGGATTGGTAGAAGGTAAAAGGATACCACTGTATTTCAAGTCTGTCACCCTCAGCTGCCTGCGCAGTTGAACAAGATTATTCCATGTTTCAAATGAAGAATGGAAAAGATACGGTTGCCTTCTGTCTTATTCTTTTGGAACTCTGATATGTCTCCAATTGTGTGAGAACTTCCAGTAGGTCCATCCTGCTGGTTGGATAGATTGGCAATCGATAGGGATGACCAATAAAACCTTGGATTCTGATATAGGTGAACTTCAGAAATTGGATAAATCAGGATTCATACTTGCTGATTAGATTTTTCGATTCAAGAGAAAGTCTGTTGTGAGTGCCTCCTTGTAGTGTTCTTGTGATATAGATCAAGAATGCATCATGGGCTCGGTAACTCTATTCCTTGAGCTGTAGCTGAGGATATCAATTATATGCCTTGAACTCATTCTCACCACTTCCTATTATACCCTTACAGATCAGTCCTGAATATCTGTAGGTTGCAAGCAATAGATAAATTATATATGAGCTCATGTGGACTGTCTTTGTCTTTTCCAAGTTCATCAACTGTTCATGAAGGCTATCATTGATTATGTGGGACCAATTGAATATCTTGGTTCCTGAGGTGATTTCATCCGTGAAATAGTACATCCATGTTTGAAATAGCTGACCCTTAGAGCTGCCCATTATTCTATTGAACAAAAGGATGATATCACCACACTCTTCCTTGAAGAATGGACGCAGCAAATACTTCGGCACCTTTCCTTGAGGTCTTTTCTTCTCAAGCCAAGACTAGTTTACATTTGCAGCACAAAGTTCAGACTGCCTATCATAAACCCTCTGGGCCTGCTTCTTAGTCTTATACGTGGTTTTACCGTGCTTTGGTATACCAAATGTCTCCTGGATGGACAATTCTGAAAGATTAGCCAGGATCCTTCCATCTGGTGCAATGATTTCTCTAGATTGTGCTTTATAGTGTAAGGCACGTTCGACAATTAGCTTGACACATTCTTTGGTTGGTGGGAATCTAGCTGCCCGGACAATTCCGTTTTGCATCATCCTGCAAGCAATAGGTTTAGGAATGTGTCCATCATGTCCATACATTCTTTTCTTAAATTCTTCCATATCAACATGCTCGAGATCTGTGTCAGTGATATTCTTCCACTTGGACTTGAGTTTGGATTTCAATTGCGCTCCCTTGCTGGCGAACTTCATGGTTACCTGTAAGAACACATGAAAACTCCATGGTATTTTCAGAATTTAATTCCGATTTTAAATTCTTTTTTCTGAAAATTTTACTTTCAGCCTGTTAAAGATTAAGTCTTATCGAGGATTTAGTCAAGAAATTAATGAAAAATAAGACAGAAAAATGAGGAAATTTAGTCAAATTGAGTTTTTAAATCCTCTTTATGACTGAAATTTACCTTCGATTCTTAAATTCTGCCTTAAAATCAGAGAAAAGTGCTTAATTTCTAGACTCTTAGACACTTAGAAGTGATCTTCTGGACAATTCTTCTTCAAAAATCCAAAATTTATGAAATTTGAGAGAAAACTTCTTTCAAATGCTCTCCAAAACTTTAAACCTGAATAATGAATTGTGAAAGTGAATTAGTTGAAGGGTTCTTAAATTTAAAAGTTTTTGATTTGTTTTATTGTTTTTTTTTTAATTTTTAAATAATTTTTTTTATTGTTTTTTGTTTTTTTTGTTTTAATCTTTCCAAAATGGAAAGTTTTATTTCTTCTCTCAAAAATTCGATTTTATCCAATTTTGAAAATTTTCTGTTGAAAATTGTAATTCCTGAAAATTTTGGAAAATGTTTTCCAACTTGCTGGTCTGATTTCATGTGAATTGTGATAAGAATTATTCTCTTGGCATGGCAAATTTGTTCTCAAATTTTAGGTCTTTGGCTAGGTTTCTTCACATATTCTATTTATGCCTGGATAATTGGAATGTATTTGAACTTGTGTTTGACAAACTTGCAAGGGTTTGGAGTCTTTGGACAATTTCTTCATGCCTTAGGGTTTGAAAGTTTGGACAATTACATGTCTTTTTATCTTGGATCGATTCTTGGAAGAACTTTTGGAAAGTCATCTTTAGGTGAATCTTCATCCACCATGTCTTGGTGAGCTTGGACAATCATGCGTCTCTTTTGTCATGAACTATTTTTTTTATATTTAGTGAATTTTGGGAGTTGTGCTTGCTGTCCATGGTGAATTTCAAGATGGATCAGACAATTTGTCCTCATCTCTGTCATATCTTTTATTTCATTTTTGTGTGATGCTTAATTTGTCCAACCCTAGGTGGTCTTGGATGAGAATATGTCATCGTCTCTATTGAAAAGTTTTCGTGCTTGAATGTCTTCCTCTTGACAAGGCGAAGTTTTCAATTCATTGGACAGATTTTGTGCTTAGTTTCTTTGGACAAAATTCTTGTCAAGACGGAATTGGAGGAGGTTTACACACTTTTGTTAGCAAATTTTTAGAACTTTCTTTCTTGGACATGGGCGGACATTCCACATCCTTGGACAAGTTTTGTGCTTGGACACAATCTTAAGTTTGTTCATACTTTTCTTTACGGCAAACATGTGTATTCCTTTGTGTCCAGCGAACCTCCAATTTTCTAACTTTCTTTGATTGCTGCTTTGGATAACAGTTTAAACAATTTTGCTTCATTTCCAAACCCTTGGAATGCTCTATTTCTCATCTTCATGGCAAATTTTATAGGCTTTAGACAGGTTTGTATCATACTTGAAAGATCATCTCATGTGCATCAAATTTGAACAACCTTTCTCTTCTAAGGCAGGTTTAGAGGACTTTTAAAGCTTCAATCGGCTATCTCCTTGCTGATCATGGTAAATTGGGATTGCAACAGGTAAGTGATTTTATAAACCTTGGATAGAGAATTTTTTTTTTTTTACTTGGAAGAGGATCAAGGAATCTGTCAGAAGTTTTTCTTTCTTTATGGCAAATAAGGCAAATTTATGAAAGCTTTATCTTTAGCAAACCCTCAATCTGCTGTGTATGATGATCTTGGATGAGTTTTGAATTTTTTTTCTCCAGATTTATCTTACTACTTTATCAAAGGCAGATTCGATAGTCTTCTGGACAAGGTGAAGTGCAGACTTGAATGATTATTAAGAAAACTATGCACAGATTTGGATTCTCTCTCTCTCCCAAGGCAGATTCAAGAATGATCAATGGTGAACTCAGAATTTTATCAGCAAACCCTGGTGATGGCGATCTTGAACCTTTTGAATGCCCCTTTCAAACACTTGGACCTGCTTTATTCCTCCTTCTGGAGATGATCAAAGCAGAATTTATACCTTCAAACTGTTATCAATGGTGAATTTGAAGAGGATATCAAACTTATTTCCTTCAAACCTTTGAATCTATACCTTCAAACTGTTATCCAAAGTCGAATTTTGCTAACCTTGCTGCAAATTTGATAACTTAATCGATATTTGGAGCTGCTCCCTTTAGCGAATTTTATAAAGAATTCAATCTTTGCTTTGAAGAAAGAAGAGTTAATGAGATGAAACCTCCTTTATAGCTTCTTAGATGGCTTCTAGAAGCTTTATTTTATCCTCTAGAAGTTTGAACTTCTCCTTGCTAGGCAAATAATGAAGTCTTTAATGAAATAAAACCTTGTCTTATAGTTTTCTTGGAGACTTCTAGAAGCTTTATCTTAGCCTTTTGCTTGTCACACAAGGATGTATTTTTAGGAAAGTTTTATTGCTTTGAGTGCTCCTTTATGAAGTTCGAACCTTTCATTGCTTTCTTCTAGAAGGGAGTTTGCAAATTTAGAAAGTTTTAATGCTTTATTCTTCCTTCCAGAAGTTCGAATTTCTCCTTGGAAGCTTTCATCAAATTTTAGACAGTTTTGTTTGCTTTAGATCTCCTTCTAGAAGTTCGGATTTTAGGAAGACATATCATATGTTTTATTGCTTTAGTTGCCAAGTCATCATCTTGGCAATTCATATCATCTTCATTTTATGCTATCTTCAATGGGCCCTACATTGCCTTAAGACATTCTTCCTCAATTCTAGCGTACTTTGCACATCTTCCTTGTGCCATGGTTAACCTTTGCCTAGGCGTATTTTGAAGGTATGATGGACAAGGCGGACTTTGAAAATTCCTTGACATGTTTGTTTGTGCCTTGGATGAATCTTTGCCATCTTTATTTCATGCCATAATTTTAAGGCGGACTTTGAAAGTGTTGGACATGGTGAAAATTGCATATACTTAACCATTTTCATGCCTTGGCTTCTTATTTGCTTAACCTTGAGAAGGAGTTTGTTAACTGTCGCCATGAGTTAGTTGACCCCTGATAGGAGTTTGCCATCTGTTGGACAATTTTAGCTTGACTATGAGGTACACTTGGAGAATCTGTCAGACAATTTTGTGTACAAATAAGCTTAACCCTAGGTAGGAGTTTGAGAATTGCCATGGATTAGTTAACCCTTGGTAGGAGTTTAACATTTGGTGGCCAATTTTATTTGGACAATTCTCCTATGCCTTGGTAGACATTGATTTTGCTAAAACATCTTCCATGCTTGACATCCTTGGACGATTTTGACTGATCATCTGCCATTCCTCTTGCTTAACCTTGAGCCTTGTTGAATTTGTTTGGCATTTTTACTTCTTCAACTTAGGTGAAATTTTCAATGTGCCATTCCATTTGCCTTCCTTTTGACTTGGTCAACAGTGTTCATGCCATGTTCATACCTTGCTGGTTCATCTGAACAAACACCCTAATTTGGATTTCCATTTTGCTTTTTGCGCTTGAAGACCTTATTTTCGAAATTTGAGAACATGAGTGTTGATAAAATGACTGATTTTCTGGAACAAAACCCTAATTAGGAGTTTGAGTCTTGCCATGGATTAGTTAACCCTTGGTAGGAGTTTAACATTTGTTGGCCAATTTTATTTGGACAATTCTCCTATGCCTTGGTAGACATTGATTTTGCTAAAACATCTTCCATGCTTGACATCCTTGGACGATTTTGACTGATCATCTGCCATTCCTCTTGCTTAACCTTGAGCCTTGTCGAATTTATCTGGCATTTTTACTACTTCAACTTAGGTGAAATTTTCAATGTGCCATTCCATTTGCCTTCCTTTTGACTTGGTCAACAGTGTTCATGCCATGTTCATACCTTGCTGGTTCATCTGAACAAACACCCTAATCTGGATTTCCATTTTACTTTTTGCGCTTGGAGACCTTATTTTCGAAATCTGAGAACATTAGTGCTTATAAAATGATTGATTTTCTGGAACAAAACCCTAATTAGGGTTTGCATTTTGCTTTTTACCCTTAAAGACATAATTTTCAAAATTTGAGAACATGGGTAGGAATAATTTGGCATGGGAATTGAAACCCTAATCTCGAAAAAAGCAAAAAATTTCAAACCCTTTCTTTTTACACTTAAAAGCAAAATTTTTCGAATTCGAAGACATGGGTAGGATCAAAACGACCTAAAGAACAAAACCCTAATTTAAAAAAAAAAATAAAATTTTTGAAGCCCTGCTTTTTATATCTAGAGGCGAGATTATCAAATTCTGACAAAATGGGTAGTAATAAAATAGCTCAAGGAACAAAACCTATATGTTACTTTCAAAAAAGTAGAAAAAAGCAGAAAAAACAAAAATTTCTAAAAATAGCAGGTTGTCAGAAATGACCCAAAGCAATTGCGATCTTCGTCCTTCGAACCTTCTGAACACCTTGACAACACTTAAATTCAATTCTGAGCATAAATTCTTAGTTTGGCGCGGAATGACCTCAAAACTCTAACTCTTAACTCTCTTAAAATGAAGGTTTATGAAAATGCAGAGCTAGGACAAAACCTAAAATGCGAAAACAGGGTGTCCCCATCTGCGATGGGGGGATATGTGTATTAGGTCAAAACACTACAATATTCTTCGTTTTGGCCCACTTTTTAACATTTGGATTGAAGGCATTCTTCATTGGAGCTGTATTCTTCTTGGCTTCAATGCTTCAAATTTATGGCTGGGCGTCTTGAGGCAGCTTCTTTCCATCAAAGCATTATCTTGTTTGTAGCAATCTCGATCTTGCTTTGCCACATGACACTGGGAGTAGAATGCTCAACATTCATACTGATGATTTCCTTTGTTATTAGTGGATTAACTCATTGACCATCGGCGCTGTGACCTACCTTCTTGGATTGGATTGGGCACATTCAATTCTGGAGGGTTCATTGTTTTTGGTCTATGTATATTAGCCGTTTGCTTTGAGAATCGGTGGCCTGTATTTATTCACTATTTGGCATTTAAGCGAGTTCAATCAGCTATTTGGAGGCAGTTCCTTCATTATTGCTTGGCGGATCTGTTGACTTGGCAAATTGTTGACTTGCATTGGTGGATCAAACTTGTGTATTGGCCCACTTGATCAGCCTGAATACCTAAGTTGCATGGCTAATTTAATTTTTTGGCTGGTTGCCCACGTTTATGATTTGTCGGCCTTTTGTGGACCTGTTTGATTTGCATATGGTTGTCGGCCCACTTGGTTTTTTGTACAGCAGCATTTTTACCAGTTGCGCTTGCGATCTATGTAAGTCACATCATTTGTAGATCTATTATTGTTCGTAGATTGTATGTGCGAGGTTTTGATTGGTGTCCCCAGTGCGGTACACAGTTTTGAGGTGCGCATCAAAAAGATAAATCCCACATCGTGGTAATTATTTTCTTTTTTATATTGGCTGGGGTACATTGGTGTAATCTGTTGAATTTCAGTCAGTTATTGAATTGGTCACATGGTTGAAAATTTGCAAATTTAGTGTCACCTTTTTTTGTACAAAGGGGTTTAATTGCTTGTATTGTGGGGGGATAATTAGTTGTTCTATTGCATTCTCTTTCATCGTATCATGGATTTGTCAAAAGTTGTACTCCTAACTCCATATAATTATCATGAGTGGAAAAATCAAATGGAGTTATTGTTGCTAACAAAGAAGTTTCATAGAATCACTCTTGGCTGATCCATAACCCGTAGGTACTACAAAAAAGAGGAAATGGTTTTATAGAAGAGATGAAGCTCTTGGTACTCTTCGTTTGTCCATTTCTCCCGATTTGAGATATCATATTGCATCTTGTAAAACTCCTAATGATATTTGGACTACCTTAGAGAGTCTCTTTGGTAAGCCAGATAAGATGAGGAAATTCAAGTTGGAGAATGAACTAACGAGTCTAAATTCTTGTGATTTTGACAATATCCAAGACTTTTTCTTTAAGCTCAATTCTCTTAGATTGGATTTATCTAATTGTGGGGTAACTAAAGAGGATGAACAAGTGATTTTTTCTATTCTTTCTAAGCTTGGACCTGATTATTCAGTTTTTGTTTCTATATGCTATGCTACTATGGATGCTTTTGGTAGTGCACACAAGATGCCTTCTCTTGATGAATTTGCAGCTCAACTCACAAGGGAACAAACAAAGTTGGCACACATGGTTACATTGAAGCCTTCAAAACATCAAGCACTTCTTGCAAATGACTCCACTTCAAAGGCTTCAAGTGGCAAAGGGAAGAAGCAACATAAAGATGCCAAGTCTAATGAGGAAGAAAAGGATTCTCCTTCCAAGTTTACTCTTGAGTCCAAGACCTCTTCAAAAGAGGAATCATCAAACAAGAAGAAGATGAAATGTGCTTATTGCAAAAGACAAGGACATGATGAGCATAAGTGTTATACTAAGAAGATTGATGAGCTTACACACCTCCTTCAAAAGAACAACATCAAGCTGCCCTCATCAGGGTCTCCTTCTTCTCCTTCTTCACCATCGACAACTTCTTCATCTACACAGTCAGGAACCGCAAGACTTTCACATAGCATTGATAAGATGAAAAGTGATGCACTCATGGCTACTACACATTCTGAAAATGGGAGATAGCTTCTTGATTCAGGTGCCTCTCATCATATGGCATCTTCTATGGATATGTTCTCTTCTTTTGATTCTTGTAATTCTCCTAACATATTGATGGGTAACAACACATACATGAAGGTTTGTGGGAAGGGTTCTATTGAAATGGGAGAGGGGACATTTAATGATGTTCTTTGTGTACCATCCTTGACCACTAACCTTCTTTCAGTTTATCAAATTAGTCATGGGGCACAAGGTAAGATAGTGGAGTTCACTCCTGATTATATCTACATTAGGGACATGGAGACTAGAGATGTCATAGCAACAGGAGCTGTGGATCATGCTTCTAGATTGTATTCCTTCTCACATTTTTCTGATGATGGTGATGATGGTGTTCCTGATGTGCACACCCATCCATCAACGGTGAATCATGTTTGTGAGGAGAAGTTTGGACACTTGTGTAATGTCCCCTACTAGGTCTAGGCCTGTTTTAACCATAACTAATCTATTTCAATATACTTTTTGACTTAAAAATAACTTGAGTAGGAGACAAATCTATCTTAACATGCATCAAATCAGTGTTATCATAATCTTCTTCCTGATATTGAATTGATAATACAAACTAATCTATAATCTCAAATTTATTTGTTCATTCAAATTACTATATATATATATATATATATATATATATATATATGTTTATATATTTTCATAAAGTATTAGACTGTATGTTATACTGCAGAGTAGTTTCTAAAAGATATTATATTAATTATAATTATTGTATTAATATCTATCATTATATCAATATCTATACTTCTAACCCTTATATTATTCCTTATTCTGATTTGAGTATATAAATATACATAAACAAATAAATGAATTAAATAATATTACCAATGATTTATGTATTTGCTAATAACCTATTATATAAATTATTAATACTACCACTGGTAAAAACATTATTAGTTATTAATATATTTAATGGGTGTAATGGGTAAACAAAACTGACACATGTCAGATCTGGTCTGCCACTCATGAAAGAATTATGTATTAACATAGTACATATTTCAGTCTATGTTGATAATACTATTCAAATTCTGCATAAAGATATTATCGGGCTTCATAAATTAAACATACTTATTAAACACACCCCATGCATACCACCAATAACAAGGAAGTTGCTGTCTGTAAACTTTATGACAGTTCTGAATTAATCTTCTTTTCTCTTTTTTCTTCCCTTGATCCAATAAGGTTTTAAAAGAATCAGAAAGTAATTGTTGATTTTCTTGAGAATTGGATTGATCCTCCATATATATCTTATAAACCCGAAAGACTACATCCTTTGAATGTGAAGCAATATGCCTCTTCCTTAATCGTCTCTTTTCATAAACAATGGTTAATGCCTTGATAACTCCTTTTGCAAGTAATTGTTGCCCATAGTAATCGCTATTCTCATAGCTATTAACGACTGCCATTTGTTGACATTGTGTTGTCATTGATGTCAACCAGTATGGGATGTTAACCTGTAAGTATTGGAGACCGGTATGGGAAATCAACCGGTGAGTAATGTGTTGGCATTCTGTTGTTGCCAACCGGTAAGCATGTGACCGGTAAGAAAGCAAGGTTGAGCTAATGGAGAAAGTGCAGGCAACCGGTATGCAGTTGGGTGTCATACAATAGGACTCCCACTGGATGAAGAGTTTATCACAAGATGAAGATATGACTGACAGAGTTTGGGCTGCTGCAAGTTAGTAAGGTAGACAAAGGGGATGTCTATCAGGTTATGTGCCCGATTGAAGATATGTTTGCTCAGTTTCAGTAAATTCATATCAGTGCAATGCCGGAAGCAGAATGAGCAACAAAGATCCACTCCCACCAGGTATTGGCAGGTTAAGTACATCAGTCCATCTACTCTCATCGGTAAGTGGTAACACTTAGCTTATCTCCCAACATGCATGGAATGCATCATAACCGTCTGAGATAAGACAATCAAAGAAGTTAAAGGCAGGTGGTTGAAGGCCTATACCGGATGACCTAAGTGAAACATAAAGATGCCTCAGGTGTATGAAATCAGAGATATGCACCGAATCAACAAGAGAAGGCAAGATGAGCTACTGGGACAGAAGAGGAAGAGTAAGTAGTGATGAGTTTGCCACTTTGGCAAACCGGTTGAGATGATGTCCAGACTAATAAAGAGAAAGGAAAGTTTTAGCATTGCAGACAGAGTGTGCAACCAGGATGCAGATGGAGATTTATGTTACCACAGTTGGTGACAGTTGGAGATTGATGGCATGGAGTTATCAAGGATGTTACCGGTATGGAGGCAGGAGTATTGTCAACCGGTAAATAGGAATAGAGCGGTGATCAAGCAACCGGTATGGATGATTGGAGAGGATCCAGGGTTTGCGGTTCGGAATATATGCTTTTAACATTGGCATGAATCTGTAATTGAAACCGCAATTTGGTGTACCAAAGAGCACATTAATATTTGATTGATATGTGCTCTGTGAAGAAGAATGAACACCGGTCTAGTGTGCAGGTAGGTGTAGTATCAACTGGAAAACATGTCCACCGGTAAGCAAGCAAGGGACAAGTAGAACATAGAGTATGGCATCAGGTCATATGAAGTGAAAAGGTATTGTGATCCCATTGGCAGAACATGAGACTGCATGGATTGAAGGTTAATCGGTTAGAGCATCACCAGTAGGGTAAGATGAATCGGTAGTATAAGGTATACCCCGGTTGTGTGTTGTGGTCAGTGATTAAGCCTGGACCGACATAGTGAGCAAAGGTGGATGTCGACAAAGAAGACACGTAGTATCCAAATGGCTGACACGTAGTGGTGAAGAGCGTCGGTGAGGTGGTTGCTGACCGAGTCTGCATTAAATGTCGCTGCGGAACTCACGGTTTATAGCAGAGGTTGGCAGCTCAAAGCAGATTGAAAGACGACTCTTGGTGAGTTGATCGATGCAAGATATCTGATCATCTTGTCGCTCTAGAGAAGGAAGCTACTGGCACATTTAATGTGATTGACAGAAGCAGAGCCCGTGTTTTCCAAGTTTAGTAAACGTGTATTGGAAGAAAAGACTTGGTGGTGTTATCTGATTTGTTACAAGTTGACAATCTGATAGACAAGATCAGATATGATCTGATACAGATGGAGTCGGCGAAGAAAACCCTAGGGTATGAAGTTTGAGTTTCCGTTTTGGCGGGAAAGCTCGAGTATAAATATACAGGCTGAAGATCTAAGTGGTTGCTGCTGTCGACGCCGATGAAGGAGGTCTGATGCTGGATGCCGAATGCTAGCAAAGAGTGCAAACTAACCAGTTGGAGCGTTGAAGTGCAGAACTTTGAAGAGACTGAGTGTGTTAGAGAAAGGATCGGTAAGAGAGGAGCATATATTGATCCATTTGTTGGAGGGCAGACTGCTGAAGTGAAAGCAGATCAAGAAGTGAGAGGAAGAGCTAGAAGAAGAAGATCTAGCAGATAAGGTTCAACCGGCATGGTTCAGGGTTTAATCGGTGAACTCTCACAGAGTTAACAGTCAAGTGAACCGGTATTAAGGCATCAGAGAGTGAATGAGTGCAGAGTGAAGATCAGAGGAAGTCAGGAAAGGCAGAGGCTGATCGGTAAGGGGTCAGAGTGAGTGAATAGATAATTGACAGTGATGAGAAGCAGAGAAACAAAGAAGAGTTAAACTGGTAGTGTTTGAACCGGTAAGATTGAAGCAAAGAAGTAGTGAAGAGAGAAACCGATAGAGAGAGTTGATTAGAGGTGTTACAAATGACAAGGTAGATTATTGTAGTACTTTATATCATTGTAATCACTGAGTTGGTGCTCGGTGCAAGGGGTGGTGCTGCTTGGGTTAGTGCCCGAAATCAACAAGGGTTGGTGCTCCTTGGGTTGATGCCCTAAATCAACAAGGGTTAGTGCTCCTTGGGTTGGTGCCCTAAACATTGTAACAGTTGTTTATTGTGAGGCTAGATTGGAGCAATAGACTCTAGCAGCTTTTCTCATCGAGGTTTTTCCCACTTTGGGTTTTCCTCGTATATCCTGTGTTATGTGATGTGTCTTTGTGTGTGCTTGCATCTTAATCTCTTCCTTGTCCAACCGGTATATTCACTTAGTGTTTGAATTGCTAACCGGTACACATAATCAGGTTTAAAAGGTTGGAAATATTGATAACCACTGATTCACCCCCTCTCTCAGTGGCATCTTGTGTTCTACACCATTTAGGTGTCTTAATTGTTTTAGACCATTTCTTATATTGAATCGATGCTTTCTTGATAAGCATATTTATTAATATAATCGTTGTTGTTTATAGAGTGGAACTGTTTTCAATATCACAACGAATCAATTCCTAACTCCCGTGTTACTACTATTGCGTTACTTTCTTTTGTGGCTATCTTCCATTAGCTAATCATCACGTTTAGGCAATGGTGATTACTGTATAGTAGTTGTACAGTAGCACTCCAATATCGGAGTAGAAACTAAGTGGTTGATGTCCGCTAATGTTCATCAGAAACTAGCAATACTCAATGGTCTTGTCTTTTTGAACCATCGATGAATATTACATGAAGGCCAATTGTAATATTTGTTCGTAATCTATGTAATATAATATTAATTTAAATATTTCAAGTATATTATTATTGATAAATGAATATTAATTAAAAAAAAAAATTTCAAATAATCATTCGTTGATAAATATTATATTAATTAATAAATAATGATTATTATTTTTAGGTTTTTTATATATATAATGATTAGGGAGGGGACATGACAACTTGAATCATTGTGTTCTTGAGACGAGTCTTGAGCTTCCTACTCGTCCATCTCCTGCTTCTTTGGACTTGAGTTCTACTATTCAGCAAGATGATCATAGTATTTCAGATCTTGTAGAATGGGATGAGTACTTGGATGGCATTTCAGATATGTTTGTTGAGTCTCATATTGCAGATTTGGGAGACATACTTGAGGGGGTTTCTCTTCTCTTTGATGATAGTCTTATCCTAGTTGGAGATTCCTCTTCACCTTCTTTGGAGATTGGCATTCATGAGTCTCCTCCTTCACTTGATTTGTCACATTTAATGTTTCAGTTTGATCATGCTTGTGTGATGGATTCTTTGAGCTTGGAGGCTCTTATTATTTTCAGAGATTCACATTTGGAAACTTCCTTTCTCCTTTCAGTTGGACATGGCATGGCTTCTTCATCATTCGATGGACTTGTTTCTTCCTAAGGGAAGATGTGTTGCTTGTAGATATTGGGTCATCTTTTGTTTCCAAGCATACTTCATCGACATTGGAGCTTCTTCATTATGGGGGGGGATATTATGTCTCTGTTCTTGCTTTCTATGGGGGGATACTTGATTGTATATGCATGATGTATGTAGTCCTTGGGGGGTCTTAAGTCCTTCATGCATCATGATTTGCTTGTTTGTTTTCTCTCTTTTGGAGAGGAGTTTTTTCCCATTTGGTTTTCTCCTTTTCTCCGCTTTATGAGAGATTTCTTTTGTTTGCATTTGCATTGTACATGGGTACCTAACATGGCCTAGTAGCTGGGACTCATCTTGCTTTATTGCATAATAATCTTCTCCCTAAGTTGCATCTAAGGGGGGGTGTTGGAGTAAATGAATATTTACTCACATGCTTAAGTTTACTTAGGCAACTTATCATTTCCTAGGTGTTAGGTAAGGTTAATATTATTTTATTAGTTCTTGCATCTAGTATTTTGTGTTGGGTGGTTGTACCTACCCTTGCTTTATAAGCAGAGCTCATGTACATTTGATATCATCTCAATCTCAATCATTCATCTGTTGGTGAATTATATTTCTCTTGTGAAGGTTTATAGCTGTTTGCAGGTTTTGGTAAATTCATATATCCACAACCGTTTTACTTTTCTGTAAAGTAGGTGATTGTAGCTTTGTAAGCAATTTGTTTGTTTAATTTGATGAATTGTGACTATTGTCTTGGATTCAATTCTAGTCTGTACTCATCTTCTTCTCGTTTCTGCTTTTAGCTAGAGGAGGTGACCTTTTCTTTGCTTTTCACAGATTAGGCTTAGTGTGTTAGACAAAATCTTAAAATTTATCTGAGAACAAAAAGATTTAAGTAAAATATGAACATGCCCCATTTAGAAGTGAAGCAAAAGTAGAGATAAAATCATTCGAAGGACAAGTGAATACTGAATTTCTAAATAACAAATTGATCTTTTTCCTAGTGTACATAATGCAAAGAAACGAGACTTGGACTCGGCTCTGACTCGACAAGGCCGACCCGGACTCGAACTCGGGACTCGGAGTCAACTTGGTTGGACTCGGGAAATTGAAAAAATCAAGAAATTTAGAGATTTTTAAAGATTTAAAACTTGTTTCATGCACCCTTTATTGAATACACCTTAAAGACACAGTAACATCATCAAACTCGACTCATTTGATTACATACACAAGTATACATCAATCACATAAGCATAAACACAAATTGTAGCTGAAGGAAACAACAAACATAGATATATAAATATTGTCAAATGTATAAAATAGTACAAATCTCATGGAATAAAAAATCCATGTCATCATATGATCATCATCAAATGATCTATACAAATACCAAAGGTAAATACAACTACAAGCCTATGGCTCAAAAGAGCGTGGACCCTCCGGCCTCGACTCCCTGCAAAAGGTGTCTAAGGTAGGTCCTGGATGATTCGGCAGCCATAGCCGCTTCCCGTGACACTATGCCATGCTCACCAACATCAAGAACATTTGTGTCACTATCTGCCTCTGAATCTCCTGTCTCTGCTCGTGCTCTCCGCTCCTCCCCTACCATGGCTACAACCTCAGCCTCTATATCTAGTTGGTCGATCCAATCAGTGTCATCATCACTAAAGATAGCCACATGATCTGTCTCAGTGGCCCACTTTGCATTAGGATCAACCTCATCTAGAATGATAGGAGAGATGTCAGCTAATGCATTCTTTCTCATTCTCAGGCGGAGGTTGTAGTGAACAAAGACGAGATCATTCATCTTCTCCACGGATAATCTATTGCGCCTCTTGGAGTGTATGTGCTCAAACATATTCCAATTGCGCTCACAAACAGATGCGCTGCATGGTTGGCTCAAGATGCAAATGGCCAACTTCTGAAGATTTGATGTCATTGGGCCAAAAAAGCTCCACCAATTATCTGAGTTTGAAATGAGAAAAATAAATAAAATCAGTCTCACTCATAAACTCATTTAACAATGTACAATAAAATTAAATTTAAGCCTTACAATTTATTTTTACCTGGCATCATTAAGGACCTCCAATGAGAACAACTATAGCTCTCGAATGAGCTTTGTTTGAGTAGAACCAGTAGGTACCATCTTCTCCATGATTGAGTATAGCCCATTAAGGACCTCCACATCAACCTTGAAAGTAGGGCTAAAATGGAATGCCGGATTTAGATAATAGGCTGCTGCATGGATGGGCCTATGAAGCTGATGATGCCATCTCCTATCAATGATCTCCCAAATGGGACCATACTTGCTCTCATCTCCTCCATAGATGGATTTGATGCCCTCCTTCGCCCTATCCATGCCCTCATATATGTAGCCCATTGCAGACTTCTCTCCATCTGCAACTCGCAATAGAACCACCAAGGGCTTAACAAACTGCAAAATTGAAAATATTGTGTAATTTAGATTAAATAAGCAAATAAGAGAATATGACGAATAAGTTATAAAACAAAAAGTTAAATTGTAGAATTTATAAAAAATTTACCTTCACTATCTCATCACAAGGGATCCAAACGTCTCGCTCATCAAAAATGCAGTCTGCCATATCTTTCCCTTTAGGGGTGGCAGTATAGGATGAGGAAGACCACTCTTCACCAACAATCATACGTCTCAAGGCCGACTTACAGCGAAGCATGGACTGCAATGTGATGAAGTTTGTGGCAAATCTTGTGATTCCTGGATGAGCTAACTCCTCCCGCTCTGTGTATTGTCTCATAAGAGCCAACACCCATGAATGATTATATACAAATTTGCACACATTTCTCTCCCTTTCTACATATCTCTTGACCCATGGGAGTTTTCCAATATCCTCCAACATGAGGTCAATGCAATGGGCGGCACATGGAGTCCAAACTATAGATAGGTGCCTCTCCATCAATGGTTTACCTGCAACAACATAATTTGTTGCATTGTAATTAATGAAGTTACAAAATAGTAATTAATTTGCAAACAAAATTAGTTTGTAATCAAAAGTTTACCTGCAGCAACATAATTTGCTGCATTGTCGGTCACCACCCGTACTAGGTTCTCCTCACCCACCTCATCAATCACCTCCTCTATCTGCTCACATAGGTAGGTGGCATTCTTGCAATGGGCGGAGGCATCGATGGACTTGATGTAAACGGTGCCCCCTGAAATAAAAAATAAAGCAAGATCAATGATCATTCAATAAATCATTAAATGAAAAATAAAAAGATAATGACTAAATGAAACTAAAATTAATCAATCACCTGTAGAAGAAACAAGAAAATTAAGGAGAGTTCTATATCTCCTATCCGTCCAACCATCAATCATGATGGTGCAACCTTTATTGCTCCATATTTGGCGTTGATCAACCAATTCCTTCTTCACGTCATTCACCAATTCAGTCAAAATGGGTCCCCTCAAATCAGACTCAGAAGGGGCTTTGAACCCCGCCCCGCATATGGTAAGGGCATCAACCATTTCTTGTCAATAAGGAGACATGTCACAAATAATTTAAAAGAGATAAGTATGTAGTAATGAACTATGTAGTATGTACTATGTACGACAAAAAATAAAACGAACAATCAGAGTATAAAAATTAAAACAATCAAACATAAAACATTCACCTGGCTGTGAAGAATGGAACACTGTCATAGACCCAAAACTTGCCAACTGCCATTTTAGCGGCATCATGGACCTCCTTGTTCCAACCCATGCTCTCGAGCGATTGTTGGGACCCAAGAGTAGGGCGAGGCGCAAAGAAGGTATCCAACCTAGATTTACGAATTCTAGGTCCAATGCTAACACTCCCACTACCACTGGCAGTGCTAGGAACATGAGAAGTGGCACTTGCAGAAGTAGAAGCGGAAGCACCAGCAGTAGCAAAGTGAGTGGGGCGATATGGAGGTAAGGAAGAAGGCCCTCCTACACAACCTAAAGGTGTCCCTAAAGCTGCCCCTCTTCCAATGGCCGCGAGATCCTCCTTTTGCTTCTTTTTCTTTTCAATTTGTTCAACCATTACATAGCACTCGCGTATGGCCTCAGTGGTTTCTTCTATGCATGGGTCGACATCATGCCCACGCACACCAACAATATGGTATTTCAATCTATATATGCCTCCATGGAATATTTTTTTGCAAAAAAAAAAAACACACTATCTGCCCCTTTTTTTGCCCTGGAAAATCCTCAGGAAATTTCCAAGTAGGGTCTTTTTTAATGGGGGGTCTAGAAGAACTAGAAGACATTGTATGATAGTTTTGTGAAACTTAAGGCAAATAAGAAAGTGAAGGTTGCTGCAATAAAACATTACAAATTCAAAAAGAAATTAATACATTCATTCTCATTGAACATTTTTTTTCAAAAAAAATAAGGTAGGGTTTGTAAATTAAAAAAAATAAAAAAATTGTAGGGTTTGTCAAACCCTACTTTAAAACAATTAAAATTTACAAACCCTACATAGTAACATACAAAAGCTTTTGGAAGAAAATGTAAAACTTTCAAAATAAATGAATAGAAAATGGAATTTTTGCATACAAGAAACAAAAAAATCTCAAAAAAACAATCTTACCTCTACAACAAGCTTGAATTGAGCTACAAACTCCTATCCAACTCTTGATGCACCAAATCTAAACACAATGCAGCCCCAATGCGATAAATGGAAGAAATCTTGAGCTTCCTCCTTGTTGGTTTTTCTTCAATGCACCCTTGTTTTTCTTCACAACTCACTTTACTCCTATTTTTGCAAGTGAATGAAATGAAGTTCACTTTTAGGGGCTAAGGATAAATAACAAAAAAAAAAGAAGTTAAAAAGACTTTTTAACTTCTTTTTTTTGTCATTTTATTTAACCTAGCCGGCGGCTGAGTTTCAGGCATGAGACTCGTCGAGTTTGGCGATTTTGCCTCTCAGACTCAGCCGAGTCCGAGTCCGAGCTCTGCAGACTCAGGAGGCATGACTTGGACCCAAACTCGTTTGGGCGAGTCCGGGCGATTCTCGTTTCTCTGACATAATGTTAGACTGACACATAAGAAATCTTTTGCATGTCTCAAAACTTGACATGTTCTTGTATAGTGTCTGTCTCTAGATGAAAAGAAATTAAGTAATTGCTAGATAAGAATTTCTATCCTATTTGTTGCAAGACTAATCAAACAATTAAGTGGTTGTATCTTAAACAAGAGAATGGGCAAAGTGTGTGGGTTTAGAACACAAGTCTGTCATGGTGTGTAGACTTGGAGGATGAGGATGTGCTTGTTAAGTACCTCAGATGTCCCACACAAACATTAGAGGAAAGGAATCATCATCAATGTAGGACTGCTGACCATGAATTACTTCTAAAGGTTGTGGTATTCTAGAAAATTATTATAGGAAACTAGGAGCATTGGCAAGTTGGACGCAAAGGAAATCCACCAAGGCAAGCTAAATGGTACTCGAAGGAGGGGGTAGGGAAGTTCTTTTCTCATTTAATGTCTCATTAAGCTTTTGTAGGACCACAAGCCTCTCTAAAAAGGGAGGTGTGATCAAGAAGGATTGAGAGGAATCAAACTTTATTTAGAGAAATCATATCTAAATGTTACAACTCTTAGCAATCACTAGGTTTTATTTGAGATCCTAGTAGGAAGTGATTTTGTAATTTCTAGTTCCCTTATAGTGGCGGCTTTGAATTTGTTGAATGGTTTACAATCCTTGGGGTGGTTTCATAACTGTCTTGATGATTATAACATCACCAGTTTGTGCCAAGCGTGGTTTCTTCATGGCATCTGAAACAAAGACTTTGAAGCAAACAGTTTTACATTTCTCCTTCTAATTCCGCTTCTAGGACTTTTTAGTGCATGAGGACGTCCTAGCATCTTTATAAGGAGAATAGGGGGTTGTATTGTGGCATATGAGGTAGATTTGAGTATTATAGACCATAGAGAAGTTGAATTCCAATGTTAATTCATGGCATAGACTTATTATAGATTTGAGTATTATTATGGTAATTGAACAAAGGGCAGACTGTACTTCACATTATTTCACATCTGGTTGTATTCGCTGTATTTGTCTAGCTTCTAATAATTTTGTAGCAATACATTTGCCACTACAAAATCTAGATTTTCTCTTTCAAAGGTTTTGTAGGATAAAAATTCAGTGTTCCCTTCTCTTATCACAATATTCTTTACTTCCTGATTGTCATTTGTCTTAATTATATGTAGCACAAGCTAAAATTGTAATCGATCTTATTTTCTGCTATTTGTGGATGAAATTAAGGATCACTCACAATATTAGTTCTCAGGGACAATGGATGGGTTTTGATACAATGCCAATGCCAAAGATGTAAATAATAATCTCGTCCACCTGAGTGAGTATGAACACACAAAACATTCAAGGGAAAATAATAGTATAGAATAAGCATGTAGCACATAACAAAATTGGAGAAATGAAAATTCTTTTCTTCTTATCAACAGCTTGATGTACAACGGTATTGGACATGACTATGATGGTGGAAATATGTTATTAGTCTAGTATCTCCAATTTAGATAAATACCATTCTCCATGAACAGATACAATGGTTGTGATTTAGCAATAATTGTCATTAGTAAACCTCGTACTTTATGAAAGTAACAATTCTTTTTAACTCTAAGTACGTCATTGTTCAACATTAGAGTTGATGACTCTATCATTCTTTTTATTCAGCAAGTTTATATAAAATTCTTTCTGTTTATGAACTATGATGAAATATATTGCTTTATCGCTCCTTGTGTTATAGTAGAGATTTGATGCCAAAAACCTCTTGTTTTCCAGCTAAAATTGGATTGATTGTGCTATCATTCACTTCCATACATCGTGACAAGATTTAAATTGATTATTGAAGTGCCTTTTGCAGATATTGCTTGATGTTGTGTGGGTATTTAATATGTCCGCAAGTATGTCTCAAGCTCAACAGTCTTCAAGACTTACAAAGGAAGGGCCTGCAGTATGTTTCTTTCTCGTATAATCTCTTAAATGGTCTCGTTTATCTTCCTTATGCAGATTGAGGAATTTACATTGCAATTGTATTATATACAATAGGCATGGGGAGAAACTTGGAGGAATTTAGATCTTTATATTTCCTTTTCTATAAGTTTCTATTTGATCTTCTAGTAAGTTGCCTTCAAAATATGATTTTATGGGGTTTCTTTAGGTTCTGGTTGGTGAGGATAAACCTCATACACTTGTTTAGAAAAATGATCTTATTCCTTTCAATCAGATTTATTATCTTAATGTATTTATCTGCATTTGCATTGGTAATTCAGGAATTAAGAATAATATGATGATTTAAGTGCTTTCCTAGTTCCAGCACATGTAAATACTGATTCTGTAATGTCCCCTTGTTGGAATGCGTTCAATCTCCCATATATATATGATGGGAAGGTTGCTTTCTAGATATAAATCTCTTCATAATGATACCTCCTCAAGCAAATTGCTTCCTCCAAAATAATTGATTAGTTTAATATGGCAATGGCTTTATTAGTTAATGTTTGTCGAGTAATCGATGGCCTGTAAAACATACCTTATTCATCGCAATCCTCTCCCTATTCACTATTCGAGAATCTTCTATTGCAAAGATACCACGACAATAGGCACTAACGACATACCTCAATACTCCAATATCGATTACTTACCATATCATGCTCCTTACTTGTGAAATGGTGTTGACTTGTTCTAATATCAATTTTAATATTGACCAGAAGCACCTCCCGCAATATATATAGATCTCCTTCCACACAATCATTTATGCACAGTGTGTTGGCATGATTGGCATAACTGATGCAGATGGAGAATGATGACTGAACCAGTTAAAAGACTGTTTGTGATGAGATTGTGATAAAGAGATTGAGATTGCATGATGGATGACTTTGATCAGTTATTTGTGTTGTCATTGATGGCAACTAATGTTTATTCATGTCTACTGATGTTGTCTTGTGTCATCTAAATCTTTTTGGTTTACCAAAAAGAGTTTACCGGTAAAGAATTAAGAAACTGGGAATTAGGACCTTAACCGATAAACGAGGAAATATTTTGATTGTATCTGGCAGTTGGTGATGATTGAGGCTTTGTGGTTTTGAATTTGAGTGTTTATCATTGTAACATGTATCTGATCGGAACCACATCATGTAGTGACAACCGGAAGTTATGTTTATAATTTCTGTTGAGTTTTTGCCAGGGTTTAAGGACCGGTAAAGAATTCTCTTAACCGGTAATGATTTTTGGTTTGGCAGTGATCTACATCAAGTTCACATGTTGGCAATGACGTGGCACAAATCGCATGAAGTGTTTGAAAGATGTTTTGGTGCGTTTGGAAAGCGAATTTCTTGGGAATATGCAAAGTGCCTAGCGGAGTGTGCTAAGGGTTTGACTTTGTATCGGGGTCGAGTTGTTGGGATGAGTTACGATCACTCAACGGTTGATATTGATTTGCAATTGATTGTAATGATCCATATGATGCTCAGTAATGAGTTGTAAAGATCTGTGATGATCTATGTTGTAAGTCTTAGGGTTCTGTTGTCGACCTAGTTGTAAAAGTTATTTATGTCGGTATAGTGATGTTTGTTGTGTTTGCGATTTTTGTGAAAGTGTGTGAAGCCGAACCAGAGTGTGAGAAGTTCTGCCAGAGTGTTGCAGACTTAGAGCTTAATTGGATCTGATCAAGCAAGCAGTTGAGTGCTATACACAGATCATTCACTGTTGTTCCCTAACAGTTGCAGTAGATAAAATCCCTTAACCGAGTAGGTCCTGATAGGCCTCACATTGTAAATCCCCTAACAGGGTGACTCAACATCTGAGTTCTAAATCCTTTTGCGAGGTTGATCCTAATAGATCAAAGCTCCTAACAGGGCTAAGGTAAATCCCTTAACCGGGTGACTCCTAACAGGGTTTGCTCCTAACAGGGCATCTTTGTAAGCGCTTAACCGGGCTAGGCTCCTAACAGGGCGCATTCCGAAAGAGTGCAAAATTCTTGTGGGTACCAATTCCCACCGTGGTTTTTCCCTATTTGGGTTTCCACGTGAAAATCATGGTGTTCATATGGTGAATGTTTTTGATGTGATGTTATGCTTTACTTTCAGTTTATGCATGGTTAATGAACACTTACTGGTAAATGACTCTCGTGTTGGTCTATGTTTGATTTGTTGTTAATACTGATTCACCCCCCCTCTCAGTATTAATCAGATCCTCTAAGATTAACACAGTGGTCAGCCTCATGTTAACACCAAATATGATAATTAGATCATGGGTAAGATATCAAACACGTCAGATTCGGGTTCGGATTCGGGTACGGGTTCGCGGATTCGGCAAAAAAAAATAAATTTTGGGTACGGGTACGGGTTCGTCCGTACATATATATATATATTTTAATTTTTTTTAATATATATATATATATATATATATGTTCAAACTTCAAACATCAAAATTATATATGTTCACAGTTCAAACATACAAATATGAAACATCAAACATACAAAGTAACTTTCCCATACAATGATACATAGATGATAACAGATAAATCATAAATCAATAAATCATAAATCCATAATTGCCAATGCCAATAAATATTCTGAATTAATGGCTTGGGTTGGATGCTTCAGATGAAGATGAATATGGAATTTAAATCCCATAGATGGCTTGTAATTTGAATGTTTAACTTTATACTTTATTGTGTCATGACATTTTCACATTTTGAAACTTGAAACTTGAATATTATCTTTTTTGCAAATTATGAATATGATTAAAAATATATTTTTTTTATTGTTTTTAAATGCTTGCTAACCCGTGGGCCCCGTTTTTGGGAACCCACGGGCTTGGGTTCACCCGGGTCCTCCTGGGTTCACCCGGGTCATCCTGGGTTCGCCCTGGGTCCCACCCGGGTCCTGCCCAGGCGGCTGGGTTCCCTGTGGGTCCTGCATGGCAGGACCCACAGGGAACCCAGCCGCCTGGGCAGGACCCGGGTGGGACCCAGAGCGAACCGGACCAGGACCAGGACCGGGCACGGACCAGGACCAGGACCCAGCCAAAATAGGGGAGAACCGGTATCTGAGATCTGAAGTTGATTGTTATTGTCTTATGTAGGGGCTCATGATGCCTTTGTTTCTGATATTCGTATCACGATGGTCAATCTCCTCTGATGATCGATTCCATGTTCTTTTCGTCAGATGTGTATGACTGTTGGTGAATCGTCCATCCTTTGCTATGCCCCCCAATTCGATGTGTTTGGACTTGCTCTTATACCTCCCAACTCAAAAGGATGGCATCCCTTGGACTTGATTAGTCACATCGCTTCTTGATCAAACCCTTCAAAACAATGATCAGTCTTTCCACTATAGTCGCAGTCGTTAGTAGATCTAATAATAGCTGCCTTCGTGCCTCTTCATAACCGATATCGATTAGTTTAGTCTTCTTGTCTTAACCAACATTATCAACTGGTATTAGTAAGGTGGCTAGTTGTCTTGAAGACTCTTATCGGCTACCTAACATGCTAGTTGTCTTGAAGACTCTTATCGACTACCTAACACTATCTTCCTTGCCATTGCTTAGCCTTATACAAATCGTTGTTTACTAATTCTTACTGCTTTCAAGACATATATCAATATCTTTTAACATAATTGTTATCCCCATTTATTTATCGTTGTTGTTATGAGTTTCTTTCTGCTTCTATGCTATCATTCCCCTCTTTATGTCACCGTATGTTGCCCCTCACCAGATGGTCTATATATTATTTCTCAATTCTTCCCCCACAGCACCATAGTTTCAATTTATTTTTATTTGAATATTTCAAGAATATTATTAGTAATAAATATTAATTAAATAATAATATCTAATAAATAAATAAATTTCAAATAATTGTTCGTTAATATTTATTATATTTAAAAATAATAATAAGTGTTTCGTTATGTTATATATAATGATCAAGGAGGGGACATGACAGATTCAAACATGTCACATTGAGAAACATTTATAAGATAGTTAGAGAAACATTAATAAGAAAATTGAGTCAAAATTAATTTTACTGAATCTTCTAGTAAGTTGCCTTCATAATATGATTTTATGGAGATTCTTTAGGTTTTGGTTGGTGAGGATAGACCTCATACACTTGCGTAGAAAAACAATCTTATTCCTTTCAATCAGATTTATTATCTCCATGTATTTATCTGCATTTGCATTGGTAATTCAGGAATTAAGAATAACATGCTGATTTAAGAGCTTTCGTAGTTCCAGCACATGTAAATACCGATTCAAACATGTCACATTGAGAAACATTTATAAGATAGTTAGAGAAACATTAATAAGAAAATCAAGTTGAATAAGGTCAATTATTGAGTTGCTAGTAATATTTAAGTTTTAATGTGAGAATATTTATTAACTGATTTGCACTGTTGCTGACACATGCCTTATTCAGTGAGGATTCAGTCAGTGGGGTTGGCCTTCCTTTCAGATAATAATCAGAGGTAAAATTCTGCATATGATCTGTATGGGCATTATACTACTGAGATTGCTACATCAAATGGGCTGGCATAGACCTCGGGGAGGACAAGATGGGTAACTTGCCTGATATGGATTGCATTGTAAAAGAGAAATGGTTAAAATGATTTTACTCAGGATTGATTGGTCTTTTATCTGGGTGGCCTTATTATGTATTTCAGCAATAGAGTAGACCTGGGTGGGGTCTTGATATTTAGGTAAAACAGATTTCCCAAGTAGATGCCCTAAAATTTACCTGAGAAATAGGTGGTATCTTACTTTAGCCCTGTTGTCTGATGTATCCATGTCCCGTCTTTGCAATTTGAGATCGAAAAATGATTGCTTGGTCACTGGCCATGCCATCATCATCTATTAGGATAGGCTCTTTCTCAGTCTCAGGAGCTGCCTTTCATTTGATGAATACTAGGATTGCAGATCTTCGTGTATGCAATTTTTTTTGGTTTCTGCTGTCTCTTAAACACCTGCATCCATTTCTTTTCAGAAATATCATAATCACTGTGGCTATGTTGTCATATGCTCATATTGTAGCATATTTCTGGTGTGTTGAAATCCCACCATTATTTTCCATGTAGATACTCTACATCCATCGAAATCTATTTCATGTAAGCTAGTGTCTAATCTTACCTGCTTATCATCAACTCCCCTTCCCAACAATTATATGTAGCTCTACTTGAAATCCTTTTGCAGACAGATCAAGAATGCAGTGATAAAAAATTACCATTCACAGGTCATTCGAATTTTTTTTGTTCTAATTAATAAAAGGTTGTGAGAGCTTTGTCAAAGGTTAATCACCTTTATTTAGAAGCTTGTGTGGCCCATGCTCTTGAGGGTTTCTTGTATTTCACTCATGTTGGATATGTGCGGTATACTTTGCATGCTCTACACATGGGCATACCTAGTGGGGTCCAGGGATGTGCCTTGGCTAGGGAATACAGTGGGTCATTTGCGTGGCATTATAGGTGGTTTTGTGGCCAATGGTTTATAACCATTATATTGTCATACAAGTTAGTGGTTTATATTATTGACGTGCCTTTAAATACAACATGCACATGGATTAGTGTTAAGAACAAGTAAGAAATATCTTATAGTATTGTAAACCACAGTTAGTAGACTCGGATTTGGCAAAAACATGGCAAGTCCAAACTTTTCAACTCAGCAAAAATTCGACAAAACTTGGCAACTTAAAAGAATACTTAAATTTCTTAAAAACAGTTTTTTTTTTTTTGCAATTTTTCATTACATAATGCATCAACTAAGTTCAAAAAACAAGAGGATGTGTTTTCGATTAGATTTGATTCTTGAATACACATGGATTACAAGATCATATAATCATGTGAAGCCATATACAATAGTAACTGATTACTATTATGAATTTATGATGATTGTCTTTGAAAATCATCATCATTAATAGCACATCTAGGCAAGCAACAAATCACAAGCTTTTACAATTTCCTCTTCCTTGTTATGGTGAAAAATTGGGTGGTAGAGGGTATGGTCATTGCACTTGGTTGTGGCTCTCTACTTGGCCTAAAAGACTGTGCTTGTGGCTCCACCCTATTGCTAGATGGAAATGACTCCTTTGCCATATCAATGTTATCCAATGACAATCCAATCTCCCTTTCTTCTGCTGTAACCACATCTTCCATAGCTTGCATCTTGAAATAAAAAATCTCATCCTCTGTAAATCAATTAAATTTTAATCAATCCACAAACTTGTTGGTACGTGAAGTTAGTTGTATTCTTCCAGCATTGATAAATTAGTTGACAACCTGTGTGACGCATGTTTTGTTATGTCAGTATGATACAACATGCTTCCTGTTGAGTGTGGTATGGAAGGGTGAATAGAGGTTTTATAGAGTGGAGACTGCTTTTTTTCATTTCAAATTTGTGTCGAAATTGCTTTTAACCTGTGCCTGACCATTTGGAGCTTAGGACTAAAGTTTCCGAACACTGTGTGGATGGCTTATCCAGATAAAGAGCAGAGCCCTCTTTCAATCTCTTGTTAACCAAGAGATATCTTGCACCAATTTTTTGCTATGTAACCCGGGGACGCGTCCCTGACCTGAAAACCCCCGTCCCAGTCCCGGGGACGTTTCAAGGACTTGGAGACGGCCAGGGGATGTTTCCCCCCGTCCCCAAATTGCCAAGAATTTAGAGGGGACGTCCCCGAAACGGGAGGACGTCTTCCCTAGCTTGGGGGGATGTCCATATGTCTCGGGGACGGCTGGGACGCCCCCCACATCTAAGACTATTAAAAATATTAAAAAAATAAAAAATGTCGTATTTTCATTTTTTTTTGAATTTTCTAATATGGGCCCCTATTAATTCAATTGTAATTAAAAAATTTAAAAGGCAACATTAATTAAATTATAAGTTTATTAAAATTTAATTCATATTATAAATAGAAAATATTAAATTATTAAATTAATTGGTAAACATTTAAAAATTTAAAATTAATAAATAATAAATCATAAATAGGAAATCAAAATAATAAAATATTAATTCATTAGTCCCATTTTGATTTTCATATCGTAATTGACAATGAAACTATATGGCAGCAGTGTAGCCTTTGGGCATTTTGACATTTTGTATGTTATTTCTTTAATATCTATTATGATATGCATATTGACAATGTGAATGAATTGAAATTCTGAATTATGAATGCATAATTGCATATCAAGTATTGGCAATGTTGTATGTTCAGAATTTACATTCTAAAATGTTTTCATAGTATCATACACATGCTATATCCATGTGTTCATATGAATATAATGTATATATGCGAATTTTCCTATATATTTTAAATTTTCCCTATATTTTATATAGCCGTCCCCTTTGCCGTCCCCCTGCCATCTGCAAATTTGGCAAAAAAATTTGCCGTCCCAAAAATGCGTTCCGCCGTCCCTTGCCATCCCCATCCCGAAAACTCAGGGTAACATAGATTTTTTGGTGTGGATTCACTGAATTTCAATGAGTACTTGCGGAAAAAATTGAAAAAATTGATGTTTTATCAAAAACTCAGGTAAAACTTCTTTGGGTTTACTTTGAGATAACTCACAGTGGGGAAAAACTCGTAAGTACTTGCCAAGCCCATGAACAATTGTGAGTTAATTTAATGAGTACTACTTTTTGCTGGGTTTTCTCCCAGAAGGGTTTTCTCCCAGAAATAATCATGTTATATGGTAGTGTGCCATTATTTCCTTTTGTAGCATTTAAGATTTTGTTAGCTATTGCTTCTCCTCCATACATTATTGGTATTATTTCTCTTCGGTTTGATCTCTGAAAGAGAGCAATCTCCATATTTGAAGTGATCTGATGAATATCTATGTTAGCAGTTATTTCTGATTTTTGTGTGTTATGCATACCAGATTATATAAATATGCAGAAGAGCCCATTCACTTGGAGAGAAAAAGTGAGATGGTAGATGAAAGCTTGTTAGATGGAAACACTTAGGGGCTCTGGGAAAAAACAATTCTATATTGAGGTGAGGGAATCTAAGGAGATGGAGGAATTAAAGGTTATAGGTGGAAAGGATAGTGCGTATTCTTGGGATTCAATGAGGCTAAAAAAACCTAATAAAAATTGATTGAAGGGTGCAGGACTTTAGTGCTAAGGACATTGGTGGGAAAAAAACAAAGTGACTAGAGAGTTGACTGTTATAAAGGTATTTTATGTGGGGTCAGAGGGGTTCATAGTTAAAAGAAAAAATGTGTGAAAAGAACAGGCTACTTTAAGTCTAAAAAGATAGGATGTGAAACAAGAGTCTAAGAGGAAATAATAGTGAGAGAGAGACATGAATGGGAAAATAGTTAAGGTGCTGAGTTAGTTTTAGGGACATTGATGGCTGAAAAAATAAGCTGAACCAATAGTGATGCAAAGGAGTATTAACATGTAGTCCAAGGGTTGGGAAGTTATAGAGAAAAGATGTGGGAAAAGGCCAAGCTAGTATGGAGTGTTTAAAAAGATAAACAAGAAAGGAATAGGAAATAAGGGCGAGAGAGACATCTATGGAACATAGTTAAAAAAAGAACATATTGAGAGTGGTAAAGAGTAGAAATTTTCACACCTTGAAATAAATTTTGTTTTGTGGCCATGGGACTTATTCCAGATTCTAAGTTTCTCCTATTTACAGCTCTTTTAAAAAAAGATTTTATTCATCATAATAAGTCAGAAGTTTATAACAGAGTTTGATTTACGGTTTCTGTAAGTTGACTGCAGTTTGAATTTGTGTTGAGAGCTTTGACCTTTCATAGTTTTAGACCCATGAGAGAGTCAATGCGTATGGCTTGCACTGCCAAAAGATCTGACATTGTGCTGTGATTTCTAGTAGCATGTTGTATGTGATATTTTGCATTTCTGCCAGAATTTCAACAATTTTACTAATTATATACTTTAGCTGCTGATGAATATCTGTTCTATTTCTTCTCTATCTGTCAAGCAGTTTCATTACAACTTTAGAGTCTCCCTCATTCGAAGGATTTTAATTTTATTTATGGCAGCAGTTTGCACGCCCATGTATAAGGCACATACCTCTACATAGCTGTTGATCTTATTGTATATATTTATTTTGTTTTGGATGTTATTTCTAATAGAATATAATTCTATTCTCAATTTTTGGTTGCACAAGCCATCCTAAATTTAGAAACAGACTCTATCATGATAAATATTAAATATATACAAATAGTATTAGGCTGGTTAGGCATTTCTTTATATTATTTTCTTTGGATGTCATCAATGCAATTCAATTTCCATTTTTCTTTCCGTACTTATTTATACTTGCATTAGACACCATAATGTTGACCGTTCAATTTCTTTGTTTGGGTTTGAGTGCAATAGTGGTGCAATCAAAATCATTATGCTCTTCCAAATTATGTAGGACGTGAATCCTTTTTTTATTTTCCATGTAGATTTCCATTTGTATCTCAATATTGTGTTCAGACTTATTTTATATTGCATAGGGTTAAAATTTATATATCCATGATTGTCTCACTGTTTGACACAAAATTAGCCATACATCACTTATCAAAACAAGAAGATATGTAACATAGCATCCAAGTGCTTTCTTTGGTTCCCTTTATTAGGATTAATATTAATTATGTTATCGGATTCTGGCATGGATCTTGGTTTGGGATTGTGGATTTGGCAAAAACAATTGGGGTTGGGTTCATTTTGGGTTAGTTCTGTGCAAAAAACATGTAAAAATTATAGATATATATCTATTTGCAGCCTAAAAACAGGAATTAAGTTTAGAATACCACATCGCATAATATAATCAACAAAACCACTATAAACTCTAATGTCATTTCTTGCATCTTCTGCTTAATGATGCACTGGCTGTCCTTTCCTTGGATTACCCAAGAGGAAGAGGACTTAGAGCATCATTGGGTAAGTGTTGGAGTCTTTGGCTTGTTCTCTTTTCTATTCTTAAGTTGTGGGCATGTCTTTATATGCAACTTAAGTGATTTAAGTTGTGGGCATGTGTTTTTATTCAACTAAAGTGATTTTAAGTTGTGGGCATGTCTTTTTATGCAACTTAAGTGACTCTTAGCCTAAAGACTTAATATGTCCCCTTTTTGAGTCTAAACTTTTAATGATTTTTATTAAGCATGCACAAAAAGGGTCAAAGGGGGCATTGGAAAATAAGGAGCCTATTCGCTCATTTTTAGGGTTTTATTTGGAGCATTGGATTGGGCTTGCAATGAATCTATAGCTGAGGTTAAATCATTATTTTGGGAGTCATTATATAACATATTAGGGTTCTCTTGGAGCTCATTATGTGATCAGAATTTTCTCTATTGCTACTGCAATCTTGACTTGAGGCTTGAAACCCTTGACTATTCTTGGTTTCAAAGAGACATATGGGCTCCCTATTGAAGAGTGTGTTTCGGTGGAAGGGCTTTGATTTGTGATGCCCTAGCATATCATTTTCAGAGTTGCATATTCTTATAAGGTTTGTGAGGCCATTTTGGAGGTGTGATTCAAAGTTATCTGAATCAAATTTGGACAACCTACAGATAATTTCTTACATAATCTTTAGCATCATTGAAACTAACATCAGCAAGGACAACTGGGATGTCATTGTGAGACCTAGTGCTCATTTTCTGAGGGTTTTGGCAAGGGTCGCGTTTTGAAGACATTTCTGAGGTAGTTGAGCACATATCTGGATACTGCTGGTCATTGTCATCTCAAAAAAACGAGAAAAAGAATAATGTGAGTTATTTCTGAAAATTGTGGGCAGATTTAGTGTGTTTCCTGTAACTTTTTCATGTTCAGAAATTTCTATAAATTAGCAGAAAAATCAGATGAATATTCTGAGCCTAGATCTGAGTTTGTTGAAGGGTTTTTAATGTGCAAATAAAATTTCAGAATTTTCTGTTGCATATTTTTGAAGATATTGTTGTTTTTCCTTTATTCCTATTTGGAGATATTAAACATGGTGAGTATGCGACCACATCAATAAACATCATCAGTAATTTCTTTAACTCCTCCTGAAAGTATTAAACAAATGAACATTTTGTTCATACAATGGCTCAAATGATATGCAAATATTTTGTGTCCCAATCAGTTCTACCTTGAATCTATAGAGGATCAGTCTTTTTGATGTTAGACTGAGCACAACAAACTTTAGTTGAATTTTTTCATCAGATGTATTAAAAAAGAAACATATGTTTTTCACTTCAATTTTTGGTGTGCAGGTTGATTGACATTTGAAGTCTCTGACTTAGCAGTTTTAAACTTTTTTTAGCATAGGACTTCTTGCTCAGTATTGTTTACAAACAAATTTCTAACAAGTTGTTGCTGCAGGTATTTAGAGATTACTTTCCGCCAAACAAACAATTAGTTACCTTGGAATGCCAATGGGATGAAGTAAAGTTTTGTCTAATTGAGAAGCTTGTGGAAAGTGAGAGAAAGGTTGCAGATATGCAGAGAACGCCATTGCCTGAGCATTTAATGGAAGGTTTAAAGTACAACAGCACTGAAGGATTAGATGAAGGTGAACAAGTGCAAGCTTTAAATATAAAATCTTTTGTTTTGGTTCATTTTCAACTAAACTTGTTATTTTTATAAACCAAGCCCATGATTCTATCAAGAACTATCCACAACTAGTCATCAAGAACTTGAGAAGTAAGATTCCAAAATGTGCGAATATACACTAACGTTCTCCAGCATTAATCCATATTTATAGGATAAATTGTGTGCTCCCAATATGTCCTTGAAGTTGTAGGTGTTGAGACATAGACCAGCTAGGACTCAAACCTAGGACCTTCCATACGCTGCTGGAGTGCTCTACCACTGAGCTACTGGCCCCTCTTGGACCAGTCCATCGTCAGTCCGGGTGTGGCTTATTTCCAACACCAACACCCCCCCTTAAGCCACACCTCTCATGTGCTCGGGGCTCCTAGCCTGGACCTGGCTCTGATACCATGTTGAGACATAGACCAGCTAGGACTCGAACCTAGGACCTTCCCTATGCTGCTGGAGTGCTCTACCACTGAGCTACTGGCCCCTCTTGGACCAGTCCATCGTCAGTCCGGGTGTGGCTTATTTCCAACACCAACAGTAGGTGCTCTCAAAAAGTCATATGAGAAGATGATGGCACTTGCAACAACACCCTAGGAATATAGCTCCTACCATAGTTTAAAAACTTGTGAATTGAAAAAAATTGAGAGACCCAATTCTGACTTGAACTCAATAGCTTGACAAAATCTGGCCAAGACATGTCAAATTAAGAAAAAATACCTACATTCCTTAAAAACATATTTCATGCAAGATATAATTATATAACATATGAAACGGGTTTGTAGAATGCTAGGGATGTGTTTTCTATTAGATTTGAATAAAAAAGAGTACAATATTGCATCAACATGTGAATACAACAACCCATATAATATGTTATGAATCACATAATGATTGAAAATTATTATAAATGATTTCAATTTTGTGCTAGTTACAACTATAAGTCTCTTTCCCATATACATCCATTGATGGTTGCGGTCCTACTTCTTGCAGCCAGATGTAGCTCCACCCTCAAACTAGAAGGTAATTGTTGGTGTGTTTTTATGCACCATGCAACACAGAATAAAATATCAAAGGCACTCTATCCTTTCTTGAACAAAATCTCCTCGGATTCTAAATTATGTGAGACTACTCCAAGGTTTCTATTGTCAAGTCTTGACGTGTAGATACCTCAACGGTTGATGTGATTTCTGGTAATCCAAGGGGGGCTTACGTTGATACTTGAGCTCTTGCTTGAATGCTGCTGGCACTTACTACTTCCTTGGAAAATAAAAGGGCAAAAGACATAATGTTTAGTGATTCTAATCTAATCCTAAGAATGTAGGAACTACTTGTTGATTAAGTGTGACCAAACCAAGCTTTGTTTCGCCATCAAGGAACGACTACACAAAACTGGTGCAATCTCCTAAGGATAAACAAATGATTTTCATATCACCAATGCACATCAACCACATGGACAATGAGCATAAAGTAATAAAAGTTAAGCTTTCACTCAAGTTCAGTTGACTACGCACTACAATTTGCAATCAACAAATTACAAGTAGTATGAACATTAGGTACACCATTCATCAATAATGATATCTTCCATTCATCTAACCAACTTTAAAGCAAAGGAGAAGTAGAGACCATGCAACATGTTGAATTAACATAGAGAATTCACTATAACTTCAATGAAAACAATGTCTCTTACAACAAGATCTTGGCAACAATCTTTGCCTTCTCCTACTCTACTCTAATTGCTAACTATTGATTGCTTCTAAACTATTGCTGAACTATTCTCTATTACTCCAGTATTAACTATTAACCTTTACAATGATAGATTTGAGCCTTTTATAGTGCTCTCAATACAATTCAATGGCTTAGATTGATTCATAAATCAATGGCCAAGATTTTACAATAAAACCCTAATTAGGGTTTGTAGCAGCAAACTCCATTCCGGCCAATGAGAAAATTACATTTAGTTTAACATGTGTCACACATTGAATGTGAATCAATAGAAAATGAGGTTAGGTATCTGGAACTTTGTGCCTCCATGGGTGAGTTAGGTACATTGCATCTGGACATGTTGACGTGGAGCCCTTTGATTGGTCGATGACGACAAGAATGCCACCTTAGTTTGCTTGTATTTGGTAGATCACCACAAAGTGTTTGAGCAATATCTCTTGACATCCAGCATCTCCAAGCTTGGTGCAATGGTGATGAAGGCATCATTATGGTTAAGGAAACTTCCTTAACCCTTGCTTATCTTGGCTTGATGTTGATTTGCCCTTGCTTGGCTAAAGTGTTCTTTGTCCTTTATGTCTGGAATGTCTTGGAGTTACCTTGATCTTCATTTGAACACCTTGGTGCTGTAAGCTCTTCATGTTGGAGACCTTTAACTTGTGGAGTAACCCCTATGTAGTAATTGCAGTGTTGAAAGTGTGAGGTATAGGTATGATCTCTCCTTTACTCCTTGAAGTCTTGAATTCTTCACATACTCCATGATGCAATGAAAACCTTGAAGATATTATGCTCCTCTTGCTGTCATGCTAGCCTTTTCCATGATATGAAATTTCTCTCCTCAATGAATCTTATTCATGTTGCTGAGTTCCTTCACTTGATTCCTTACCTTTACTTGTGGTGAAATCCTTCCTTGAAGTGCTGTCCTGATCCCCCTACAATCAGACTTGCTCCTGATTTCTTCCTTAGTCACCTGCAAAGCAAACAAGAGGGCATCAAACACATATAATACATACTAATTTCACCTGCCTTCCATTTCTATGTGCTATGATTCTTTATTTTCAGATTGGGTTATGTGGTGTTGCAGGTATGATTAAGGTCTGATCTTGATTAACCTTGTCCTTGATGCTGCTACAGGTCTGATGTATATTCGAATTTGCTCAATTGATGCTCAAGGAATGGATGGAAATTGCTTCAAAACACCCCCAAACTTCTGTAAATGAATTTGCATTCACTCAAGTTGTGAATTTGATCAATGAAGTGATCAAATTATCTGAAAAATCGCTGTCTTTGTCCAAGAATTTCGGCTTGCTCTGCTTTTAAGTGTTAATCAGAATTCTGATTGCTTGAATGATGTTTGAAATGTGACGAAGAATCCCGTCTATATAAGTGTTGTATGGGGTCACATCTTTTCACCTCTTAGCCGACTTGGCTTGGCAAATAAAATGTTTTACTTTCTCCCTTAAGCGATTCATCTTCACTCCTATGTGGCCGACTTAACAAGTGTTTTACATCTTTTTCCTTGGCGGCTTTTTGTGCTTCATTTGCACAAGGGTGGCAGCTTTTAGACCTTCATTCACACAAAGTTGCTTGGTCAGCTTTTGATCATCCATTTGCATCAAATCAGGCAGCATTTCATCATTGAATTTCACAAACTTGGCGGCATATCTTCATCCAATTGCACAAGTTGTTCTTGCCTATGCGGCTTTTAGGCCCTCAATCGCACAACTTTGGTGGAAATTTCATGCTCAATGACACAAACTAGGGCGGCTTTCCATGCTTGAATTTCTCAAAGCTGGCAGTAAACTGGGGTTCATTTGCACAAATTAATTGCTTAGGCGACATTCATGCCTTCATTTGCACAAGTTTGAGAGGCTTTTTGGGGTTTGATTGCACAAACTAGACTTATATTTCATCTTGGTGTGGCGACTTTTGATGGTCTAACTGCACAAGTTGGGCAGAAATTTCATGCTTGTATTGACAATTAGGGCAGAAAATTAAGGATTGTTTGCACGAACATGGCGACTTTTGTCCTTGCATTTGCACAAACTTGGGCGACATTTTCCTCTTCATTTGCACAAAACAAGACTTGCATTTCATCTTTGCCTTTGATAAATTGTTGGTCAAGGTGATTGTTTTGATGCATCTTTGCCTCAAACCATCTCTAGCCTAGGCGCAATTTCACCTCTCATTTGCACAAATACCTCCTTATGAGCAAGCCTGTGCCAAGACCACACCTTGAGCAAAATTTTGCCCTAGACAATTTTTTACCCTCAAATTTAGATAAGCCCACTGTTTTCATCATGGAAAGCAATTCTTGACCATCCATCAAATCTAGCCTTTGACATCCAAAAACCCTAAGACCTATCCATGCTTGCAAATGAGATCTTGATGACTTGATCACCTCATACAATTTAATCATGCAAGTCTCAATCCGACAAAACCAACCTCCTCACAAGCAAAGGCTAACAACTAAGAGATTGACAACAATTCTAAAACCCTAATCCTAAAGTGAAAAAGTGGGGGTCCCCATTTGCAATGGGGTGTGTTATGACCACTTCACACATCGCCCCATCAAGATGGGGACCCCCCTTTTTTTTCAAGTCCTAGCCTCTTAGTCTAGTCTCTCTCCTTTTCGCAGGTTAAATGAGTAAGTTTATGAGGTCCAGATGTCATGTGAGTCAATCAGGAGCTCAGCTGATGAGTCTAAAGAAGTTGCTAGTTAGTGACACTCCAAGAGTTCGAGGTTAAAGGTAAAACTCCAATTGTTTCTCATAAGAAGCAAAATTCACTTTAAATATCCTTGGCTGAAGTTGTTTCCAAGAGGCCTCATCTTGCAAGTTTGAAGGGAGAAAATAAATCAAGGTGATGTACAAGAAGGCAATATTTGATTTCAATTCACCTCATTCTCCAAGCCCCCAAAACCTTAACTTCATGTTTAGGCATAGAGGAGCGAACTTCATGACTTGAGGATTTGGAGCAAACTTCATGAGTTGGAGAACTGGAGAGAACTTCATGAGTTGGAGATTTAGAGCGAACTTCATGACTTGAGGAATTGGAATGAACTTCATGACTTGAGGATTTGGAGCGAACTTCATGACTTGAGGATTTGGAGTGAACTTCATGAGTTGGAGATTTGGAGCGAACTTCATGACTTGAAGATTTGGAGCAAACTTCTTGAGTTGGAATATTGGAGCGAACTTCATGACTTGAAGATTTGGAGCGAACTTCATGAGTTGGAAGATTGGAGCGAACTTCATACAATTGAACTTCATGAGTTGAGAAAAGACAAGTGAACTTAATAAGCAAGGTGAGAGAAACAAACTTCATATGCATACCACTTAGAGCGATCTTCATCTTCAAAGCTACATCAACAATCTTCATGAATTGAACTCCAAGAGCGAATCTCAACTTCATGAATTGAACTACAAGAGCGAATTTCAACTTTACAAATCCAGGGAGAAGAGCGAATTTCAAGTGAACTTCATGAGTTGAGAAACATAAGCGAACTTCATGAGTTGAAGAACATGAGTGAACTTCATGAGTTAAGGGAGATGAGCGAATTTCATGTCTCGAAGTAGAAGAGCGAGCTTCATTGATTTTACAATGCATTAAAATTAACCAAGCATTACTTTAGCGCCCAAAATAAAATTTGAAATTGAGGAAAAGAGATAAGTCGGCTAGTGTGATGAGGTAATTTGTTATTTTATTTTATTAAGACAAGTCGGCCTTCATAGGAAAAGACATAACTCTTCACCTACATCGCATATAAGAAGGCATTCAAACAATCATTTCAACATCACATCAAACAATTCTTCTCCCTCTTCAGCGAATTTCATCATCAGCAATCAGCAAAGTTCATTAGAAAAGGCTAGTTCGATCGTTATCAATAGCGAATTCACCCCAAAGGAGCAGCGACTTCATCATTACAAGGGAAAATTTGAGTAGATTGGAGGGCGAATTTCATCCTTCAATAGCAAGAAATTAAGTCGAATTTGAAAGATAACGAATTTCTGGACATTAACAGTCAGATTGTTGATCATATTTTGAATTCAAATCAGAAGTAATTGCATCATTTAGACTGATATAAAATTAGGGACAGGTCTGATTTAAGTCTGAAAGTGATTTTGTTAATGTGAATTAGATCTCCCTAATTCATCTTGAAGAATAAATTATTCACATTCATTGAATGTAAGACTCATTTAATAGCTATCATGTAGATCTCATTAAATCGATATTTTACCACTATCCTAACTTACATATCTCTCATAGGTGAAATATGGTGGCTCCTAAACCAAGCAAAACCATTTCCCGTCAGGCGCTCATCAAGGAAGACTCGAAGAGTGGTGCATTCGAAAGCAAGATCACGTCGTATTAAAGCGAAGTAGGAGACACCAATCTCAGGAAGTTTGACACCAAGAAGTTCCGACACCCATCATACAAAAGTGAACCTATTGCTACAGCCAAGAAGATGATTGAAAGTGGGATCATAAATGCATCTAGTTTTCCTCCTGTGGTGCAAAGCTATGAGCTGATTCTGGAATGTGCCCAGCATTATGACTCTACCTCAAGAAGAATTGTGGCGAAGGATGGAACAATGCTCGCATATCTCTCGGAGACAACAATCAGTGATACATTTCATCTACTCGAACCTAAGGACATGGCCTACATAAGCATGGAAGGAGCTAAGTCCGCCTATGATGATGATCCAGATGCTTGTGCGATGATCATTGACAAATTTTGGTTGAAGAAGAGTAGAGGTGGTAGAAGCAGATGGCCCGATAGACTACATAGGATAGACTTCAATGATGAATTCAGAGACTTCATCACCTTACTCCATCGATTGGTTGGTGCACGTGAGGCTTCATATTTTGATGATTGGATGTTCTACTTCATTGAGACTGTTACTCATGGCAAGAATGCAATCAATTGGGCAAGGCTCATCAACAACAACATTGATCTACAGTTAAGGAGGCTGATGCGCACCAGGACATTCTATATGAGCTCCTACATCATATACTCCATTGCAAGAAATTATGAGCATCCAGGACTCATGTACACAAGCGTAGTCGGAAGAAGACCTGGAGAGGTTAAGGTATATGATTGTTATCCATAGCTTAAGCATCCACCAAAACAACACTATAGGAGAGTGAATGATGCATTCACTATGCATATCACGAGGACACTTCGAGGTGGATTGCAGCAAAGACTCTCTCCAGAAGCACAAGCATTGGTAGAACAACATGGTGCATGGTTCATCCAGTTCTCGAAATTCATATATATCAGAGTTCAAGGATGTCATGTTCCTCCCTACGTGTTGCCGTGCTACCCAACGAATAGAGTGGTACTACTCGAGGTGGTGAGATAGTTATTGGCATATGTCAAGGCATATAGGCATAAGCATGGAGCCGATATTTCTTTCCCCATCACGCTTGGAGATTCCATTGAAGTATGCCCATCCACTCATGCAGCAAAAGATGTCGAGAAAGAGTTAGCATTCCATTCACTCAAGCCATTCACAACTAGAGATTGCTTCGATCCGTATGGTAATGTAAAAGAAGTTTTGGGAAGAAAGTATAGACAACAATGGCATCTTGAGGACTATTGGATGAATGTTCAAAATGATGTGGAAGTGAAGAAGAAAATGTATTCTAGGCTATCACTTGATTTCATCAAGAAATGCAAGTTGTTCCATGTTGTTGATCAAGTTCAAGATAGGGGCAAATATCTCCAAGCAGCTTACGCCAAAGAAGATAAAGAAATCAAAATCAAGTGGGTCGACATAGAGGTTGATGACTTGAAAGAATTGATGAAACCAGTTTTGGAATACACCCGCATATGGACAAACATACAACACCAGAAGTTGAAGGAACATAATATAGCTTTGACATTTCACTCAGAAGAAAGAGCAGATGATGAAAATGAAGCAAGCGCAAGTGGGAGTGCTCCTCAACCATCTAACTCAAGAGGATCTAAGAGAAAGGAAGATCGTGGAGAAAAGGAGCCCTCAAAAAAGAAGCATAAATCAAATACAAGTCAGCCTTCCTCCAGACATGAAGAATGAAGGATAGAAAAAGAGTTGAGTCAAGGAGCTAATGAATCAACAGAGTCTACAGTTCACAACGATAAAGGCAAGGAGAAATCATCTCAAGGACAAGAAGATCTCACTCATCTCATTCAAGAGATCGAAGGAGGCGAAGAAGAGGATAATGATGAGACTACCTCACCACCTAGAGATGAGCAAATGCATGAAGAAGTACAAATTCAAGAAGGAAGATCCTCTATTCCAGAATGGCTAAAAGAAGACTAGCTCAAGAAGTGATAGTAGTTGAGGAAGAGCAAACATATGATATAGCGAGTCTTCTAAGCCAAACTCAAGAGGTCACCGAGAAGAGGAAAGCTACGAAAATGTCTAAGGTGATTAGAGATGATTCGGGATCAAGGAAATTGCAAATAGCTACTCCAAGAGTTGAGAAGTATAAAGGTGAGATCACAACAGATGAGTATGATATGGAGACTATTGATTTGGGTCCACTCACCTCCGAGCAAGCTATAGGTGATGCAACTGATTCATTGAAAGCAGTAAATGATATGTTGAGAGCTGAAATAGAAAAGAACAAAAGATTAGAAAGGGAGATAAGTGCGTGGAGGAACTATGTCCAACAATTTTAGCAACCATTGAGACATTAGAGTCCAGCAACTACACCGCCACCCTTGCTTCCCGCGGAGGCAGTTGATCATATGGAAAAGATGAGGAATTCAACACAGTTGATGGATGCATGGATAGAGGATGCATACACAAGAGTTAGTAAGTTCATGAAGGGCATAATGAAGACATTAGACACAATCATAAAGGTTCTTGGGAGAACTCATGTCCTCATAGAAGCCTTTGAAGCATTTGCTCATGCTAGAGATGTCATCATTCTAGTGCTTCAAGTAATAAGGAAAACATCCCAAGAAGTTTTGACAAGAGAGAAGATAACAAGAGAAGGATCTACACCTAGCTTTCTACGATGGAGCAGCCTACTTCGAACAAAGAGTCATTTTTGAGGAGATTGGAAATGGATGCACTGAAGTTCAAGATGATATGCATTGAATTCATGATAAGATAGTGGAAGAAGCACAAATTGTTTTAGAGAGAAAGATTGATCCATGAACGATCATAGAAGCTAGAGAGTTGGAGGAAAGGATAAGAATCATCTTCCATGGGACTGATAGAATGATCACCTAGAAACAGTTGAATGATATGCTTGAGTTCGTGGTTTTAGCAAGCAAAACTCAAGAACTCGAACCTGAATGGGATAATGCCATCATCAAAGCTTTCGAAGAAGTCATGCACATTTAAGAGCAGTTGAAGTCTCTACCTGAGATCCCAATGACAGAGGTAGAAGGCACAGTGACCAGATTCATCGAATATGCCAGAAAAGAACGTGAGAAAGGGAACTAGATTCTAGAAGACAGTTTATTATGATCCTACTTGGCATTTTGTTTTCCTATTGGAGGACGCTTCCTTGATTTCCGTGTCGGCACATACTATTCTCTCATTTGTTGTTAACAGGATGATGTTTATCTAGATAGGGTTTCATTTGTATCAAACCCTAATCAGGGTTTAGGTGGCGAAATTTTGGCACTTGATCTCCATTCGATCTCGGCCCTTCATTGTATTTGAGAGTCCTAAATAAACTCCGCTCATTTCATTTGTAAAAGTTAATAGTGAATAGAATAATAGAGAAATAGTGAATAGTGCTATAATAGTAAAGAGAGATTAGATATTAGAGATAAAAGTCAAGAGTGATAAGAGGACTTAAAGAATTGTTGTTGTTTGGCTAAATAGATTAATAAAACATTGAAGTTATGGTGTTTCTATTCAATCTTTGAAGCCTATTGCATGGTTCTTTATCTTCTCAAGTCAATCTTTGATATTAGTTTAAGTATTTAGATTGAATAATGGGATGTTGTACTTGATGTATTGTGAAACTTGTCATCCACACCACTAACCTCTTACTGATTGTAATTGCGCCTTGTGTGGTCAACTGGAATCATTAATAGTGCTGAAGTTCAATTGTTGCTCAATCATCTACATGCGTTGAAGTAATGGTTTCTATGCTTAGCGATGATTTGAAAATTCCTAAATATCCTTAGAAGATTGTACTAGTTCTAGTGGAGTTGTTCTTGTATGGCGATACTCAAACTAGTAGAGTTTCACTGATGTCGTCTTCATCCATTCATTCTTAGGATAGCTTAAAGTTAGAACCTCTCTAGACCCTTATCTTTTGCCATTTTTTTGACAAACATTCAGTAGTGTTGGTAAGAAACTTCACTGCATATCATTCACAAAGTATTTCATGAAATCTTTCGTAACCAAAAATGCCCCTTGATGAAACAGCAATCACAACAACCAATGGGGCTTATCCACATGTAGCGACCCTACATTCATGAACCTTGGAGTCTTCTCAAGTGATCCTTGAGCTAATCTTCAGCATTTGAGAGATTTTATTCAAGAGAGGATAAGATACTTTTGGGTATTTTATTTTGTGTGTGCATGTGCGTAAAAAACACATCAACAGGGTGATGTGTGAAAACGTCACAACAATAATGACTCGTCCATATGATAACCATCATCCTCAACCATGATACCATTTAATCCAGTGCCTCTTTCTTTTGCTTTTGTTGCATTCTTCTCTTCTTGCTTGTCAAATGAGCAATCTTGTCTTTTGTAAGTATGGGGACCTCATTTTTGATATTCAAGTTACTAAATGGATCAATGTCTCCAAGTCAATTGTCTCGTGACTTTTTAAGTCCACTACTTTATTGAGAAAAGTTGAAGATTGTATTTATAACGAAGAGGTCATTGATGCACTTTTGTGTCAACATGTTGCACTTATTTGTGTGAATAAAGGCATCAAGGAAGCTCCAATTGCAATTACACCCCAAAGCGTCACAAGGTTGTGACACAATTTAGTAGATGGCTAGTGTTTGAAGGTTGGGATTTTTGCTCTTAAATCTTACCACCAATCAGCTACAAAGAAGACATTCATAAGTTTGTAAATAAGCAAACCTGCACAATAAATTTTTCAAGGGAAGTGATGTTAAGATTGATATTTTTTGTTACCAAGTGCTTGGGTATTTCTCCCCTAGTTAGCAGAAAAGAGGACTATGCCCGTTGCATGCTTGTACCTCAATAAATCTACAGTAATTGGTATCTTGACCTCTTTCACAAGCATCATCCTCTTAATGCATGTCCATAATCTCACACACTAGTAGAAAAAAGAGAATTAACACAATTTTAGAGTGTTATACTTATAATCAAAATAAATGATAGCTAAGAAACAAAGAATATTTGGATAAGAGAAGTAAGCACATTGATTTTCATCGTAGAAACCCCTAAAAAGGATTAAACCAGCTTTGGTAGTGGCAAATGTACTATTGCTGAATTATAAAGATAAGCTAGACAAATACAATGAGGTGTGAATTATTGTGGAATAGAATTTGCCCTTTGCTCCACTTGGTTACACATACACTATTGACTCTATGGTATGAATTACAACTGGAGTTCTACTTCACTATGTTCTAGAACACTAAAATCTACTTCTCATGCTACAAGCCAACTTCCTTTTGCCCTTATAAAGACGCTGGGATGTTCTTGTGCACTAGAAGGTTGAATAAATGGAATTAGGAAGAACATAGAATTGTATGTATGTTTTTGTTATTGGGATGAAACCACCTCATTGCACAAATTGGTGATATTTGGGATGGTTTTGTTCCAGTGACAAAATTGAGTATTTTCTGAGCGCTATAACGTCTGGAAGTAATTCCTTTGATGAATTTTGACTTCCCTTGATCCTTATGTGTCATACCTCCCTTCTTAGAGAGAATTTTGGTCTCAAGAAAGCCCAATGAGATCTTAAGTGAGGAATGGGCTTCCCCTCCTCCTCCTTTTGAAAGCCATTTGGCTTGCCTTGGTGTCTTCACTCCGAGTCCAACTTACCAAGACTCTTAGTTTCCTTAGATATTATAATTTCAGCAACATATCCTTTGGAAAAATTTCTCATTCTCCTACTACCAAGTCCTTCATTGATGGTAATAGTTGTTATTCTACATGATAATCTTGGACAAAAGCTTTGTCCAAGTCTTGTGGGATTTTGATTATTAATTTATTAACCTTTGCTTGATGTGGGCATGAAGACCTCTGAGGTACTTTATAAGCACATCCTCATCTTGCAAGTCCATGTTCAAGAACATGGCATGTCTTTTGAACTCTGTGTTGTAATCTTGGACACAACCATTCTGTGGTGTAATCTTGCATATGATGGAAGCTTCCAAGGCTCTCCTCTAGAAGAAGGCAAAGAGTTCGAATGAAATAAAACAATAAAGCTTCTAGAAGTCTCCAAGAAGCTATAAGATAAGGTTTTCAACACCTCTTTTGCTAATCAAAGTTCGATAGCAGCATAAGCCTGTGTCTAAAAATAGCCAAGGACGAGCAAAAGATTGAACAGCCTCCAAGCATGAAAGACAATCAGATTAGTAACAAAGCACGATCAGGTTATCAAACTGTCAGCAGAGATAGCAAAATTTGCATTGGAGATAAAAGATAAAGCATGTTCAAAGGTTTTGAAGAAGCAATTAAGAAGTTCGACATATCCAAAACCCTCCAAGTTTTCCATTGACAGCAGATTAAAGGTTTGCTGATAAGACAATAGTGCATCTTCCTCTTGTCATATTCTGAATCTCCAAGATTCTCCATGGAAAGGAGAGATTATTCAAATCTGCACATGTTTTGACAGTCTCCTAAATGCTCTCCCAAGCAAATATAAACCTGTCTAAAGGCATATAAACTCCGCCAAGAAGAAGACATTCAAGAATAAAATCGATCTTACAAAGCATGGAACATTTTCATCCAAGACCGCCTAAGGTTGGGTAATAAAGCATCACACAAAGATGAAGTAAACCTTGACAGAAAATATGACAGAAGGCAAAATGAAATGTCTGATCATCACTGGAATTCACTGTGAACAGCAAGCACAATAACAAGGCAATTTCCAAAAACACATGCCCATCATGGCCCAAAAGACATGACTGTCCAAACCCTACTAAACTCTGATCTGCAGTCAATAAAGATGGCATAAGCTCATCAAACTCGTGCGTAGGGTTTTAAAAGGATAACATATTGAAAGCATGAACCAAAATATGTCCAAAGATGTGGAAAGTCCGCCCTTCTATATCCAAGGAAGAAAATCATCCAAAATTCGCGGAGGAATAAAACATGTTCAAGATCTTGTCCAATTGAATCAAGCACAAATTAGAAAATTGTCTAAGAAGATGTGAACTTTGCCTTGCCAAGAGGAAAGTCTTCAAGAACAAATTAAAAAATTGCCCAAGGAGATGTGAACTTTGCCTTGCCAAGAGGAAAGTCTCTAGGCACGCTAAACAATCCAAAACATGACACAAGAAGGAATTTGTCAAAGACATGTGACTGTTCGAACTTTCCACCAACATGAAACATGTCCATGATTAAAGGAATGCTAAAAACCCTTCCAAGCAAACAAGATCAATAATAGATGGGAAGACAAATCGTCCGATCATATATCCAAATTTGCCAAAGACAAGAAGACATGTAATTGTCCAAACTTCCCATGAAGCATGCCAAGACATCAAGACTGAAACAAATTTGTTCTAAAACTCAAACCCTAAGGCATGAAGAAATTGTCCAAACCCTTGCAAGATTGATCAAACCCTTGACACAAATTGATTCATGTGGGCATAAATGGAATATGTGAAGATGCCTAATCAGCCACCTAAATGTGATCCATTAAGCGGGAAGACAATCAAGCTGGCACGCCATAAGGAAAGACAAAATTTTATCCACATGAAATCAAGAACACAAGTTGCAAAATAAATTTGTCACATGAAAAATTAAAATTATTTTCCAAAATAAAAAGTTAATTTCATGAAATAATTTTTAACACTTGGAATTTTTTTGAGAAATTCAAGACTTCTAGAAGGTTCTAGAAGATTCTTTAGCTAAGAAGGAATTTTGAAAGAAAATAAAACTTTCCATTTTGGAAAGACTTAAAACATAAAAAAACACAAAAAACAATAAAAAATTATTAAAAAACAAAAAAAAAACAATAAAACAAAAAAAAAACTTCTAAGTTTAAGAATCTTAAAACTCTATATATTCTCAACCAATTCATTCTCACAATTCACTATTCAGGTAGAGAATTAAGAGAGTAATTGAGAAGAAGTTTTCTCTAAAATCTTTGATCTCCAAGAAAATTTTCAAGAAGTAAAAATTTCGAAGTGTTAGAAGCCAAGCAATCTAACTGAATTTCCTTCTCCTTCTGTCTTATTTTTTTCAATTTCTTGGTCAAACCTTCACTTTCAATCCACTTTTTCACAGAAACTTAACCATTTATCAGGCTGAAAGTGAAATTTTAGGAAAAAGGATTAGAAATCAGAATTAAAATCTGAAAATAATATTAAGTTTTCATGTGTTTTGCAGGAAACACCATTCAGGAAGCATCGATGAAGTTTGCCAACAAAGGGAAGCAGATGGAATCCAAGATCAAATCCAAATGGAAGAATGTCACAGATACTGACCTTGGACATGTTGACGTAGAAGAGTTCAAGAAAAGAGTGTATGGTCTTGATGGACACTTGCCAACACCTATAGCCTGCTGGATGATGAGGAATGGCAACGTCCAAGCAGCAGGGTTTCCTCTAGCCAAGCAATGTTGTGAACTTATGGTTGAGTGTGATAGACACTATAATGTACAATCAAGAGAAATAATTGCACTCGATGGAAGGGTTTTAGCCAACCATTCAGAGCTATTCATCCAAGAAACATTTGGAATTCCAAAATTTAGTAAGACCACCTACAAGACAAAAAAGGATACTAAGAAGATTTATGATGCTCAGTCTGAGCTCTGTGTAGCCAATGTAAACAAATCATGGTTGGAGAAGAAGAGATCCCAAGGGAAAGTACCTAAGGTCCTGCTGCACCCATACTTCAAGGAGGAGTATGGTGATATTATCTTGCAGCTGAATAGGCTAATGGGCAGCCCTAAAGGTGCACCATTCGAAACATGGATGTATTTCTTCATGGACGAGATCACATAAGGAGTTAGGATGTTTAATTGGTCTCGCATAATCAACAATAACCTCCATGAGCAGCTGATAAATTTGGAAAAGACCAAATCATTCTACGTGAGTTCTTACATAGTCTATCTACTAAATGCAACCTATAGATATTTTGGACTAATTTGTAGAGGCATAGTTGGCAATGGAGAGAATGAATTCAGATCCTATGATTGTTACCTACAGCTGCAGCTTAAGGAAAAGAGTTGTCGAGCATATGATGCATTTCTGATGTACATTACAAGGATATTACAAGGAGAAACTCACCAGAGGCTATCTCCTGAGGCTAAAAGTTTGATCAGTAGATATGGATCCTGGTTTATCCAGTTTCCAAAGTTCACATACATAAGAGTCCAAGGCTTTGAAGGTCGTCCTTATAAACTTCCAATTTACCCAACTAACAGGATAGTCCTGCTTGAGGTTCTCAGGCAGCTTCAGACATATCAGAACTTCAAAAGAATAAGGGAGAAAGCAGCTATATCCTTCCCATTTTTCATTGGAAACATGGAAGAATCTTGTCCAACAACGCATGCAGCCGAAAGTGCCAGGTTGGAGATGCTGTGGTATTCTTTCACATTCTACCTATCTCAAGCAAATTATGATCCTCATAATAGTGGTATCCTTTCACATTCTACCAATCTCAAGCAAATTATGATCCGCATAACAACATCAGATCAGCTAATGGAGAAAGATACATACACAAGATAGACATAGAAGATTTTTGGGCCAATACAGCAAATGAGTTTGATGTTAGGAAACAGATGTGTTCTAGGTTGCCAGTAAACCTGATCAGGATGACTGGACCTTTCATTGTGCCAGATCAGCTGGAAGATAATGGAGAGCATACTCAACTCGGTTTTGAAGAGCATGCACCCCTTCCTCCTATCAAGTGGTCAGAGCCAGAGCATGCATACCTAAGCACCCTAATGCGGCCAGTCATGAAATATTCCAGGTGGTGGGTTGAACAACAGTGTCATAAATTGAAATGGAGAAATATAGCCTTAACCTATGGTTTGATGGGAGAAACAAAAGGATATGTCTCAAATGAAGAAGCAACTCAGAGTATCAGTACTAATAGAAAGAGGAAAGCAACTGTGAATGAAGAACCTGCTCAGAAGAAGCAAAGGGTGGAACCATCTCGTTCTGCCACATCTAAGAATGAAAGATATATATAAACTATTAATGAGTCATTGGCAAAAGTAGACATTCCTTCTTCAATTCATGAGGAGAATGCAGAATCAGTCCACGAGGAAAATGAACAACCACCATCTCCTACTGGCACAAAGATTCTAGAATCATAAAATAAAATGGAAGAAGGAGAATTTCAAGAAGGGATGATTTTTGCCCTTCGAGGTATTGGACGTGAAAAAGACAATCAGGAGATGGAAGGCATTGAGCAGCCCATTGTTCCTGATTGGTTGAAAGAAAGATTGAAACTAAAGATACCAGCAATAGAGGATCCAAAAGAAGATGACATGATAGATTTCCTAGCCAGACTAGAAAAGGTTGCAGTGAAGAAACCGGCTAAAAGATTCTCCACCATCCAAAGGTATGAGACAGGCAACCGTAAAGTGCAGATAGCTATACCAAAGGTGAACAAAGCAAAGGGAGACATTGGTCTTCATGAGTATGAGATCACCACTTTTGACTTGGGACCAAGCACAAAGGCCGAAGTAAAAGAAGACTTCGATAATTCAGTTGCTTCCCCGAAGGCAAAGATGGATGAAGAGACACAAAAGAAGAATGAACATAAGAGAGAAGTTGAGCGCTTGAAAGAATATATTCGACAGTTGACTACTAAGCCACTTGATCAAGCCAATCTAGAGGTTCTCTCACTTTTGGATTCACAACAGGTAGTCAAAAGTTCTGAGGAAGATGCAGTAACAACAAGAGAAACTAAAGATTGGATAGAAAGTATAAGAGAAGAAGCAACCAAGTTTATAGAAGGAATCTCATCAGCATATGATCAAACTTCTTCTTTACTTTCTAGGATTGAGAACATGGCAGAAATGTGGGCTGACTTCCAGGATGTCCAGGATAGAATCATTCCATGCCTTAGAGAATTGGAAGGAGTTTCATCTCGAGAGTTGGTTGATCAGAAGATAATTGAAGCAGGGGCTGCCTATGACTTCAGCAGTTGGCACTGGACACTGGTTGCGCAAAATGAAGTCTTGGAAAAGGTGAAAGATGATGCTGATAGAATAGAAGGACAAGATCTTCCTTGTAGTTGCAAAAATGATTGGGAAGGAGACCATCCGGGAGAGCAATATGTAGTTGGAGAATCTGAAGGTCAGAGTTCAGGACATCTTCTTTGCAATCACATGACCAGTCTTGAAGAATAATTTGGCTAAGGTGTCTAACCTCATGCCCATTAAAAAATTTCATTTCAGTGTGGCTAAGATCTCGACCGTTTATTTTGCTTTCAAAAACTCTATATAATTCATTCTCTCATTTCATTTCAGTGTGGAGAGATTTATGAAATTGTTGCATAGAGCTATTTGAGTAATAAAAGCTCATTATCAGTATTGTCTTGAAATCTTTTTATTGCTAAATGGTTGCATGGTTGCATATTCCCTTCAACACTTAGATAGATTTGCTTAAGTAATTTGTTTTCAAGTTGTTAGATGAATGATAGATCTGATAGTATTGATTGGTGAAATCCTGCTCATACTTTTGTTGGATGAATGATTTTCATTCAATGTGCAAAGTTAGTCTGAGCTTTTAATATGGATGTTTAACTTCTACTTGGAATGATATTGTTCAATTGTTGGTATTCTTCCTAAGTGTGAAAATCTTAAGCATAACCCTAGAAGATTGCACTTGTTGCGTAGTTGTCTGAGTGTAGCGAAACAAAGCATCGTTACCGGTTTCACCCAGTCTTTACCGTCTCTTGAATTCATAGGAATAGCTTAGAAGTAGTATAAAATCCCTAAACCCTCATCCTTTTTATCTCTTTTAAAGTCCTAAACCAGAAAAATCCAAAAACATAGAACATAAATTGTTAAACCTACCTAAGTTCAACTTGAATGATACCAGTTAATAAGCGTAAGTCCCCCTTGAGATTTTCATCATACACTACCCGAGAGGCTATCCCACTAAAGTCGCTTGTTCGCACATATAGACCTTGGAGTCGCCTTGTGGTCTTTCTCTCAATCTTGGCACAAGTAGTGATTTTGTTCAAGAGACGATAGAGTATCCTTGTGGTATTTTATTCTAAGTGTTCGGTAGATGATAACACGTCCACCAACAAGACCCATACAAGGAATAGTGACTCAGAGACAAAGAAGCACTAGGAAAATGGAAAACAAGAAAACCCAAAATTACCAATCAACTCCTTAAGTAAGGAACCAATGAAATAATGATCACCAAGGGGAGTAGATCACATGTCAAAGAAAGCTCTAACAGAGCACACAGAGTATGACTTTTCATCTTCCTCATTCAGCTTTAATCTCCCCCTATTTTTTGTAAATTATTTTTTCAAACGAACCTCATACTTTACATGCCTACCATTGCATTTGTAAATTTGACAACTCTTTTGAAAGACTCAGTACACTAAACTATGTACATGTTTTTGAGTACAAAGACTGGCTGTGATACACAAAAACAGAACAAATTCAAATCTTTCCAAAAAATGATAACTGAATCAGAATGGGCTTGTGCAATAATTCTATGTATCTGAAGAGTTTGAACTATTTGATTTTCAGATAATTTATAAAGTGGACTTAATATGAATTGACTTTTCCTTTCTTTCTATGGTTGTTTGAAAGGAGCGAGACTAGTACAGCTTAGGATTGTGTTTATTGTGTCCCATTCTTAAGTCCTGTGGTATAAGTAGTTGAATTTTGTAAATCCCTTGTATTTATTTATTTCTTTTTTGTATAACTTAACATGCTACTAAATGCCATGGGAGAAAAGCATTTGGAAATCTGAGAAACTAGTTGATGTTATCCCCTAATACCATTTATCAAATTTGGGGATAGCATAAAATTGACATCGCTTATGTGTTCTGAAACAGCATCAGGTGCCAATGAACTGAATCAGGAAGGCCGTTTACTTGGGAAGCAAAGGGAGGTTCAGTCAATCAATGAAGCAACTGATATTGACAGGAATGCAAATGAGAAATCAGCTATTCAATTTAGAAAAGAAGAAACCAATTTTAATAATAGTCATGACCATAATCAAGAATGTTCACAGGTTGTATTAGATGGAAATGATAGTTCCATGGGAAGTGGAATGCCCACAGTTGTAAATTCCAGAACAAAGAGGAAAGTGGCTTTCATCTCAGTGAATCCAGCTTTTACAGCAACAGGTTCAGAGAGGTCTGATAAGAAGTTAAAAGCTGTATCAAATGCCAGTCCTTCAGAAAAATCTCCAACTGGTGCAAAAGAGTCATTAGATACATTTTTCAATCTTCTTTTTGATGGAAACAAAAATGACACTCTTTTCTGAGGACATTTGTTGAAGTTTTCTTGTAAAGCATAGATTGTTTGAGCTTGTTGCCTGTTTGGTAATGCTCAGTGTCTGACTATCACAGTTCCATAGATCTTCATTGTTAGCATCCATTTTAATTATCAAGTGCTATCTTTTATAATTTGTCTCCTACAATGAGTTGCATTGCTTTGACAAATTTGGATACATCTGTTTTCATTCCAAGCTATTCAAGCCTTTCAGTCTGTGGATTTTGGAAATACTTATTGCCATGGAAACTAAGAATCTTTTGTGTCAACAATTGTGTTTCTCCAACTTTTTTATGTTAAACCTGGGTTATAACTTATAAATCATTGTGGATGAACATGTTTGAAAAGAATCAGGAAATTGTAATGGGTTTGTTAAGCTGCCAGTTCTTGCTAATGATGCTCCATTTTCAACTTTTGAAGTACCTTAGGGAGAAGATCACACACTAGGGTTTTTTTTTCTGGAAGCAATTTAGTTGACTGGTGTGAGTGCATGCCAAATGCCGACTTTGGTACAATCATATATCCTCATCGTTGATGCAAACTTGTTCAAAGCTGTGCTGAGGTTTGGTTTGTGAACCAAGGGTACTTCAGTTTACCACCTTGAATTGCTTGTGGTCAGCACTTATAGGTGTAAGTATTTCTTGCACTTTCTCTGGTAATGTATGGGTGCACTGTGGTTTGTTTCTTGCCCGTCTTTTCATTTGTGCTAGTTTTGGTTGCTTTATAGTTATTTCAATATTACTTTCACTTTCTTTCACAAGGGCATAATTACTTCTCTTCACGAGAAGGTTTGGCACTTCAAATTAAACCTCCTCAAGCAGCTTGGCAAATCTAATCCTTTTCTTTCTCTGGTTCTTTCCTTAGACAAAAACCTTATTCTTCAAGCTCAGAGCATTCAATTGATTTGTCATATAATGCGAGCATGTTATATAGGGTTTGTTAATAAATTAGTGTCAGTGTGATCTAATTATTAGAGTTTTTTTTTAAGAGGATTGTCTAAATACTAAGCTTAGATCAAGCCTGAAACTACAAGAGGCCAAAAACTCCTAAAAGGTACATTTGAAGAAGGATGAGTAATGAAAAACAAATATAATCCTCTCAGCATTGAGCAACCCTTATTAAAATTGTAACAAAGAGTTCAACTGCATGCATCCATCATTTTATTATTATCGGCCATAATACCCATACCACTTTTTCCTTCCACCCCCTATTTAATTTTACATTTCCCCTCTCTCCATGCCTACCAAACACCCATACTTATATTCCCCTTATTTCAGTATTTGGCAATGGTCTAACAATGGTAGAAGCATGAAGAAGGTTGGAGGAGCAAAAGAAAGTTGTCCAAATTTTTTGGAAATTGTATCAATTTGTCATGTCCCGAACATGGTCACTAGGCCAAAACAACGAACCAATGTGATATCCCTAAACAAATTAGTCCAAAATTAATCCTCATAACACAGTTCGTTGAGATGGTTCAAATTCGGGAAGTCTCCTAACGAGACGAATTTGAAAGAAAGACTCCAAATTGTAATAGCACACGGTCTCTTCAATGATTCAATTAAGAATACAAGATGCTAAGTATTGATTAATATTAAGGCATCAATGCATTGATAAATTAAGAGAAGACTAGAATCAGCCAATGTGATAACAAATATGGATAAACAGGAAGATACGATAATAAATAAGTACCGAAAATTAATAACCGTGACCAATAATTGGAATCTTCTCCAATGCTACGTAAGATTCACAATTAGAAGGTGGCCAAGGGTGTACATTCCAAGCAATACGTAAGAAGATGTAAAAGACTAAATCAAGAAAGCCTATTAAAATACCAAGTACCACCATTTGGGAATTAGTCAGTGAGGACTAAGAGAACAAAGGCATTGTTAAGACGGTGGTTTATCAGCCAACGGTGATATGGAACATTGAGAGTAATAATAGTATCTTAAGGCATCGATATTATTTAAGGAATGTTAACTATCACAAGATCGATATTCCATGAGAAGAGATGGAGATAGCAATTAGTAAGGATGTCTAATCAATAGAGATAACATAATCAAAAGACACACGAAGGCAAAGACACAACTCTCTTGCCAACCGCTATTAATAATAGGAGTCATGCCTCTTCGCTAGATGAAAGGATATAAATGAAGTATGACCTCTAAGGATTAAGGGAGGGGAAGGCCACATAAATTATAATGGTCGAAACATCAGGCTAGAAAAGATCAAAGGTCTGCAACGGATTGAAAATATAGCTAAGGGGATTACGTACGTGGATGTAAAGAAGAATAGTCAGCAAAAGAAGAGGAGGAAAGATTACGGGAATCACCAACATTGAGGATTCAGATTCTATACAGAGAGGAGACGTCCCAGGTATGTCTCACCCGTCTCAAGGAAAAATACAGAAACTACTTTATAACATTGCAATAAGATCCATATTATGTGTCAGTTACTAGAACAGACAAAATACGTTTTATATATATACAGATTTCTCAAGGTTATAAATTTGATAATAATCTGTTATTAAATATGCAGTAAGGTACAACATGTCTAGGATTAGATATTATAAAATAAATTGCATTATAGATTGGCAAGTAATATCTAATGAATTCGTATACTGTCAAATTGAAATGATTATCACTAGACATAAGGATAAAGTCAACTATGAACTGATAAATTGGTATAGGTTATTGATAAATCTGGACTAAACATAATGATCAGTTTTATATTAATAACAGTGAAGAAGAATAATGATCTACATTCATAATGAACTTATTAGCATACACTTGAGTTATATCATTCCAGGGAGGAAAAGGGATCTCTAGAGGGGAGTACTAATAGTGAATGCAATAATGAAGTTAATAATAAGAGTACAATACTTCCTATTAGTTAGTCCATCCAGCAAAAAGGACAAGGTCAAGGTCAACCTCAACAGTCTTCCAAAAAGAAGAGCTTACAGTGTTCCTACTGTCATATATATGGCCATTTGGTGAAAGATTGTTGAAAATTGATAGCATCCCAGCAATCCAAACAGGGAGGGTCCAAGCAGAAAGCCAATTCTGCCACGCATCTTGATCAGAAGGAATTTGCCTTCTATGCGTTCATGGCCCAAACTTCCTCTGATGATGTTCAATCATTAGCCTAGTACATTGACTCTGGAGCCTCTCGACATTTCACACATTGTCGGGATTGGTTTACAAAGTACATGCCTTTAACTGATTCAGTGATCTTTGGTGGAGGTGAAGAGTATACTATTGTCGGCAATGGCAATGTTCAGATTTCATTTGGTGGGAGGGATTTAATATTCCTCAATGCATACTTTGTACGTGGTGTGAAGCTCAATCTACTGTCAGTCAGTCAGATTATGCAGCATTCACCACAGCTGGATGTCGTCTTCGGGTTGCACAAGTGCAACATTGTTGACAGGGAGACTCGCACTACAGTTGCAGTTGGTATTGAGGATCATGGTCTTTATTTGATTCTACTGGTTCTCAGGAGCTCGCCATGGCAGCTAAGAGTACTTCAATCAACACTCTTTGGCATCAGCGATATGGGCATCTCAATGTCCACTATCTCTCTCAGTTGGTTCGAGAGGATCTATTCGTAGGATTACCTGAGATTCAAACTCAGAATCATGGAGTTTGCGGAGCGTGTCAAGCTAGAAATTAGCATAGGACTCTGTTTTCAGATGGAGACGCTTGGAGAGCATCCAAGGTCTTGCAACTTGTTCATGCAGACATTTGTGGTCCCATGAACACTCCATCAGTCACTGGATGCAAGTATTTTCTATTATTTGTTGATGATTTCAGCAGACGCATGTGGGTTTATTTTCTTAAGCAGAAATCAGAGGCGTTCACCATGTTTCAAACATTTAAGGCCTTAGTGGAAAAAGAGTCTAGCTGTCAGATAGTCACTCTTCGGTCCGACAATGGAGGGGAATTTTGTTCTACAAAGTTCACCAACTTTTGTGCATCACATGGCATTAAGCATCAACTTACCACACCTTACACCCCACAACAAAACGGTATTGTTGAACGTAGGAACCGTACAGTCACTGAGATGGCTCGGTCTATGTTGGAGCATAGAAATGTTCCAAAACACTTTTGGGCGGAAGTGATCTTCACTGCAGTCTACTTTCTGAACCGGTCTCCCACAAAGGTCGTTAAGAAGATGACTCCAGAGGAAGCTTGGTCTGGCAGGAAGCCCAAAATCAGTCATTTGAAAGTTTTTGGCTCTACAGCTTATGTTTGGATTCCAGATGCCACGCGCACCAAACTGGATCCAAAGAGTCAGAAATTGATGTTCATCGGCTATAGTGACAACCACAAGGCATATCGGCTGGTTTATATAGACACTAATCACCTCATATTCAGTCGAGATGTAGTATTTGATGAAGAAAGAGGGCCTTCTCAGCCTTCTTCTCCTGATTTGAGCACTGAGGATCACCCTCCAAAGGCTGTAAGTATGGGTGTTCGTCTTCCCTTAGCTCCACTTGATGGGAGGGATTTAGTTGACTCTAAAGTTGTGGGGTCTCCTAGGCATGACATTGCACCCCCTGACTTTCCTCAAGATCTTCTCGATCCACATCCAGAGGAGCTTGCTCCAGATATTCCAGGCACTCTTCATCCTGCAGCAGATGTTGGTACTTCTACTCTCCGGCCTAAGTGGTGGGCCAAGACCATTGGTGATCTTCATGATGATGAGCTCATTGAGGGTAGATCCATTAGAGGTAAGAGCCAACAACACAGAATTGATTTTGCTTTTATGGCCAACATTCACAGTATTTATGAGCCTCAAACATATACAGAGGCTAAAGGTGTACCTAAATGGGAAAAGGCTAGGGCAGCGGAGCAACATAGTCTTCTAAAAAACAACACTTGGGTATTGTCTGATCTTCCTCCAGGAAAGAAGCCCATTGGCTCCAAATGGGTGTTTAAAGTCAAGTATAAAGCTGATGGAAGTCTTGATAAGTACAAGGCTCGGTTGGTGGCAAAAGGGTTTTCACAGAAGGAGGGCATCGACTATGACGAGACATTTGCTCCCACAACCAAGATGAGTACCATTAGGCTTGTCCTCGCTCTCTTAGCTCAATTTGGATGGAAAGTCCATCAAATGGACGTCAAGAGTGCCTTTCTCAATGGTGATTTGCAGGAAGAAGTCTACATGACGCAGCCTCCAGGTTTCAAGGTTGCCGGTAAGGAACACCAAGTATGTAGACTAGTCAAAGCACTCTATGCCCTCAAACAGGCTCCTCATGCATGGTACATCAAAATTGATAAGTACTTGATTGATCAAGGCTTTCAGAGCAGTCCTTCAGATCCCAATTTGTATGTCAAACATACTAGTGATGATATTCTATTTCTAGTAGTCTATGTTGATGATCTCATCATTACTGGCAATGCAACACATCTGATCATGAAGGTCAAACAGAATTTGTGTCAGCATTTTGATATGACAGATTTGGGACTTCTCCATTATTGTCTCAGTGTAGAGGTTTGACAGACTGATAGCCACATATTCATTTCTCAGTCAAAGTATGCCAAGAGCCTACTAGATAAGTTTCGAATGCAAGATTGTAAACTTGCATGTACACCTATGAAGATAGGGCTCAAATTATCAGCCAAATCAGATTCACCTGTCGTGGACAAGTCTTCATTCGGGCAACTTGTGGGCAGCCTCATCTATCTCACCGCCACTAGACTTGACATCAGTTATGTTGTGAGCTATATTTCTCGCTTCATGTCAGCCCCAAAAGTTGAACATTGGGTTGCAACGAAGCGTGTGCTTAGATATGTGAAGGGCACTCCTGATTTTGGCATTCTGTATAGTAGAAGCAAAGATCCTAGGTTGGTTGGTTTTACAGACTCAGATTGGGCAGGTTGTGTTGATGACAGAAAGTCAACTTCTGGGTATGTTTTCAGCTTGGGTACAGGTGCAATCACATGGACTAGCAAGAAGCAATAGGCAATAGCTCTTTCCTCGACCAAAGCAGAGTATTGGGGAACTGTTAAGGCATCATGTAAGGCAATTTGGCTACGTAGGATGCTTGCAGACATGCAAATGTCTCAACCAGGACCTACTCCCTTGTTTTGTGATAATCAAGGGGTTCTAAAATTAGCCAAAAAATCAGTCTTCCATGAGCGGACAAAGCATGTGGAGCTTCATTGTCATTTCATCCGCTAGCATGTTGAAGATGGATCAGTGATATTGCAGTACATTGCTACAGAAGATCAAACTGCAGATATCCTCACCAAGTCCTTGAGCCCGACAAAGTTTCTCAAATTTAGAGGGCAACTTGGTGTGATAGATAGCATGACCATTAACGGAGGGTATTAGAATATTTAATTATATTTTAGTCACCTATATTTAGTTCCTTGTTTAATGGTCATTTAGCTTTTTAGTTAATTAGCTTTTAAGATTTATTTAGCATTTAGCTTTTTCTTTTTAATTAATTAGTTTTTAAGCTTTATTTAGCATTTAGCTTTTTCTTTTTAGTTAATTATAGAACATTGTCTTGTAACCTCTATATATACGTGTGTATATCATTCAATGTAATTATCCGATTATTGAATCATTCATTCAATTTATTTTTCAGTAGGTTGTTGTTTGGCTATGTTTATCTTATAAGCAAGATTTTGTAAAAAGGGTTTTGGGTTCTTCAAACCCTTAACAAAAATTACGAACAAAAAATATACCAATTCTTCTTTCGTGTAACTATAATTCTTGATATTAGTTGACAATTTGTGATCTCTTAGTCTTTGCAATGCTAATATGGTATGCTCTGGTTGTTTTTTCACTCTTACGAAAAATTGAATAACATCCAAGTAAATAATACAAAACTTACCTAAATATGACTTCAATATGTCATTCATCAATCACGTAAATGCATTTGTTGTATTAGTCAACTCAAAGGGCATAACCAACCATTCATATACTTTTTTTTGTCTTAGAATCTTCCATTCATCTCCTCCTTTGATTCTAATCTATTGATAACAACTCTTTAAGTCCATCTTGCAAAATATTTTCTCCACTCAAATGATCTATCGATTCTTAGCTATGAAAATATGTAATTTATTGTGATTTTTTCTCTTGAATATGTATACATTATTTTGACTTCTCTTTCTATGGTGGTAGTACTATTGGTATCGATTTGAACTCTTTTTGATCAAACACTTGCTGAATTATTCCTAGACTTTTTTATTCAACTCTTCATTTTCTTTTAGTATCAATATATGCATAGATTTACTTGGAAAACGTACTCCTAGAATCAAATCCATACGATGACTAATGCTCCTTATTTGGTAGAAATATATCTAGGATATTATATGACACTATGCCACTATTTTATCTTAGCGATTCTCATACCTATATTTGTAGTCCTCCTTCATTCCTACTATTGGAGTTGAAGAAAAATCAACTCTACAACTCCCAAATATCAACTGCATGCAAACCTGTCACAGAAGAAGAGGAGCAAAAAAGCTATGGAGGCTAGAATTCAGAGATCCAGAAAAGAGGAGTCATATTGATTGTGCAATAAGAATGCAATTCAATAATTACAGTTGTTATGAAAATACAAAGAGAGAATCCTTATAAGAGGATACTCGAAACCTTAAAGGAGAAAACCCTAAAGAATTATAAGATTCCTAAGTTTAGCTTAAGCATGGAGTATAATAGACTAATAATTAAATAAATAATTATTAGCTAATAAAAGATAACTCCATCACCCCCCCTTAAGATGAACCTAGGGAGTAGCTAAAAAACAACTAAAGACTAAAAAACCATGTAAAAAAATGCATGAAAGCAACAATGGGTCCCGACAACTAGGCCTGATGAGGTACCCAAGTACAATAAAATCTTTGGAAAATGGAGAAAAAGGAGAAAACCCTGTGGGAACAAAACTCCTCTCCAAGAAGAGATGAAAACTCAAGTGAAGGACGAAGAATCCTCCAAACAACAGTGTTCCAAAAGATAGGGACAAAAAAAGCATGAAGAACACCACTGAAGCATGAAATAGTTGCAAACACTGTCGAAGAGTAACTGCTGATCTAAAGAACCTCCTCTGAAATGGGACATGACCAGGTAGAGAAGACTGTAATCTGCATGAGTGCCCTCAAATGACACTACTCGAATCAAATGGAAAACAAAGGCAAACAAATGAATTCGAAGATACAGATGGAATGAAACACCAGAGCTTGAAGAGTTGATCAATAGAACAAAGGAAGTATTAGAACAACAGGACAAACCTCCCCATAATGCTGAAAAAAGAGAGAGACATGTACACTGAAAAAAATGACCAACAAGAACTGCATGACGAAGAACCAGGAACATCGAAGGTGCAGAGAAAGTACAATGTCGTGGAAGGAATACTCACTTGACACACATCATGAGGCTAATGTCGTGGAAGGAACACTCACATGACAAAGGTAGATGGCAAACAAAGACAAACATCAACCCCCCTATGACACTTTATAATGTAGTGCATGTACAGTAAGGCACAAGATGTGCATGATCCCAAGTATACAATGCATGATGGCACTTTATTTCAGTGCGTTTGCATAAATAAAATGCTACGATGATCAGAAGAGACAGAAGACTGGAAATAACAAGAACAACCAAAGACGAGACATCCTACTCAAAGAAATAGATCCTAGGACCTGAAACATCCAAGATATTCACTAGAGTGTTGAAAAACAAAAAACTAAATAAAATATGCCTGGAGAAGAATAAGAAAACTCATATTACTGGAAAGTACACAGAACAAACTTTCTAACAATATAAAGTTTTCGAAAAACGGAGTTCAGATGCTCAAGTTATGTCCCCCAGAGTGAAAAAAGAAACTCCTGGCTTTGACAGAAAAAATAAACACCATAAAAAATGCAAAATAAAAAATTCAAACCCTATATTTGGATAGAGCTCGGGAAGAGCTTTCCGACGATATAAGGTTTGTCGAAAAATGCCTCCGTATGACCAAATTACGACAAAAAGGAAAAAACCCGTCTTTTAGGGCATAAAGAGGGTTAAAAAAAATAAAATATTATTATTATTTTATTTTGACGAAAATTTTCTGACGCATTTGCAGGTACATCCGCACGGATTTTTGTTGCGTAAAGCGTGCCAATGAAAAAATCATGGCCCAGATGCCCTTGCCAGCGAATAGGTCGAATTATATATCAAAATTCGTGGAAACGACCTTGTGAATCCAACCATGAGGTCCTTTTGGAACCAAAATGTACGAAAAAACAACTACCCCTAGAAATGGAAAAAAACAACTGCACAAACCCCCGAATACACAGATATGAAGAACAAGGGCCAAAATCTCTCATGAAGAGAATAGGGGCATGCAGATCTGGAGCTCTGATACCATATTGGAGTTGAGAAAAAATCAACTCTAAAATTCCCAAAGATCACCTGCATGCAAACCTGTCACAGAAGGAGAGAAGCAAAAAAGCTATGGAGGCCAGAATTCAGAGATCTAGAAAAGAGGAGTCATATTGATTGTGCAACAAGAATGCAATTCAATAATTACAGTTATGAAAATACAAAGAGAGGATCCTTATAAGAGGATACTTGAAACCCTAAAGAATTATAAGATTCCTAAGTTTAGCTTAAACATGGAGTATAATAGACTAATAATTAAATAAATAATTATTAGCTAATAAAAGATAACTCCAACACCTACTACCACATATTTCTTGGCATCAATGTAAAACACATTTTTTTATACTTCAAACTATTTAATAGTTTTCTACCATCTACCAAATAAATTTTTTATTGTTACCATATAACTATTGTTTCTTTTCTTTCAATATAATAAGAATATATTTTCATCATCCTTTATCAAAGTATAAGGATGTTCTCTATCATTATGAATAATATTTGTATCATAGTAATAGATAATTTTCCTAACAACAAATCTCATACATCTATAGTCATACCATCAACCAACACTTTATTATGACATGATCCTATGTTGAACTTGACCAAAAATTACTAACACCTAATGTTCATTCTGCAACTATGAAATTCTGAATGGAGTAGGATGATCCATCATTTTCAACTTCAACTTATCAACCATCCCACTTGACACTATATTTTTAGTATTACCACATCAATGATAACTTTACAAAACTTTCCTTGTACCTTACATATTTTCTGAATATATATCTTCTTTGTATTGGTGCATCTCTATCTACACCATTGATTTTCAAAAAATCTTTTTGTTATCAACAATGATTCACCTATTTCTAGTTCATTGCCTCAACTTGGTGATCCACTTGATTCTTTATCTACATATGAGTCTCATGTGCTTCCTTAAGGTCTTTTGATATTAATTCTTTGATATCAAGGGCACTTAAAATCTTTGTGTATTTCTACTCTACACATGGAAAAATTCCTCAAAATGATCTCTAACCTCTTCTATAATATATTCCTCTACCTCATTGATATCTATCAAATCTTTCATTGTTGTATGAAATATCACCTCCTTTTGTTTCAACATATTCATTATAATCTCCTCTAAAACCACCTTGATGTCTTCCTCTTTGCCTACTCTATGTCATACGAATTTATTTTAGCAACTTATCTTTTACATTCAATACAAATTGATATGCTTCTTCAGCTGTTTGCAACTTTTTTTTAATTAGTCAACTATTTGCAACTTACCGTTGGTTGAAGATTTTGTAAATTGGGGAAGTTCACAAAATCATAGTTTCAACCACAATGTTTGAGATTAAATCTCCCCTCATAAAGGGGAGGTTGCCTTCTTATCACCTATTACCTATCTAGTCTTGAATAAGAACTTAAAACAAAATCACAATTTGGGTGTCACAATCATTAACTCCTCTTGTTTTAGGATTAATGCTATTCCTATTCTCTTATTTCATAATAGGTATTTCTCACAAGACTTATAACTAAGGAAGGTAAGAAAGGATGATACTAACTGATACCATAAAATCACACAAAAGAGTAATGTTGTGTAGTACTAATGGAATGATTTCAACTGAGGAACTCGTTTAGCACAAAGACTATCAAAATTCCTTATAAATATTTAAATAAAAACAAATGATAATATATTGAAGCTCAAAGACTTTTAGATATAATACTATCTAGAACATGTGAGAGAAGGAATATATGAAGCTCAATGACTTACCAAAAACTTCCTTATCTACTAACTCTGATTCCTAAATATTAAACCTCGTATTGTAGCTCAAGACTTTCAGATATCAAATTCAATTCTATTTTAATTAACTCGCAACATTAACACTATGCTTCAAGTAAACTCAAAGGTCAAATGATTACACTGGCATAAGAACAATGCCTTCACATGAAATAATGCTTCAACACAACGTTTGAAGGCACAACTGCTCCTTTATTCACTTGAAATTGTTTCACAAAATTACCTCAAAGTCTCAAAATGCTACACAATTCGACAGAGTTTCGTTGCATTGCTAAAAGATAATATTTACAAAGAGCACCCTCATATTTATAGAGGAGGGGTTGAGAGAGAAACTAGGAAAAAGAAAAGTAATTATGACAGTCAAAAGTAGAGTTTGATTTGACTTAGGACTTGTGCAACCCTACATGCAAAACAGTATATACAAAAAGACACCTGAAGTATCAGTTGTAACTACAAAATGCCACTAAAGTAGAGATGCATAAAAATGACTAAGTGTCTGGAGCCTCGTCTTGAACATCATCATTTCTATTTTTCTTCAAGAAATCTTCAAACTTTTGAAGAGCCGCTTTTACTTTGGAGTCCTCTGCTCATGAGCATGACTTGGGATAACTTGAGCTCGTGTGATTGATTCTACCAAGATAAAGTAGTTTTCTTTGGATTTATTCAAGATAGATCCATGACTATCCAAGATAACTTGGATTTCTATCAATTTGTCAATTGATGAAAGAGTGAAATTTGCTCTCTCCACTTCAACCTAAACATGTAAACTAAATTCTTGTATGACTGGATCTAGGGGTAGTAACTTGTGATCCTGATCAAGTAAATCACAAGTTCAACAATTTATCAGCAATTTTGTTCACTGTCTTCTCACCTAGCCATTTTGCTTCCTCTAGATCTTCAATTACTTGCTCTAGAACTTCCATACGATGCTTAAACAACTCCTTATACTAAACATACATTTTCCTAGAAGGAATCACATCATTGTCAACCAAAACATCAAGAAAAATCTTCGAGTTTTGAACAGGCATCAAAATTCTTTTCATGTGTAGTCATTTCCTGTAAGAAGACATTAAGTGTTGCATCCAATTCAAATTTAACACTTTCTATATTATTAAACAATTTAGAAGCATAACTCAAAAGGTGTGTTCCTTGATGGAGCATCTTGTCCATCCATTCACCCATTTCTCTACCTCGTGAGGTAACCCACTCAAAATTGTTTTATGACCTACTCATCAACCAAAATAGCTTGCTTCTTCCTTTTAAGAGTGTTAGAAAGCAACCAAGGTAGCAGGATGGAGTCATCTTCAGTACTTGTAACCAATGTTTGGGAAGTAGTTTCTTGACCTTGGATGACAATGGCTACAATAGGAGGGGTGGAAGTTATAACAAAAGATGGATTTTATGTAGTTGACACATTGGGTAAGGGCCCCATATTCAAAATAAATTTGTCAAAGTCCTTGAACATGGTTGTTTACAATTGAAACAAATTTGGAAAAGTGGAAACACATTTTCATTGTCATCCTGAGGAGTGTCCAAGATAACGTCATTAGTAGAAGAAGAAGGGACAATGGGAACAATCACACTAGGTGTTTTTGATACATATGAAATAGTAGACCCAAATTATACAAATTCAAAAACAGGAACCTGTGAAGATGTAGCAACTGAGACATGACTTGATACCTAGGAAACATGCTCCTCTGTATCTTTAGGTTCAATGGCCCTTGGAATCTCTAGTAGACCCTCTTCATCAAATTCTTCTTCTTGTTGTTCTTCATCATGTTGTTGTTCCTCCTCAAGTTGATCTACATCAATTGGCTTATATTCTTGCTCTCCTTCTTCTTTTGGTTCTTGTTTTTTTCCTTGCTGAACAATTGAAGTAGAAGATTTTTCTTCTTCATTCCCTTAACTCATTCCTATAGTGAACTTGTATTTGAGAGCTTTAGGTGAAACAATAAGATCTTTCCTATTCTTAGTTCTTAGCTCTAACCTTTTCTCAACATTTCCAATAGTATCATCCTCTGATCTGGTGATAAATGGCTTCAATTGGATTCCTTTTTGTGTTAGCCAAACATTTGTAATTGCAAGAATCCTTTGAAACTTGGTCTTTATGGAAACTACCTCCTTTTGGGACCATTGGATAAGAGGAAGAGGAGTATTAGCAATCTTCCCGCTTTCATACACAGGATCTAGGACATTACCATCATCGACCAAGTCATGAAGAACATATGCCAGGTTGAGATTTACTATTTGGTCCTTGATGAGGCAACAACAATCAAGTTTCCTGATATCTTCCTTAGTCCTGTCTACCCTGATATCCTCAATTTTGTGCACATGATTATAAATCTTTTTCAATTTATTCTTCATACCTCTATAGTCAAAGTCACTCCTAGATTTGAATTGTTTCATTGTCACACTCCTCATTTCATTTTCCGTAGCTCTTGCCTTGAAAATTGATTTAACAGAGTACCTTCCAATAGACTGTGAAAATTTCAAACTTGCTTTGTGAGAGCCTGACTATTTCTCATGTACCCTATCATGCCAACTCCATTAGAAAAATCTTTTCAGATGGCTATCTTGGGAGCATGAAAGGTTGATCATCATAGCATCCTATTCTATACAAGTAAAGGTAGGAAATTGCAAGAACATACATCCATACTCATTGACAACCTCCCAAGCTTAATAAGATATTCTATTATTTTCTAGACCCTTGTTAAACATGCATATATAATAGCCAAAGAAGGCATCATTATCTCTTCTGATATGATGTAAACTTTCCTTAAGAGTTAATTAGAAATAATGTTTCCAAACTCAAACATGCCTTCTATCTCCATCTGTAAATAAACCTGTGAAATGCCTCATAGCAGCATCAACATACACCAAATAGGAACTCATATAAAATTTCAAAGTGGTAGGTACCTTAGTGAGATGTTCACACAAGGTGTCACTAATTTGCTTTCCCTAGAAGATATTCTTGTTGTTTTGTATGATGATATGAATGTACTGATACATCCACTCATAATATGTATTGGAAGTAGGCAACCTTTTTATTCTACTGAGAAGAGATCAAATCATTCACTTCTTCCTTGAAATCACTCCAAGGGAAGGTCTTGGGCCATCTAGCAATTGTGGGCCTAGGAGTCTTCAACCAATTATCATTAATGTTTCTTCTGCACTTATGTGTATATTTCTCATAATAGGCTTCAACAAATTTTATATCTATGTCTACATATTGCCCTATACTTGGACACTTGAACAATGAATCAAATAAATCTTCATTCAACATGATCACCTTGTTTCCATATTCATCCTTCATAGTTCGACTTACAAGATCAAAATGATTAACCACTACAAACATGAACTCTTGATTTTCAATTGACATAGGAAATGTTGCAAGCAAATGAATACTACTATTGATGGTAGGTTCCATTAAGTAGTATTTTGGAGGATTCTCAACTCGGCTCAAAATCATCAATGTCCACATGGCCTATTTTAGTATCTATGATGTTTGTAATGTTTGATGCCACCACAGATGGTGGAAAGATTGGATGGGGGTCTTGCTTCTTGAACTTCATTGTCTTCTTTCCTAGGGATGGCTATGACATCTGTAAATAGATTGAACTATAGCAGAGTTCAAAGAGATCCTCTAGGGTTGGATGAAATCATCATTATGAGAAAAATATCTTCAATACTCGAAGATGTTTAAAATGGTATTAGTTGTAAATCAAGTTCATAGACACGATTTGCACCTTGGACAAACTAGGGTAAACAAATGATTAAGTGCAAATCTGGCTCACAAACATGATTTACACCTAAAACGAAAGGGTGTATATATATTGTGTAAATCAGGTTTGTCATCCCAATGCACACCTTTGGGAAGATTAATCAGTGTAAAACACAATTCGTGTGGTTCGGGTCCACAGGCCCAAACTACACATGGAAAAATATATGATTGGGTGTAGTTCAGGTTTGTGAATGCAAACCACATCGTTTAGGTTTAAACTTGGCTCATGTGGTTTAGACCCATAGACCTGAACTACACATGAGAGAACATAAGAATAAGGTCTAGTTGCGGTGTCTGGACCCAAACCACACTAATTGGTTCAAAGGTCAATCCTAGTGTAGGTCAAGTCAATGAACTCGAAATAGACCAAGCAACATTTGCTATGTGTATTTCAGGTCCATTGGCCCAAACCACACCTAGTTGTAGGGTTTAAAATCAATTAAACAATAGAGGTTCAAATCCATGGACCCGAACCACACACCAATGCAAAGCATTAAGGTGTGTGATTCAAAGCCATGTGCCCGAATTACACCTTAACACAGGAAGAAACAAAAAATTGTGTAGGTTGGGCTTGCCAACCCGAGCTACACAATAGACAAATTGGTGTCATGTAGTTCAGATCAACAAGCCCGAACTATACAATTCAGGGAGAAACCAAAATAACTTTAAAGGGCATTAAGCTCGATTCTCCATTCAAGAAGATCAATGTGCAGAGAGTAAACAAGAAGAAAGTTTAAGGGCACGAGCCCAAACTAAACAAAAACAAAAACCTAAAACAAAAACAAAGACTGAAACAAAGCAAATATGTAAAAGACAATACAACAATGACATGACTAGAAAAATGACTTGATAACATATGGGAAGATGAAAAAACCAACAAGCTTCACCTCCTTATCCAAATGACACAGAGAAAATGAAACAAATATGCCTAAGAAATAGATCAAAAGGGAAAATTTTTGTTATGAAACAATCTTTAAAACATAAATGCCACCAAACGTGTGCATTAAATATGTATTTGGGGTCCACAGACCCAAAATGCACCGAAACCTGACCCTTAGGTGTATAGTTGGTTCTAAAACGCGGCAATACACCTAAGCAAGCAAAATAAAAACTAACTCTAAAAATTGATCCAAAAATGGATTATTCACTCTAGATTGAAAATCAGCTTAGAGTTTATGGGCCATAAATTGGACAAAAATTGTGGGGGCTATCCCAATATTTCGCCAAGCTGAAACTAGGATAATACTTACCATGGTCAACTCTTCTTCAATATATCCCTTAGTCAATTTATGTATCTTCCCACCTTTCCTTGACCAAATTCACTATGCATATTCTTAATTATCATCCTATTAAATTCTTTAGATCTTTCCTTTTCCTACCATTTTGTTTCAAATTCTACAATCCCTTTAGTAGATCTAATTGATAGCTTTTAGGTATAAACTTGATTCAAATCCTATCCCAATTTTTAATATTTTTTATTTGCCTCTGCTATTTATATCTAATTTTATTTCTTCCCATTGCAATGAAATGTGTCCTTTCAATTTTCTTTTAGGATATCTAACTCTTTTTAAGACCTATTTTTTTCATATTCAATGTGTTTTTCTAGATCACTTATGTAATTTATCAATCCTTTAGGATTCAAACTACCAAAATAACTAGGAAAATTAATTATAGCTCTTGCTAATTTTTCAAATAGTTGTCAACATTTTTACTTTCTTTCCATCATCTTGCTCTTCTTCTACAATTAGTTCGACAACTTGTGTATTTTCTCTTATTTCATTTCTTCTTCATTGCTTTAATCATTCTTAGGGTTATGACCCGTTTCAATCTTCTTAAACAACATCCAACTAGGTCTATACAATCTACATCATTTCAAATATTTCTTCTATTCTTCTAAAAATATTAACAAAATTTGGATCTTTACCCACTCTCTATGGATGCATCTTGAATTAATGATCTAAGATACAAATTTCTTTAAAATTGGCGATTTGTTTACAACCAAACTTATTTGATACATTCTACCCAACACTAGTATTGGAATATTTTTTTCACTTTCATTCGTTTAGGACTCAAAGCGAGTTCTAGTACCACTTGATGTGGTTATAGACAAATGATTTAGTTAATAATTGTCCAACCATGCAACCTTAACACAAAACACTCACAAGATTCAAATAATGAAGTACACACACAAGATATGAACATAATAATGACTATCAAAACTCGGTTTGAATTACAAATTAGATATTTTTTTGTAAGGACACAGTAAAAAGAAGACTTAAATCCTTGAAATACAATGAACTACAAGAATGACGAGTGTGTGGTTACTTAATATGTTGCCTTATGATTGATGCATAATATAGTTCTCTCTTCTCCACAATGATATGTATCTATTATCAAACTCCCTTGAGCTGGTGGTAGGTTAACTCCTTCCTAAATATTTGTAATATAAAATAAGTGGTCTTTCAGAGAAACCAACGATGAAATATGACGACACTGACCAAAAATGTGGTACATTACTCTATGCACATGTAGTAAGAATCATGAGACCAATATTAGTTGAATTTTCCTTTGGTCTTCATAAAGAAAGATATAGATTATTGTTATTAAGACGAGTGTGACAAAATATAAGGATTAGAATTCAATTCAATCTTAACCACATGTGAACTTCTTTGGGACTAATGATCTTATGTACAAGATTAGACTTTCTGTGAGATTTGAATATGACAATTTATTGAATTAGGTCTTTATTTAGTGAATGTGACAAGTCACATAGCATTTTAACCAATGAGAAAATAAATTGTAATGATGTGGCATTATATAATATGTAAGACTTGTTGATTAACACCATAAGAGCCAATAATCGCCTACAATGAAAAAAACCTTCCATATAAGAGAAGCAATGGAAATTTTATGAAACCATATAATTTTTTAGATGCAAAAATACATTTGGTACAATATGCAATGCAAAGATGTGTGTTATAAACAACAAGGATGAAGCCCTAAGATAAACTAATACTGTGGAAAGATTCTCAATCCTATGATATAAGAAACACAAATTAAATGAATTAAGTTCTATAATGCAAGTTCAAACCAACACCCAGCCCATTTAAGTTAGGAAGTATGAGAAAACATGCATAGATGCAAGGACGAATGCCATCTAGAAGGCCATGTGAGGTTACTATTTACAAAAATATATCTCAAAAGTGGAGTAAGGAAGAAAAAATTGTAGCAAAAATCCCATCTTCAATAGAGAAGAGATGCAAACAAACATGTACAAGTGAAAGGAGGATGAACACAACCCACAAGGAATATTTTTTTAATAATTTATAGTAGACGTTCCCCTATAGGAGAGAAAGAGGGAGACTATATAGGTCTCGTGTAACGTATAATCTCCTATAATGATGGTGTATGATCAATAAAGGATTATGATGAAGATACATGAAACATTCCTCCCTTGGGATGAAGCAAAACCAAGTGTAGATTCAAAATGTATTTCATAAAGGAAGAATGATCATGATGTATGATGGTGTTGTCTCTAAACTCTATGTGTGTGTCTCCATGTTAATATACAAGTATTCTATAGGCAAATTATAAACAAGCCCAATAAATGAATAAGTTGACAAGCCAAAACAATGTACACGTTAATGAAGAACAAGGTGCAAAGACAAAGACAATGTGACAAAAACAATCAAGGAGTTGTCATTAAAGAGGAGATAAAATCATCAAGCATTCCCTATACATCCACAAGTGGGAATCATAGAAAAAAATCAATATCTTTAAAGTACTCATCCCAATATAACAAATCTAGAAGACAATAATGTATCTATTGTAAAGAATCACTCAAAGAAACAAGTGTTTCCTTTAAGTCAACAAGATGGCAATCACAACAAAACTTGGAATCCATATCAAGCACTCATACCAATGTACCAAGTCTATAAGACTATGATGGATCTACTGCAAAGAGTCACTTGAAACAACAAGTGATGGAGATATGGTCATAATGAATATCATCCAACTATACTAGCCATCCCATGATGATGTGTCCACATAAGATATCTAAATATGAACAGCTAGAGATGAATCTACCAATTTTGGAATGCAAGAGGTGTTGAAATAGTGACTCATAGATATAGAAGATGAGTACTTTGAATCTAGATTAGGAGTCATAGAAACTAAAGAATAAGTAATGTCTCTATAGGAGGAAAAGGATTATCAATAGAATCCTTGACGTCATCACAACTATCAAGATCTACCAAATACTCAAGCCAATAATGGGTTATACTTTTTGGCACATCTTGATTTTTGTTGAAATCATACATTTTTAAAAAATTAGAATGATTTAAGCCTTGACAGGTCTCGTGTGAAGTAATTAATTGAAGAGAGTTAGATCAAAGTCTCTTAAATGAAAATCCCTTGGACATAACCTCTCTACTCTTGAATCATACTTGCAATGGAGTCTCCTTCACACCTATCAAAATGTTGATAAAAACCCACTACTACATTAGCTTTTGGGGGATCAAATGAATTCATTTAAAAGTTTTGTTTTCTTAAGTATGTAGTCCTTATTATAAACTTTTCAAATAGTATAATTTCTAATATATTTAATTTTCTTAATATATTTATGTTTTATTTCTAATGAATGTAGGTTTTTTATCAAACATTAAGGATTGTGTTTCACACGTGTAAAAATTGAAAAATAGAGAAATTTTTTGTAAAATATATCTTTTCCCTAGGTATTGATATCCTCATTTCAACACAAAAATAAGTTAATTCAAATGCATACAAAAAAGTTATGCATTACGAAATACACATCTGTCCAAGTTAAAACTACTCTAACTTCAAAAATTAACTAAAAAATATATATGTAAAAAAAAAATATGAAAAAATATCCATCCACTAGATATTGGTGTGATAATTCTATATTTTAAAAATTAAAATCTTCTTCTTCCTGAAAAAAAATGGTATGCATTACAGAATAAATGTCACTTCTGAAAAAATGCTAATTACTATAAAAATTAAGTTATTAATAGTTACATAACAATATGGACAATTCATTTCTAATTATTTAAAAAAATATATATTTAGAATCAGAATGAAAAATATCACAACTTAGTAGTTTACTTAATCTTCAAGTTCTTAATGTTTGAGCTGCTATAAGTGCTAGAAAGTAAAGATCTAGTACAAAATGCTGATTTTAGTATCAAGATAGGCCAAAAAGTGTAACCAAGTATTATGGGATCACCCATATAAAATGATCATCTAGGAATGGAGAGTGATGTGACTCTCAAAAGATGCTCTATATTTTGGTCCAAAGATTGCTTGGGTACTCAATATGTGTGATGGAATACATGTAGTATCAATATGAACACTATTGCCAATCAATCATAATGCATGACCATTTCCATTTTTGCATCATATTTTGAGTTAGGTGTATTTAGTTTAGTGATATGTTCATAGAGATGAGGCAAGAGATGAAGCCACCTAAGAGTTTCAAGATGTTGTCTTTCCAAGAATAATAGTTCTCTTTGTCCAAGGTGAATATGAAATGACGAATTAAAAAATGCACAAGTTTAGAATGATAGAATCATCATATATAGATTAGAAAGAAAAAAATTAAAATAGGAACCCTTGCAACATATATAAAAAAGGTCCCATATTTTACAAAATATCTAAAGAACAAGTCAAAATAGGAATATAATAAATTAGAACTAAATAATAGTCACTTAAGAAAAATCAAATATATATGCTATGAAATATGTGGAACTAGCTTTCCAATATCTATTTACTTTTGAAAAACTAATATTGTATACTCAAGTTATGTCTCCTGAAAAATTTTCATTTATGGCTTCAAAAAATCATAAAGGGTACTATTTTAATGATCATGTAGTGACATTACTAGATTTGGTTGAGTGGCAGTGGGTGGAGAGTGGAGGTTGGGTAACAAAAGTTGAATTTATGTTATGGTGGAGGTGGCACTATGGGAGGTGGCACAACTACAAGGTGTAGACTCTTGGCATAAGTGTGACCAAGGGCTCCCATTCTCACATGACTAGGGACTTTGAGCTGATCACAAAACCAATAGCCCTTGGTAGCTAATATTATTAGGGGATAAGATCTTTTAAAATACCACTGACCTATTGATGTTAACAATGGTATTATTGTTGCAAATATGATTTTGTGTTGCCATTGATGTCAAACTTGTTGTCATTGATGTCAACCAAGGTTCAAAAGTTGGTCTAGAAGTATGTGATTAGTGGTGTTGGATCAAGTGTTTTCTCATGTTTTTATATTGATGTACGATGGTTAATGGTGGTTATAGTGGATGATATATCTGGTTTTCTTACGGCTATTCTAGAGCATTGAAGATGTATTTAGATGTCCATAATAGATTTTGAATGTGTGAATGTTTCAGTAAATAGTCTATTAGACTAGGTTTATTTTTTTGGTTCGCATTGTGTTGCATTAATTCATCTTTGCTTGTGATTATAATATGATGTTGGTGGATGCAAAATAATGTTATAGGTTTCATGTTCTCATTTGATCCGTTGTTCATATGGTGTTGCTCTGAGTGTCCGTTTTGCAGTGACAGTGTACTTGTTTGTAGGAATGCTTTGCATTCCTCCACTAATTGATGGTTTTGGTCTTGTGGTTCTTTGATATACTAATTTTTTAGTGTCGGGTGATGTTATTTTGTGCATCCGAAATTTTGTAGAGGTCTACACCATATTTTGAGTATGTTTGACTTGGTTTCACTATTGGTTTCATCCTCTATTGTTGACTAAAGTATTTTTGGTCTGTGGGGTTGCGTGCGGAATTGAAGGCAAAGATTTGGGAGTGATTGGAAGGTGTGCCAAAATGGTGTGATGCTTCACACATCTTTTTCCCTTCCACATTGCTTTGGAGAAAGTATTTGGGGCTGACTATTCATACTCTACACGTTTCATCTAATTAGGTTCACCTAATTGATGTATTTTCTTTGTGCGCATGATATATAAAGGATGGGATTTTTTGGAGGATGTGTTGTGTGATGTGTGGTGTATGAGAAGTTGTGTATGGTGTAGTGCAAAGGTGCACAATTACCGATGAGTAGTAATGAAGTGAGTTTTAGATGTTTAGAACTGTGAATTGTAATTGGCATTTCAGAGGACACGCTTCTACTTAGTTCAACAATAATTACTCTTTGTAATCAAATCAGCTATATCTTGCCCTGAAGAAGTGATCTTTAGTGTTTTGCAAGTCCATTTTACCTTGCCCTAAGGTTGTGCTCCTTAGCATACAAGTCCAAATCAAGAGTAGTGAGCTTCCTTAGCTTAGAGCCTAAAACTTTGTAAACAATTATTCATATAGTGAGATAGTTCTCATTATTGTTTTTCTCTCATTGGGTTTTCCACATACAATATTGGTGTCCTTGTGTGATTGCACTTTTATTTTCTATTATTTACTTTTTCACATATGATAATTAGAATGAATATTGAATGAATGGTTTGTTTTAATATATACTAATTTAACCCCTCCGACTCCCCCTCTCTGGATCCAAAAGTGTTCAACAATTGGTATTAAAGCAAGGTTCCTAAAGAAATAGTCTAAGAGCTGAGGTAGATTTGTGATTTGAACACACACAAATACACATGAACATTGTTTCACATTTGATTTGTATTGGTGACTATACAAGAAATTGTGATAGTTAAATATTTCATTCACTTGAAAAAAAGATAGCGCAAAAAATTATAATTTTTATTTTTTGACAAAATAATTATGATGCCTACGCCTCCACTCAAGGGGTCATATGGCAATGCCCAAGCAATTTTTTTTGGCCCCCAAAACAACTTTTTTTAAATTGACGAATTGATAGTCAAAATATATCAAAACTATCTTTTGAACACAATGGCTATGTCAATTCAGGCCCAAAGTTATCCAAAAAATTGGTGACTACATCGATCAATTAATATTCAAACTTCTTCAAGTCCTTGTAGATTTGGAAAAACATAGTAAAATTTGATGAAATGAAAGACAAACATGACTTTCTTTGATGCTCTTGATTCAACCATAAGATCCTCGAAACCCCCATCTGCACCTAGAAAATTATTCAAGATAAATCATGTTCCTAAGATTTCTAAGGGATTCTTCAAATCTAGAGCATTAATACCATGTAGGAGTTGATTGGTGACTCCTCAACACCCATAGGAACCTTGCAAGACCAAAACAACTTCTATAAGAGAGAAAATTGCAACAATAACTTCCTTGGTAATGAATGTAACAATGAACATGAAAATTTACATGAGATGCCTTGCTTATAAAGGCAAGGTGAGAGGTGAGATTAAAAAAGATGTTGGCATGTGTCTTAATCCTCTATAATGAGACAAATAAAGTGTTGACCTAGGTAACTAAAAGTAGTTGTCAAAAGATAAGATAAGATCATGCGACAACTAATCCATCTTCTATAAGGACACTAGGACTAAGTAAACTTAATTCACGTGAATAAGTCCCTCGCTAGGATCTAGTGAAAACATCGGGTACAAGACCTTTACTAGGTCCAAAACCTCATTCACTCTAGTAATTCTCTCTTTGCAAATTGAAGGTTGGGGTTTGTGAGATTTTGCCAAGATCAAGAGGCAATGGAAAGCACAAATAAGAGAGACAAAATATATGATAGAAATAAACTGTATTCTATCAAGATGAAAATACTGATCAACTGGATCATTAAGCATTACATACAATGAATATGAGCTTGCTTACATAGGCAAGGCTATATGGATATGTGAGCACACAAACATGACATGTGGCTCAATAAGAAACAAGGGTAGGTAGGAAATAGGTGTGGGTAGGTAGGAGAAATAATATAATCTTCCACATGAGGTGGATCACCCACTGAATGTGGAGTGTAACAACAAGATCACACCATAAAAGGTGGAAATTCTCCTACACACACTATCCCAATGTGGCACAAACACCCAAGTGTCTCATACCCAAACTACTATGAATGCATTTCCTAAGTAAACTTAAGTAAAGTGTAATAATATCCATGATGAATAATTATTTACACCAACACCCCCCCTTAAGTGTAACTTAGGGGAATGCGCTTAAGTCTACGATGCAACTAAGCAATGCAAGATGGGTCCCGACTACTAGGCCATGTTAGGTAACCATGTACAAATGCAAATGCATGAAAACCAATGCAATGAAATCTCTCACAAAGTAGGGAAAGAGAGAAAAACCCAATGGGAAAAAACCCTCCCCCAAAAGAGAGATGAAAGATATACAAGAGAACTCTCATAGAAGTATGTGAAGGACAAAACCCCATGTGAGGAAAAAGTCCCCCCCATATGAGAGAAGAAGAAGAAGAAGAAGAAGAGAGACTAGGAAGCCCCCCCTCAATGTGGAATTTGCACCAATGATAGAAGCTAGATGTATGAAGAAACTGCTCCACGATCGTCGAACAACATTCCTCCCCTTAGGAAGAAACAAAACCAAAGGTGTATCCATGAAGTCTCCCCAATCATGAAGGGAAGATGTATGAAGAAAACTCATGATGAAAGGAATCTCTGAAAATTGCTCAAGTGTCCCCATGTCGATGCTAAAATATACCCCCTCCAAAGGTGGTAAACTGTGCCACACTGCTGAAAAAGGCACTCCAAGATCTAGTGGAGATGGATGTAGAACATGTCCCAAAGACTCACATGTCTCCTCAAAACATAAAGAGACCTCCTCCAACTGTTGTACATAAGTATCCACAATCATATCAACCTCAAAAGAATGATCATGTAGAGAATGAACAAGAGGGTCAGAGTGTGCGCTCGCAGCAATCAAAGAAGGATCATCTTCATCAAAGAGAAGATGAATGTCATCAATGATGTCTCCTAAATCTGCAATGTAGGATTCCACAAACAAACCTGCAATGTCTGTCAAGTAATCATCCCATGAATTTGAAGCTGGAAGACAATGAATATCCCGTTGCACTTAATCACATGAAGGCAAAACTGTCGCACTATCTGCATTATCAGGTGCAATAGGTGATGTGATATCATTATGAGGAGATGAAATACAAGACTCAAGAATGGGTTCACATGTGAGAATCCCCATCTTCAAGTGCCCAAAGTTCTCCTCAAAATCTGAACCATCACAAGAAGTGTGATCATCATGTGTAGAATCATCAAATGTGAAATCATCATCATCAACAAAATCTGAAAAGGAGTATTGTAGACACCCAAAATTGTCATGTTTAATTAAATAAATAATTTATTTATTTAATTATCTAAGCCTAATTCTTCTATTAATTAAATAAATTTTTATTTATTTAATTAATTCATTTATCCTCTTCTAGCCTTATTTCTCATTTAAATAAATACATTTATTTATTTAAATTATCCTTTCCTAAATTAAATAAATATTTTATTTATTTAATTATCCTATTTCTTCTATTAATTAAATAAATATTTATTTATTTAATTAATTCATTATCTTTTTCTACACATGACATATGTCATTCATCTCTTAATTCCTACACTACCTACCTCTTTCATTATTTTGGTATTTCTTTTACCTACCCTCTAATCCTAGCCGACCTCTCTTTTTACACCTCTCAATCTTAACCCTCCATTTCATATTGTGTCTTCTATTTAAGAAGATGCTTCCTTCATTGTCAAACCCTAATCACTCATGCTAATGATCTTTCATGCAACTTGGCTACACTACGATCCTACTTGCAACCACATTTCGTTCTTTGTTGAGCTCTTGTGCACATGAAAGTCTGAGAGCAAATATATCAAGCAAGATCAATGGAGATAGGAAGAATGGAGATCAAAAACCTATTGGACATGTGATTGGTATAATCTTTGTGATTTTGAGTTATTTGCATTGTCTTAGGTAATCTTCATATGTTATGGTGGATCTTTGTTCATTGTTGGGCTAGGGTTTAGTGGTTGGATTCATTTAGCCTTTCAATATTGTTGTTATTGTTATCCATTTTCACCATATACAAGTATAACCGAGATGCATGATCAACCTCCCCAGTCGCAATGATAGCTCTAGTCTCCAAGTCTCTAATAAAAACTGACTCAGGTGTGAACTCCAGAACTCTCTTAGTTGCACCATGTGTGATTTGATAGATAGAAAGGAGATTGTTTGTCAAGTGGGGTACACACAACACATCATTGAAGGAGTTATCCCCAATGTCAATATATCCTTTCCCAATCACATCCATGTATGTATGATTGCCCATCAAAATATGTGGCATGGTGCAAGGCTCAAATGTAGAGAACATAGATTGTGAAGATGCCATATGATGAGAAACCCCTGAATCTAGAAGCCATCTCTCTGAATCATGACTGATAGCAGCACATAGAGCTTTTCCTTTTCTTGTCCCAAAAGAGTGAGTCTTCCCACTTGTAAAAGCCATGAATGCTTGCCCTTTTCCTTTTGAATGTGAGGAAGTGGAAGTTGATGAATCATCCTTCTTGTAGACATTAGGCAAATCAATGTTATGCTTTTTGATGACATGTGTGAGCTCATCAATCTTCTTAAAATGGCAATGACGCTCCTCATGACCAACCTTTTTACAATAGGCACAAGTAGGTCTCTCCTTCTTTGGTGAATTATCTCTCTTGGAAGAGGATGAATCTCCTTGTTGTGGAGAAGATGGTGCTTTGTCCTTAGGCTTTGATTGCCATTTCTTCTTGTTTGAGTTGTCCTTTCCTTGATTTCCTTTGTTCCCTTGATTTGCCACTAATGCTTGAGACTTAGAAGCCTTAAGAATGCCAATGCTTATCAACTTAGTTTGTTCCATCATCAACATTTCATTGAAAGCATCAAATGTAGACATTGTGTAGCTTGAACCCATTGTCATCTTATGGGTTTGGAAACTAGAAACAAATGTTGCATATTCTTGTGGAAGCTTGCCCATCAAGTTGAATATCAATTGAGTATCCTTCTTATCAATGCCACAATCTTTGAGTTGTGCCCTCAACTCATTTGCCTTAGTGACATAATCTTGTATAGTATCAAAGTTCTTGGGATCTAACATGGTGAGATCACTATCAATTTGATATCCCCTAATCTCATCAACTTGATCATACAAGTCTTGAAACTTTTGCCTAGCATCCTTGATTAGAGTACGTTTCTCAATATGAAAAATGAGATCCTTTGATACATACTTTCTTAAGGTACCAATTGTCATGATATTTTTAGTGAGCCAATCCAAGTGACCAACTGGATCAACCTTAGGATCAGTGGGAGCAACAATAGTTCCATCAATGTAATGAGTTAGTCCTTTTTCCATAAGTTTACTCCATGCATCAATTTTCCAAGTAGCATAATTATGAGGAGTTAAGAGAGGAAACTTAGAATAACCCATAGTAGCAAAAAGGAAGGAGCACAAAAGTACAAGAGACACCCCCCCAAATTCACTCAATCAAAGTACCCCCCCAAAAATGATGATTTTGGCACTTTATATGTAGTGCATGTACAATAGGCCACTTGCAAAACAAGGCAAAGTGGACTTCTGATTTCAATTTACAACTTCTCAAAATGAGATCTAAGAGACTTCAACAAATACTGCTAGTGATCTAAATTGAGATCCAAGCAAAATGCAAGTACCAAATATGCCAAAAATGGCCAAATTATGAAAGTACAATTTCTACTTAAAATTACTGCAAACAAATGGCAGATTATGAAAGTAGATGAAAAAATATGCACTTTCAAAAAAAATGGCACCTGAAAAGGAGTCCATATGAGCCCAAACGAAGCCTCCAAAGTTGTAAAAATCAGGATTTTGCGATTTCCGAAAAACCTGTATCCGAAAATCAGAAATATTCTACACCACGGTACAGACCACAAAATTCTACCCCAAAACAAAAAAAATTGCTCGTAAAAAGGAGTTCGGATGAGTGAGATATCGCTATTTGAAAAATGCCTGCAAAATTATAATTTTTGGAAAATTTCTTCCGCAGCATCAAACTTCAAATGCCTCTAGATTTGGCCTCTGAAGTTCGATTTGGATGAAACAAAAGGCAAAACTGACTTTCTTGGACCTCCTCAATCCAATGGTAACCTCAGATTTGATCCATCAAGCTTCAATAATAACCTGCAATAGAAAGATCCAAAATGCAAACCCCAAATAGCATCAAATTTCTCTCAATTGGGAAACCAATGACACTCTAATGGCTCGGATACCATGTGAGATTTTGCCAAGATCAAGTGTCAATGGAAAGCACAAATAAGAGAGACAAAATATATGATAGAAATAAGCTGTATTCTATCAAGATGAAAATACTGATCAACTGGATCATTAAGCATTACATACAATGAATATGAACTTGCTTATATAGGCAAGGCTATATGGATATGTGAGCACACAAACATGACATGTGGCTCAATAAGAAACAAGGGTAGGTAGGAGAAATAATATAGTCTTCCACATGAGGTGGATCACCCACTGAATGTGGAGTGTAACAACAAGATCACACCATAAAAGGTGAAAATTCTCCTACACACACTATCCCAATGTGGCACAAACACCCAAGTGTCTCATACCCAAACTACTATGAAATACATTTCCTAAGTAAACTTAAGTAAAGTGTAATAATATCCATGATGAATAATTATTTACACCAATAGGGTTCAAGGATGAGGCCCAATGCATGCGTAGGTACCGCGAGTCATGTATCAGAGGTTTGATACATACCTAAGTTTTGTTGGGGATTGAGGTAATGGGATATCAACTGACCCAGGCCAAAGTGTGGGAGTGGTGAGCTATATAGTTGTTGAATGTGAAGGATTAGGGATACAAGTTAGCATGTCCCAAAGAATGATGAGAAAAGGCTAACATGTACCAAGATAGGAGAAATGAAAAAAGGCTAAAGCATGTAAAATGGTGGGAAGATGACAAGATTGTGAGGCCAACCTAAATTGAAGTCTGTAGAATTGAATTTGGGGCCTTGGAACCTAAATTGATATTTGTCAGCTAATCTAATTTTTGTATTGGTAGCATATAAAGATAGGAAGACTTTTCATTTGTAGGAAACACATATTATGTTTGTATTTGTTGGACACTTGTGTCAGGGCATCTTCTATGGATGAAAACCCTTAGGAGACTGTGGTCAGTAGATGAAAACCCATTGATTGTTGGAATGAGAGGATGAGAACCCTTTCATTCTTGGGGGTATTCTCAGTTTAGGGAGTGCATTGGAACTTCAAGAAATTGTAGGAAGGTTTTGCGAGATTGGAAAAAAAAATTTATTGTGGTGTATTACTATTTTTTGACTATGAACCAGTTCCCTTTGTGGTAGTGATATTAATTTAAGTATTGTGATTCAATTGTGAAATCTTATGTGTGTTGTTGAAATTTAATTATTATTAATATTTTTTATCGGTAATATGTATATTTTTATTGATAGTCATGAAATACAGAAGAGTTTACAAAAAAATTCAAAAATCCCGAAGTATACAGGTGATCACTACCCAAAACCTCTACCAACTACATCCCCGCCAATACACCATTACATTAATCAACCAATTGGATTTCTTCAAAAATTCCAACATTATACTTGTTGAGGGTTACATATAGTAAAAAACCAAAAATGAACTCCAATCAACCAACAAACTACGAAACTATAACCTACCCTAAAACCAGACTGCGGAAACTACATCATAGACAATGCATTTACACATATAACAATTATAAACATTGCAAAGCATCTTGGCAAAATATATATCAACATTGATAGAGACAAAACAAAAGGCACAGAGCACTTGAGACACCTTTCCCTCCAGAAACTAGGGCTCATTGTGGGCTTGTCCACTCGAGCCTTAACCAATAGTGTTCCACCTTTCATCTCCGACAACATCACCAGTACAAACCACCACCCTTCTTTTCTACTTCATACTTTGTATTCCAACCTTCTTCCTTTTACTCTTTCCCCTGGCTTCCTTAATTACGAGTTCACCAAATTCATTGCCACAAGACTCATCTCTTTCTCTCTCAGGTGGAGCTTGAGAGAGTCCTAACCAATGGCCACTTCCACTCTGTGTTTGTCCCTATTCAGCCCAAAGGTCATATGAATAAAGGGTACTGATTCTCTCAATTTATGAATTCTATCATCGTCAAGCCCTTCTGCAACATCAAACCATGCCGCGGGCATGGCCATGTCCAACAACTCCTTCAATACACAAAGCCAATCATCTTCCACACACTTTCACAACACCTAAACCAAAACCTCCTTCTATTCTCCCAAATCCAACCCCCAGGCCAGCACCATCGACACCGCATCCACATTCACTCTATACTTATGCATTATCTTTGAAAATGACTCCCCCAACAAAGTCTCCACAATTTGCATGAAAGCATCATCAAAAAACTTGAAAATAGACTTAATTCTCTTTGCAGAGACATCACCCGCAAATGCCAATTGTTTCCTGGAAGTATATTGTAATGTAAATGTAGCCTCCATCCCTTTCAACACCTTAGCAACCACCACCACCACCACCATATGCATCCAAAATATGGGCCTAGACATCTATAAATAAAGCCTGATCACATCACCAAATTCTCGACCTTACTATTTAATAAATGCATTTTAATGCTTTGTTGTATGCAAACCCCCCACATCATCATCCTCCAAATCTTTGTAATCTTCCACATGTGCTTCATCCACTTCTTCAAATGATATTACCCACTTAGACAATACATCAACAACTTCATTGCCTCCCCTTCGTACATGTGATATGGTGTAGTTTCTGAAAAAAGTTTAAATCATATTTTAATTTTACAAATAAAATTTATTTAAATACCATGCTTGGGCTTCACCTTTGATGATTGCATTTGTAATAATTTTTGAACCACCTTCTAGATGTAGGTTTTGTATGCCCATTTTTATTTCCCAATGAACAATCAATAACGCCGCTTTAACCTCTGCTTCATTATTCATACCTTTTCAAATCTTTTGATATCCCATCACCAAATGTTCCCCATCCAATCTCTTATCACAATGCTAGCACCTAATAATCCTAGATTACCCTTAGATGCGCCATCAAAATTTGCTTTGTGCCACCCTTGCAAAGGTGCTTCCCACTTTACTGAACACCTTTCACCATCACTCGGATCCACCCTACAAAGCCCATGAATGGGCGTGAACTTGATGTTCGAACATCACCTTTGAATATGATTGTTTTCCTTTGTAAAAATGACCTTATCTAAATGAAACTATGAAGCACCTACACCCACTATTTCCTGAATGGTGGCATTAATTCTATTACAAACTCTATCTATAGATTTTGATTAATCCTGAAAAGATCCTCCTATTTCTTTCCTTCCAAATTTTCCAGATTATCACCGAAGGGAAAATTTTCCATACATAGGAGAAGGCAAATTTCCTTTTACATACTAGCCATCTAATGAAGATAACCCTCAAAAAGACTAGTTTTTGTGGTACCATTCTCCAACACTGTATAGTAAAGTCACAATTCATGAGAAAATGATCAACATTTTCCTCCTCTTTTTCACACAAAACACACTTTGGAGGACCCATAAATCCTAATCTTTTTCTTCTTTCTCTTGTTACAATTCTACCTTTTATTGCCAACCATACAAATGTCCCTGCCTTGGGCAGACATTCTTTCCCCCAACATAAAATGGTCGGCCAACCCTCTTCTCTTTCAACTCTATCAATAATTTGGTATCCTATTTTCACTAAACATTTGTCATTCTTTGCTCCACACCACACCACTTTATCATCTTTATCAACTACAAAAACTCTCCTATCCTTAAAGATACCCTCCATCAGTCGTTTGTGATTCTCCTTGTGTAAAATATTATCTACAGATTTTCATCCCCACTCCAATCTGCCATCAACCATTTTTGCTTCCATGTAATCTCTAACCTTTGACCCCCAAAGATCACACATAATCCACCTAACATCCTCCACATTTCGATTGTTGTCCAAAATTTCCAAGCTATCCCAAGAGTCCAACCAAAAGTTTGTCCTCCTCCCATCACTAAATTCTATGTGATATGCTTTCTGATTACCTTCCTGCATGAGAGAATGAAATTCCATATAGCTGAACCTGTAGGTGGATTCCCAATGGTTAAAACTATCTGATCCTCTTGACTATCTAAATACTGATTTGGGTTTTTATAAATATACCACACCAATTTAGCTCCCATAGCTTCATTCATTTTTTGCCAAATCCTCAAACCAACCATGCCATCATTCTTTGATTTACAAATATTTTCCCATGCCAAGCTTGGAATTTTATCTTCATCCCTTGTACCATTCTAGAAAAATTTCCTCATTTTCTGTTCAATAATTTTTAATTTTTTTATGGGAATCTTCACACACATCATTGAATACAATGGAATCGTTGAGATTACATATTTGAGCATGAAAATGCAACTTGCAGAAGTAATCCATCTACTCTTCCAACCATCCATCCTTTGCAAACAACAATCAACCAAACCTTTCCAAATAGAGGATCGACTTACCCATCCAAATAAAAGGAGACCAAGATATTTTCCTGGCAAGTCACCTACATGCATTTCCAAAATCTTAGGGATTTCAACTTGCTTCTGAGATGAGGTATTAAAGAAAAAAATTTCAGAATTCCTCCAATTGATCATTTGTCTAGAACATACACTATAATTGTCTAGAGTTTTCTTCATGATTCAAGCCTCTCTAAACGAGGCTTCCCCCAAGAGAAGAGTGTCATCAAAAAATTGCAGATGCAAAATTGGTCTAACCGCTTTAGCCACCTTGATTCCTTTTCGACGATCCATCATACCTATGCTCTGAAATTGCCCATCCAAGAGCTTTAGCCATAATGATGAACAAGAAAGGGAAAATTGGATCACGTTGTCTAAGTCCTCTTGATGATTCAAACAAGACTTGAGGGATACCTTTAACCAAGATAAAATACCTTGGAGTACAAATGCATCCCTTGACCCAATCAATCCAATTTTGACAAAAACCAAACTTTTCCAATACTTTAAACAGAAAATGCCATCAAAACTTGTCATAAGCCTTTTTATATCCAATTTCACAATCATTCTTTTAGTACTAGTAGTTCTAACAGAATGAATAACTTCATGAACAATTATGATGCCCTCCACAATAGACCTATTAGGAGAGAAACCACTTTGCTCCTCTGAAATGACCGAGCCCCGAGTAAATTTTAATCTATTTTCAATCACTTTAGAAATAATTTTGTACATTGTATTACATAATGAAATAGGCCTGAAATTATCAAAAGATAAAATTTCACTTTTTGGGGGTATCAGAGCAATAAAAGTATTATTCAAGTTTTTCAGCATGAACCCACTAGCACGAGATTCTTCAATCACAAGTCTTAAATCCTCAACGAATAAATGCCACAATTTCTGAAAAAGAGCAGCAGGGAACCCATTGGGACCCAACACTTTATCACCTCCCAAACCAAAAAGAGCCTCTCAAACTTTCTCCAAAGCAACAAGATTCATTAACCAATCATTCTGAACTGGTGTAATGCAGTTTGGGATTACATTAAAAACACTCTCATCATTGCCAATATGAGGATCCTTATCGGCCAAGAGGTTTTGAAAATATCTAACAACTTCATCTGGATACCTTTTTGGTTCGTCACTAAATCTCCATTTTTATTTTGAATAGAAAAAAAATTAATACAAAACCTTCTCGCTTTTACTGAGCTATGAAAAAAATTGGTATTTCTATCACCCTCCTTCAACCACATTTCATGGGACTTTTGACGCCAAAAAATTTCCTCCCTAGATAAAATCTTAGTATAATCTTTATGACGACATTTTTCCTCCTTAAAGTCCTCAGTTGTCATACCCAACTGAATAAAAGTTTATGAAGATCCTCTAGTTTTCTTTCCCAATGAATTTTCTCTGTAAAGATGTTTTTAAATTTCTCTCTATTCCATTTTTCAAACATTCTTTAAGAAACTGAAACTTCTTGAAAAAAATGAAGGCTTGGCTCCCATAGCAAGTAGGAGCATTCTTCCACCAATCCTCAACTAGATCTACAAACCCATCTACCTTAAACCAGATCATTGCAAAGTTAAATGGACATCTAGGTGGGGCAAAGTCATCTTAAATGACAAGACTATTTGGGTAGTGATTAGAACCATGTAAAGGTAAAATATCAGCTTCGACAACCAAAGACTATTCCACCCAAGCACCAGCTATAAATAAGCAATCTATTTTTCAACAATGTTTGAGAAGCCCGACCTTTTGTTTGTCCAAGGAAAATCTCCTGACCTGAATTTGTCCTCCAACAACCCACTTTCAATAACAAAATCAGTAAAGTCTTTTTGCACAATACTAAACCATTTAGAGCTGCCCCTTCCTCTTCAAGGGATAAAGTGACATTAAAATCAACACCTAAAATACAAATCTCATTTCCTAGATTAGAGAGCACTCCAGATAAAAGAGCCCACAAATTTTTCTTGCATGTTGTGCTAATAGGGTCATAGATATTAAAAAGTTCAAAGGAACATTGTAGCATTTTTTAGAATACTCTTACCCATTGCCAATGTTTCTCTTGCTTGACCAACAAAACATCAATAGTTGACCTATTCCACAAAATCCCCAATACTCCAGAAGCGCCCTTGACCTCCATAAATATACTTCCCCAAATTTGAAACCTGACTTGAAAAGCTTGATCTTTACCATCGTTTAGTTTTGTTTCCTACATTAAAAAATATATGTTCGTGACTTATCAAGACATCTTTTGATTAGTTGTCATTTGTTAGGGGTATTGCAGCCCCTGGCATTCCACGAAAGGAGCTTCATTTCTTTCAAGGAAAGCATGGCCTTTTTCTGATCTCAATTTTGTTTGGCCTTTAGCACTTCCAACCATTTCTAAATGAAACCTATTTGACTTTGGACCTTTAGTTTTCTTCTTCCCAGCCTTTAGTTTAAGTTGAGTAGAATTTGTTTGATTAAGAGACTTTTTCTCCAAAATACCAATTTCTGCTTGAACCCCTAAATCACTAAAATCATTTGTCTCCTCTATTTCAAGAGAATTAGGAGTCTCCCTTTTGAGTTAATCCAAATCCTTCATTTCCTCATCATTAAAATTAAGGGCTCGGATTGGAGAGATCTAAAGATCCTTACAAACTCCATCATCAGAGATATCAGTCTCTAGTCCATCAACATCAAGATTTGAATAAAGGCCCTCAGTTTCTAGTGGTTAAGTGGTAGTTGGATTCAAACCTCTGCTTTGGGAGGTGTCTCCAACTAATAATTTATTTGTGCCATTCTAACAGTTCTCTTCCAAAGACACCCTATTAGCTTGGATTGACACCAAATCTTTTTCAGTATCATCTAAACTCTTTTTATCTAGCCCACAAGTATCAAATTTAGGATTTTCCATCATATTCACAAATTTAGAAATAACCCTATCATTACCAGAGTCTGAAACATTATGCAAATTATTACCATCAACTCCAAACAAGCCCTGGTAATTACCATCAACCCCAAAGGCACCTTCTACATTAGAGTTAATTTTCTCTTCTAGATTGGCATCATCTTTTGAGGAGGATTCGGTCTCTTTTTCATTTTCACCCAGAGCGCCTTCAGTCAACTTGATCAAAATATCTTGCAAGGTATTTTGCAGTAGTCCTTTGCCTTTTGGATCCTTCCTGCATTCTCCCTATTTGTGTCCTTTATTCTTTTTCTTTGCAAATTGGGCATACATTTGTAAGTTCCTCAACCTTAATTGCTTGTCTCCAAACTCCTTCCCCTAATTACAGTTCAACATATTGGGGCGGGGGTGAATCGACTACCACAAAATACAAATTCTAGCATACATGCTAAACTCCTTGACCTCCAATGCTTCATCAACTTTTAGAAAAACTCCCAATTTGTTTCCAATCATTTTAAGGGTCTCCATATCCCAGTATTCATGGGGAAGGTTATAAAGTTGAATCCAAATAGGTACATTCTCAATCTCTACCTTTTTTGGATCAAAGTTTGGGACCCAATCCTTTATAAAAAAAAAGCCTTTTCCCCCATTGAGAAATGGGCCACTGTTCAAAATCCATTCCTTGTCCTTCTCACAAGAGTAGATAACCAAATAAAAGCCTTTGGGAAGGGTTTTTAACACATGGGTTTAACCCTAGTTTTCATCAACCCAATTTTTAACTCTAGAAAATGTTGGCCAATCCCCATTCCATTTCATGAAAAAATCCTTTTTTAAAAACAATTACATTGAATCCTTCCACTCTATTAATTCAATGAGAAGAGAGACTACACGAGAGTGATCAAAGTTTGTGCATACCTTTTTCGCCAACTGCTCTGCCTCTTGTTGTTTCGGTCTCCAAAACTCCTTTTCGATGGTTTTGAAATTAACCCTGTGACCTAAGTGAATCACAACAAACCACCACCAATTTCTTCCTTGTTCTCGTCCCTAGATAAACCCCGACTTCCTCACATTTGGAGCTAGTTTGAAGTTGCTTGCCTGACCCTGCCATGCTCTATAGGGTGGTCTCTATTCTCTATTATGATAGCCCTCGATCCTCCATCATCTGTAGTGCCAGATCGGTCGAGCCCTACCATCTCTCTGAAACCCTAGCTCTGGCATATTCTCTGTAGACAATAATATTATCGTGGGTTTTGACATTTAATTATTGTTGTTGGTATAGTTATGTGAAAACTGTGTTAATGTTATTGAGAAAACATTGTGTCTATTTTTCAAATTCATTGCTTTCATTAAAATTATGGAAATGGACATTGCACACTTAGGATAATGTTTCAAATTCTTTTACCAAGCTTATGAGAACAAAAATAATCTCATTGTGTAAGAAGATAATGGGCCTCATTTCTTGTATTTGATGGTTTTTGTTTTTCTATGGGTGTATTTACAATATATGATGACAAGTGGGAGAATGTTAGGAGTAAGGCACCATTAATCTTGTAAATCCTATGATAACTAATTTGTTACAACATCCTCATGAATGTGTCTCTACTTGCCTAGGGCGTTTGTTAGAACATAATTTGTAAATGTATTCCACCTATAGTTTGTAAATAAATTCATTATGGATGAAGGGTTCCATCTTCAACAATAATTAATTGTCTCCTTATGTTGGGTTCTAGGAAAGGAGGGAAAGGTGAATTTTATACAAGTGTCTATTGGTTTCTCCAAGTTGGGCTTTTGGAAAGGAGGGGAAAGATGTTTTTAGCATGCTAGGATGGATGAATTTTCACATTCCAAATGTGATTCCAAGGAGTGGGATATTTGGATTTTACAAATACATTTTGGTGTCATGTTTTACTTTGGTTTGTGCACCTCTAATTTTGGAAACTTTTGGTGGTTCCTTCTTTCAAATTTCCTCTAAATTGGAGCCTTGGGAAGATGGTAAGATGTCCTATTTTGTTTGTTTTGTTGATAGTTCATAGGTATTTGAGCGTTGAAGATTGAAGGTACAATTATTGAGTGAAGGAAGTGTGTTCCTTTGCAATAATAGTTATGTAATATAATACATACTTGGTCTCTCTTCTTTTTGGATTTTTTTCTCGTAATGCTTTCTCCACTTAAGTCTTGCATAATGCATTGATCTCATGTTGTTTTCTAATTTAATTTAGTTGTACATTTATATTCTTAAATCTATCAATGGTGTTCTACAAATTAAAAAAAAAAAAGTTATGTGGTAATTCATGAATAAGCAAACTTAATTTTAGATTTTGACACTTAGTTTTAGATTTCCACATTGTAGTAGTTTGCCTTATATTCACAACAGTTAGAGGTAGTAAATGAGTCATTGGTACAACTCATAAAAAAACTACAATAGTAGGGCTCCAAAGGTTGGGATGGATCTTTGCCTTATATAAAATATACAACAAATCAATACATTCCTACATAGGTTAGTCACTATTAAAATGTGTATTTTTTATATATTAATTGGTCCACTTGATGTTGCACTTGAAAAGTAGACTAAACAAGTAATATTGGATTCAAAGATAATAAAAGCTACAAAATTCATTGAGAAAATTTGGTAAATCCAACTCAAACTAAAGTCAAAACTACACAAGATTAGTTTGAAGTGAAAATAGAGACATAATCCACATTGTGTGGAGCATAGTTTCAAGGTTGGAGACAAAGTATGATTATCCCTAAGAAAATAGTGGATGCAAGGATGAGTGAATAAGGATCTAAAATTTTAAGGTATGTTCTATTTCCATCTTAGATGCAATTACAACCTGAATGTTTTCATATTTGACCTTCCTACCTTCATGAAACTCCATTTTATGATCAATTTTTAATAGGTCCAATTCTATGAACCATCCATGTTGGATGAAGAAGAAGAATTTGTTACTAAATTCATTGGGAGACTTGGTCAATGACAAACAAGCATTACTTCCCAAGGATTTGGTACTTTCCAAGAAAATAAAAGAATCCAAAAGTCTTGGGAAGTGAGACTCAAACTTAGACAAGCAATCAATCAATCTGAATGATACTCTAAGGAGGTGGGGATAATTTTCCCGCACTTAATGTCTCACTATGATTTTGTGGGACCAAAGGCCTCTCAATAAATGGGTGCATGGTCCAAAAAGGATTAAAGTTAATTAAGTGACAAGAAAATATACTTTTTAAATTTTAGTTTTGTGCAAGTGCCTATTGTTTTATCACATAAATTTGCCATTTAGCCAAAAGAAAAACATGGGGAAGAAAACTAATCATTGTGTTGAATGTTGATATACCATGATGAATGTAACTCTGTTGTGGTGACTATCTACCATGAAGAATGTGTCTCTATTGTAACAATTGGTCAAAATATTACAACATATAGGAAAAATACCCTAGTGAGCATAGAAATGTCTCAATGAGTTCATATTGTTTCATGTGACAAACTCGTTAAGGCACAAACAACAATTGGGGATTTTCAAACTATTAACATTCCATTTCCATTTTTGGAGGCTTCTAGTGCATGGGGAGACCATGTTGTGACTATGAGGAGGTTAGGAACACATTTATTCTTTTTGTGAGTTGTAAAGAATTATGATACACTATTGTAGAGAATTGAGAACATCTTTCTAGGTCATAGTGAACTCGACATAGGATTTGAATTACTAATCTAGTTGTAATTCTACCTTAGTTTTGATTTTGCAAATGATATAAGAAATTATAAGTGTTATTAGCATCTATGTAAGGTAGGTTTTTCCTCCCAAACTAGGGGCTTCCTAGGTGGAAATTGACATGTTGCATGTGAGTTGTGTTTCACACTAATTTCAAGTTTGTAGAGACAAAGTTAAGGTTCCAAAAGGGAAAAATAATAGTTATATAACAAAAAATAGTAATATATTGTTGATTTTTAATTCACAAAGCATAGTTTCATTGACAATTACAAACCATACTCCATCAACTACTCAACCAATGTAGATGAAAATAATCGGACCTAAATAGATGACTATGATTTTTTAGTTATTGGTTATTAAATTATACAAATTATCCAAATCACTTATAATAAAAAATTAAGCCTATATGCTAACCTTAGTGAAACTTATGTATGTATGTATGCATGCATGTATGTATGTATACATACATTTGTGTGTGTGTGTGTATGTTATTCACAGACATAATTAATAGAGGTTTTTAATCCAAAAGGGACTAATGAATTAGTAAGGATAAAGATGAACTAGAACAATGTGCCAACATAATATCTAAAGATTTTTTATACAAAAGTGGCTAATGACTTAGCTAAGGACAAATAAGAATCAAAACAAATGAGAAGGGAGAAGGACGACTATTAAATGTTCATATGCTATGTGTGATGTTTTTTAAATATTAGACTACAATTGTTCTCAAAATAACAGGGTTTTGTTGTTTGTTCTTGTGTTAGAGGTTAACTAGACAAGGTGAAGGCAGATGCTTCAATCAAGGTTACACAAACAATTTTGAATAAGATTATTTTATTGATTAGAGTTTTAGAAATAAATTTACTAGGGAAAAAAAATCTAATTTTATTAGCAACAAGTTTCAAGAAAAAGGAGGAAAATTGCAATGAAAGGCCAAATTTTGATGCAATGAACTAGTCAAATGTACAAGGAGGCCGCTTGGTTATATAGCCAAGCTAAGAACATAGGAATGAATGATATAATGACAAGTGTGGTAATATCATGACACAACAACCAAAGTGAAAAGCTATTGTCCCACCTAAAGTGGAAAAGTGATCCCATGATAACACCACTAAAGGTGGATCTCCCACCAAATTTGGAAAATTGCAACCACAAAAGGTGGATCTCCCACCAAATTTGGAAAATTGCAACCACAAAAGGTGGATATGATAATGTGATAAAGTCACTAAAGATGGAGACACCACATCAAGTGGAAATGCTTCAACAACTCCTATGTAGTTCCCTAAATAAGCTTAATTAAATTGTAATTAGGACCTAGGTGATAAATAACCAAGGTAAAATACCTTAATTACACCAACAACCGCCCCCACCCCACCCCTTAAGTGCAGCTTAGTGAGATGTGCACAAAATATAACAATGAAAGATGGGTCTCAGCTACTAAGCCATGTTAGGTACCCATGTACAAATACAATGCAATCTCTCACAAATAAACAAAAGGGAGAAAATCCAATGGAAAAAAACTCCCCCAAAATAGAGATGAAAACACAAAAGAAATCTCAAAGAAGAATGAGAAGGACAAAACCCCATGTTAGGAAAAAGACCCCCCATAACAGAGAAGAAGGGAGACCAAGTATCCCTCCCTCAGTTTAGAATGTTCACCAATGGTAGATGCTCTAAACTAGATGGAGAAGCTACTTTATGAGCATCAAATAATGTTTCTCCCCTTAGTAAGAAATAAAACGAAAGTTGTATATATGAAGTATCCCTAATCCTAAAATAAAAGGAAGATGTAAGAGGAAAAATCAAGATTTGTGGAGTCTCTGAAAGCTGCTCAAGTGTCCCCATATTGATGCTAAAAATTGCCCCTTCCAAATTAGGTGTACAAGACCACATTACTAAAAAAGGCAATCCGATATCTAATGAAGATCAATGAGAAATATGATTCAAAGACTCATATGTGTCCTCTAAAGATAAAGAGACCTCTAAATATTGTAAATAAGTATCCACAATCACATGAAACTTGTTGGGTGAATATTTTGTCACCAGCGTACTAATGACAAAACATAAAATTCACACAACGCTATGCTAAGATATTAATCTCTCCTCTCATCAAGGGGAGGTTCCCTATAAAATTTCTCCTCTAATTAACAAGAAATTAAATTGGTGGGTTGGCATTGGGCATATAACTCTCTTTTTTCAGAGTTTATGTATTCTCCCCTCGCCTAGTTACAGTTTCTCTACCTCTTCAGATATTTAAAGAAAACAACTATTAATCTAATAAACTATACTAAGAGTTACTTTTAAGCAGCACAAAGTCTCCTTTATGGTAACACTGATTTACACTGATCATTACAAATTAAACAAGTAGAAACTTAGCTTAAAGCTCAAAGTCTTTAAGTGTAAATTTCTAATCAATTAAACTACTAATAACCGCAGCAATACAAAGCTTACTACAAGTTACTTCCTTTATCAGTAGATTTCTCAAGCATGCTAAGAGCACAAAGTCTATTGGCAAGATTTGAGAGCTCTTTAACCATGTAGCAATATCTTAAGATCAAATACGTAAAGATAATATGTATTCAATGGACATAGGAACATTAAATAATATAAACAAATTTATTGATACAACACAAAGTTTGCAATCAGCAAAACTGTTTTCTTTATTTGTTTGATTGAATTCTCATCACAAAAGCTCAAAGTCTTTATTGGGATAAAAATCTAGCAGAGTTTTGCTAAGCATGAAAAAGATGAAAATATTTACAAAAAGGTCCTCATTATATAGGAAAAGAAGTTGAGAAAAAGGTGGGCACAGTTGACTTATTCAACCGCACAGTCCCACTTTACTACAACTACTACATAAAGAAAACATGCAGCTGCACAAAAATTTACAACATCTATTGGTGTAGCTGCATGAAGGAAGAGTGTCAAAAGGGGGAACTTCATTCTTGATTTTCTTCTTCGTTAGATTTCTAAAAACCTTCGAACTTGGCGAGGATAGTTTTGACCTCTTCTTCATTTGGCATCAAGGTAGAACTCGTGATGATTTGAACACGGGATATCACATCTTGGATCTTCACTTGCTTCTTCTTAACATCCTTTAGCATGGATGCGAGTAATTCAAAGCTGACTTGAATTTCCAATAATTTGTCAAATGTATCAAGGGAGAAATCTTGTCCCGTGCACCGATCCATCAAGGAAAGAAATTCTTGGGTGACGACCTCAGCAGTGACAATATTTTGATCACCATCATACAAATAGCAAGGGAGATCGCCTACTTTAGCAAAAATAAGGTCAACCTCATCATCACCTTCTTTCTTTTCACGATCTAGTTCTGCAATCATTAATTTCAACGTCTCTTGTTTATGAGACAATAAGGACAAGATTTGAATATACTTCTCTCTTGTGGGAATTACCTTGTTTTCAACCAGGACATCTATCTTGAAATCCTCCATTTTGCTCCAAAGGGTAGTGCTTTTCACAACTTCCTCAATTTCCTGGGATAAAGAGGTTTTGAGTCCTTGCATCCGACTCTGGATCACTTCATAATCAAACAATAACTCCACCGTTGAACTTAGGAGATGAGAGCCTTCTGACCTTAGCCGTGAGATCCATTCATCCATTACCCGTCCCTTAGCTCCTACCTGCTGAATCTTTTTGATAGCTTCAGTGTCTATTGATGATCCTATAGGTTCAACCTCTTGAGAAGATTGTGTTACCTTTAGGAGGACGTTGGTCAACTGCTCACACTTCTGCTTCAGGATATTTTTCTCATCCCTTTCCTGATCCAGTCTTCTTAACAAAGAATTAAGGGCTGTTTGAGAATCTAATTTCACACTTTCATGTGTCTCTACTCCGAGCTCCACAACCTGCATGGTATAATCTTCTAATCGTATGCTGCCTTTGTCCTTATCTGACGATGGCACCATAACTTCAGCATATTTTCTTTTGGAAGCCGGGTCTACTACCACCCGAGATACTGTCTTTGGCTTCTTTGTTCCCTTAGGCTTTGAAGGAACCAAAAGTTCAAAAACAAATTCATCAGGAGATATTACCTGTTTCTTTCTTTTAGGGGCCACTAATTCCATCCAAGGGGGTAGTTCTAGATTGGATGATGGAGTAGTGGCTCCTTGCTGACTTGGGGTCGAAGATTCTGGAATAGGTTGACTAGAACTTGGAGCAATTGCAAGTGTAACTGATGGTGCTGATATTGAAGCATCTAATGGAACATCTATTGTTGGTACCTCTTCAATTATTGGTGGAAGAGTTGAGGGTGCCGTCAGTGTAACTTCAGAGCTCACCAATGAAGGGATGGTTGTGACAGTGGTAGTAATGACTGGTAAATCTACCGACACCTGTTCTGCAAGTGCATCTTGCAAAGTTTCATTAAAATCCATCATGGTAGATTCAAAAGTAGATGAAGGGATATCATCTAAAGTAGAGAAGTTGGTTATTATAAAAAATTGACCAGCAGTCTCTGATTGCGGCATACCCATACTTAGATCTCCATCTTCATGAACATCTTCATCTTCTTGATCAGAATCAGAGTCAGAATCAATAGAGTGAACGACTACTTGTGAAGTAGTTGTCGTATCTACCTCAACTGAATGTGGTACTTCTTCTACCTGAACTTCCTCTTGTTGAGGAATTTTGCCTTCTTTGACCTCTTTACCCTTTCCAGCTTCACTGATAGGTGGTTGTTCTGGCTCTTTTGTCGCTGCCTCCTGTGACACTGATGATGATTTGCCTTGTTTTGACCCTTTAACTGTAAATTTGATTTTAGGCCCTTTACCTTTTGATTGTACCACTGGAGCTGAAGATAGTGCTTGTGAGTCTGCCCTGTTCTTGGTTCTAGTTTCAGCTGTCTCTATCTTGCCCAATGGACCATCACTGTTGTCATCATCTCCCGAACTGGTGGGAAACTGTTTCATCCTGAGATGCTTCTTTAGCAACCAAGCATTGGTGTTTTCTATAATAGGAGAGATCCTTTGAGTAATGGACTTGCTTTCCTTCTTCGACCATTGCACAAGTGGGAGTGGGGAGTCAGCAATCTTCTTCTCACAGTAAATAGGATCCACTATGTCATCTGTGTCTTCCATAGTCATTGGGATCTTAGCTAGATCCAAATTCTCAATTTGTTCCAGAGTAAGGCAACTGAAGTCCATCCTCCTTATATCCTCCTCATCCTGACAGTCTGCCCAAACATCTTCAAACCTATAGACATGAGTGTATGTCCTTTTGAGCTTGCTCTTTATGCCCCGAAAATCAAAATCGGTTCGGGCTTTGAATCTTCACATGGTATTCCACTGCATCTCCTCCTCCATATTTTTGGCTTTGGGGTTAGTTAGCACGGAATACCTACCAATTGACTCTGGGAATTTCAGCCCAGTCTTGTGTGCTTGTGATTGTTTCTCATGTACACTAATCAGTTGTCTGCATAGCTCCATAAGGATAATTTTATCTGAAGGAAACCTTGGAAGAATAAAGGGCTCACCTGAGAAGCGTCCAATCTGGATATAGGTGAATGTGGGGAATTGAAGGAAGACACAACCAAAGTGGGAAACCCTGCTGTAAGCGGCCTCTGATATTCTTCTCTTATACAGGCCTTTATCAAAAATGCACTTCCAAATAGAAAAGAAAGCATCATTAACCCTCCTGTAATGATTACCTTGATTTTTGATAGTGAGTTGATCATAGTATTCCCAAACAGGCACTATTCTTCTGTCACCCTTAGTTGACAAGCCTGGATGTTGCCTCACAAAGGTAGCTGCGTAAACTAGGTATGAGGTCATATACAAATTTAGTGTTACCTTGACCTCTTTCAGTTGGACGCAAAGCGCATCACTGATTTGTTCTCCCCAATCAATTCTTGCAGCTCCCTTTCTGATTATATACATATAGTAAATCATCCAGCTTTGGAAATAATGAGAGTCCTTTAATCCTCTCACTCTGGATAACATGGTGACCATGTCATTATATTCTTCATTAAAATCACTCCTGTGAAAAGACTTAGGCCACCGGGAAGTGAGGGAGGATCTAGCAGTCGAAAGATAAACAGTATTGATCACCTTTTTGCATTTATCTTCGTGTTTCTTGTAGTACTCTTGAGCACTCTCTTGAGAAATATCAGCCACTTCTTCTGCCAATGAGCCTTTGAAAATACTATTGAAGAAAATGTTGTCTAGAGTCATTATGACCTTCTAATCATCATCCCTTACCTGTCTTGTGCTTGGATCAAAATGATCAGCCACTTCTAGCACAAATTCAAGATCATGAGCCGCAACTGGGAAAGATGCATACTTATGCAACTCAGATTTGATCAAACTAGTCAGGTGTGCAGGAGCCTTCTGAACCCGATCAAGAAATTCTTGCATGTCAACGTGGCCAATTTTAGTGTCCCTAATCTCTTTAATGTTAGAATCCACTGAACTTTCAAGGTACATATTCAAGTACCTATCGTACTTGTATTTCATCTTTTTTGATGATGCCTTACTTGGAGAAGGTTGTCCTGAGGAAGACTTGGGCATGCTGTGGGAGAGCTTTGACATTCGTGCACAATTACTACATTCAACACTGATGATTAGCCATTCATCATTATCGAAAAATCAATTTTTTCTCAAACGGATCGAAAAACAGGACTCAAAACAAGCCAAGGAGTAAAAACTGCTAAAATAGCAGGTCGAAGAAAAAAGTCCGACCTGCTTCTTTACCAACAAAAAATTGCACATCGGACTTTAAAGTCCGAAATGCAAGTTTGTGAAAGGATATCAACACATCGGACTTTAAAGTCCGAAGTGCAACTTTGGGGAAAGACATTTACATATCGGACTTTAAAGTCCAATATGTAAAGAAAAAACTTCAAACGAGCACATCAGACTTTAAAGTTCGATGTGCTGACTGAAAAAAATTAGGGGCACATCAGACTTTAAAGTCTGATGTGCTTCTTAGGGGAAGGAAAGTCGGCCGGCATGTCAGGTTTTAAAACCCGACATGCCAACCTATACCTCTCCGCATATCGGACTTTAAAGTCCGATATGCGAAGGTTAATAGGTCGCATGAGGATACAAATTTTCAGATGTATACTAGAGTTTAAACTCCGATATGCAGCTTAGAATAGGGGAGGTTCTGGAGAATGATCAAGTTTTGAAATCCGATTGTTTCTCCAAAGCTAAGGAGGCAATCGGAGTTCAAAACCTGATCGTTCTCCAAAAGTGAAAACTGAAAACAAGAAAAACAAACAAAAGGAAAAAACTAAAGTAAAAACATTTAAACAATAAAAACCCGAAAATGAGCACATACCTATTCCGCTGTGGAGATTGCGAAATCCGGATATGGACAATTTGATCAAGCAACGAAGAGGAGAAATCCGGGTTGCAACGAGGAAAAAGGAGGTGGAGGCGAGCGATAAAAACCAGGAATGAGGATTAAAAAGCAAGATTAACATTTAAAAACAACTTTAAACAAAAACCCTAATTAGAAATAAATGCTAATTAATACAAATCGTAGTTGCATGTCGGGTTTTAAAGTCCAACATGCAACCTAGGGGTACTTGCATGTCAGACTTTAAAACCCGACATGCAACTGACACAAAAACCATATGCAGTTCGGACTTTAAAGTCTGAACTGCAATCCAAAACAAACAGTAGTTCGGACTTTAAAGTCCGAACTGCAGTCAAAACCAAATGCAGTTCGGACTTTAAAGTCCGAACTGCTGACTATAACAAAACTCAAATACACTTCGGACTTTAAAGTCCGAAGTGTAATTATTTACAAAGGCCCCTGCAGTTCAGACTTTAAAGTCCAATCTGCAAGTTAAAATGCAAACTTAGAAAGCAAAGAAAAATAACAAAAATGAAAAAGCGAAGAACAAAACGAACTAACCAACCAAGTCGATTAAGCTCTCCTGGAGACCATAAGGTACGAAACGGACCAGTTTCGTTGGGTTGCCTCACAATTTTGGCCAAACTGAAATCGAGGACAACAAAACTCACAAGAATGATGATGTAGAGAATGAATAAGAGGGTTAGAATGATCCCTTGCAACAACTGAAGAAGGATCATCTCCAGCAAAGAGAAGATGAATATCATCAATGATGTTTCCCAAATATACAATATTGGACTCCATAAACAAACCTACAATGTTTCTCAAGTAATAATCCTAAGGAACTACAGCTAGAAGACAATGTATATCTTGGTACATTGAATCACAAGAAGCAAAAATTGTAGCAACACAATCATCATCAGGAGAAACAATAGCTGTGATATCAATATGATGAGATGAAATGCAAGGTTCAAGAATTGAATCACATGTCAGAACGCCCAAGTTCAAGAAACTAAAGTTTTCCTCACAATCAGAATCCACACTAGAATTGTGATCATCATCGTAAGAATCAAAGTTATCAATAGAAACAAAGTCTAAAAAGGAGGACAACCGAGATGCATGATCCACCACCCTAATAGAAATGATCGCTCTATTCTCCAAGTCTCAAATGATAACTTAATCAAGAGTGAACTCCACAGTCTTCCTTCTTGCACCATGAGTGATTTGATAGATGGAAAGAAGATTGTTTGTCAAGTGAGGTACACACATCATATCATTGAAGGTGTGATCCCTAATACCAATAGATCATTTCCCAGTTATATTCATATATGTATGATTTCCCGTCAAAATTGGTGGCATGTTGCAAGTCTCAAATGAAGAGAAATAGATTGCAAAGATTTCATATGATGAGACGCTCCTGAATCTAGAAGCCATCTCCCTAAATCATGACCTATAGTAGTACACAGAGCTTGTCCTTTACTTGTCCCAAAAGCGTGACTCTTTCCCTTATGAAATTATTTTACTTTGGAAGAAGAATTTGAAGTAGACATTCTAAAAGGCAAATTGATTCTATTCTTCTCAAGAAGATGCTTCAATTCATCAATATCCTTCTTGTAACAATGATGTTCTTCATGTCCTAACCTTTTGTAATATGCACAAGTAGGCTTCTCCTTCTTAAATAATTTCCCTTAGGAGAGGATATAGAATCTCTTTGTTGAGGAGATGAAGATTATTCTCTATTGTTTTGTGGCTTTGGCTTTGATTGCTTCTGCTTCTTGTTGGAACCTCTCTCGTGATTAGCCACCAAAGCATGTGACTTGGATGACTTGAGAATACCCATTGTGATCAACTTTGCTTGTTCAAGCATTGACATCTCAGTGAGTGAATCAAAGGATGGTGTACTAGGGGCACTCCTCGTTGTCAATCAATAAGTGTGAAAATTAGAAACAAAAGTTGCATACTCCGAAGGAAGCTTGCCCAACAAGTCAAAGACTAATTGTGCATCCTTCTTCTCAATGCCACAATCCTTGAGTTATGTTGTTAGCTCATTTTCCTTAGTGACATAGTCTTGGATTGTATCAAAATCCTTAGGATCAAAATTTAGGAGATCAGTTTCAAGTGTGTATCCTCTAATCTCATCACCTTGACCATACAATTGAGCAAATTTATCCCAAGCATCCTTAATTATTTTACACTCATCAATATTAAAGATGAGATCAATTGATACATATTTCCTTAACGTTCTAAGAGCTATAGTAATTTTAACAATCCAATCCATTTTCAAATTAGCATCTGATGGTTTTGGAATGGTTCCATAAATGTAATGAGTTAATCCTTTTTCCACGAGGTTACTCCATGCATTAAATTTCCAAGTTGCATAATTATGTGGAGTTAAAAGTAGAAATTTATGAGAACCCATAATTGAAAACCAAAGGAGCACCAAAGGGAGAGGGAGAGAGAGAGAGAGAGAGAGAGAGAGAGAGAGAGAGAGAGAGAGAGAGAGAGAGAGAAGCACACAAAACATCCTCCAAATTCACTTAATCAAAGAACAAGCCCCACCCCCCTCACCTGCCTCCAAAAAAATGATGATTTGACACTTTATACTTGGTGCATGTAGAATGACAACTTGCAAAAAAAGACAAAGTGGAGTTCTAATTTCATTGTTTACAACTACCACAACTAAACTATATTAGACTCAATCAATATGCAAAGGATGAAATTGTGATTTATGCATCACATTTGCGAAAACTAAGCCAAATAAGGCCATGTGTTGTAAGTGAATTTTTTTATCACAATGACTACAAACTGATAGCATCATTGTAAAATACAAAAAATACTATGCACTTTTTAAAAGATATCAGCTAAAAAGGAGCCTGTATGGGCCCAAATAATGCCCTAGAAGTTACAAAAATAGGGATTTCACAATTTTTTGAAAAATTTGTGTACAAAAATCAAAAAAGTTTTGCACCACTATGAAGAGCATAAAATTCTACCCCAAATAAAAAAAATTGCTCGAAAAAATGAGTTCGGATGACTGAGATATCGCTATTTGAAAATCGTCTACTAATTTTGACCCCCCTGAATCACTGTCGCACCTCCAAACTTCAAATGGCTCTAGATTTGGCCTCCAAAATTGGATTTGGATGAAACAAAGGACAATTCTAACTTTTTCAAACCTCTTGAATCCAATTGTGGCCTTAGATTTGACCTAGCAAGCTCCATATTTAACCTGCAACAAAATTTTTGTGAATCTAAAATCTCCAAAATGCACCAAAATTCTCTCAAAATGGAAAACCAAAAGCACTCTAAAAGCTTTGATACCATGTAAGAATTGGCTATGAAGGTAACCACCCAAGATCTAGAGGCCAAATGGAAAGCACATGAACAAGAGAGAAATAATGTGTCACAATCTAATTAATTGTATTCTCATCAATAATCAACTTGATTATTATTAATTAAAGTCTTAAAAGTTATATGATAAGCTCACCAAGTTGAGTATTACTTTTCTTAGCTTTTGGAATGGGACAAGATATGCTCAGTGAAGGCTCTAAGAAGATGAGATTCATGATATAAGAAAATTAAATTGATCTCGATTTCTCATGATGAATGATTAATTAAGTATCATGGAAGAGGAAGGAGATGATGGCAATGTAAGGAAACTTGTAGCCAACTTTATGACAATTTCCACATAACCCAATTTAGATTTTAATCAAATGAACACATAGTATCCACATGCAAAGAATAGACAACATACCCATGAAAATGTGATACAATATATACCTTGGGAAAACCCTCATGGGGAAAAACCCAGCCTCCAAAAGCATCATCCACCATGTATTATTAAAAATGCATCCATTACAATACAACTATGGAAAATCTTCAAAAACCCAACCATAACCAAGCACTCCATGTGACCAAGCATGAATCCACACATCCCATGCCATGCTTCCTCCTTCACAAATGATAACCTGGCTAACGGACCAACCCAAACAACTACCCTTGTAGTTGCTTTTATAAACACAAACTCTCACAAAACCACCAAGTGGTATTACATCAAAACCATGTGACAATAAAATATAATATTTTTCCTACCTACCCTTGACCCACATTTAATATTGGGTACTTCATCACAATTACATTCCCCAATATTAAATAAATACAATATAATAATACTAGTGTGTCAATACAACTCATCAAGTGGTTACAAGAATATTCTAAGGGAATCTCTACGTGTTGCACATCCATCTAGGTGCTCCTAGGTGCAACAATACAATATGATATTACAATATAATTCTATATCCACCTCACACAATAATAAAATAATACAACAATGAAACATTATTATGCAAGGTGTACAACACCATTTTCCCAACATTCTCCCACTTGTTGTATACATTGCATAAGGGTTAAGAAGTAATATGTCACACAAACAAGAGACTAATCTCTCCATGCACATATACCATCATAGAATCCAAGTGCTCTATGGGCTCCATCAAGATACCCACAACAAGAAATAAAGTGACCACCATCTCATACATGAATTCTCCCACCCTCCATCATGCCATTGCCACCGGACATGAAAAGGCCATCCAAAGAGAAAGCCACACAACCTATCGCAACAAGTGATAAGTCCTGCACCAACTGATATCCTAACACAAACACTAATCCAAAGGTAGTTGTTTACATAGCTGAAATAACACCCATAATAAGTGCTAACACATCAACTATACATGCCTCCAAGGTATACAAACCAAGTGAATAACATCTCATCAACATATGCAACTTGTAACATGCAACCATAATCCCCAAGTGCAATACCTATCATGTATGTACACCAAGGAACTTCCACTACATAGGTAATGTCAATATCAGAAATGAATCCACTAACAACATATCATAGAAGTGTAACCATATAGTATCAAGAACATCCACATCAATATGAATGTCATGTAAACCGATAACTAGCAAGTACCAATCTCACACCATATCTCCAACATTCTTACATGTTATCCACACCTACAAAAGAAAGAGATAAAGGAACCTCTATGTCATCTCAAACATGACAACATATGAACACAAAACCAGTGAACACATAGCTCCAAACAACCTCCAACCAATGTAATGTAAATACGAACATCTAGGAAGATAACTAAAACAAAGAGAGAAACACTACAAATCAAATCATGTAGTATGTCCTTCTACACACACCTCCAAATGCTAATTGTGTCAAGTATGATCTCCTCCATAAAACCCCAAATGAGAATAACATAACAACACCGAAAACTGTTCAATCCCTTGGACCAAACAAACATATATAACATGTAATCAACATGGATGTAAGTCTCTCATAGCTAAGAAGATCAATATAATATCCATTCCCAATCCCAAGGGAATATGCCCAATAAACCATCTCCCAAACTCAATAACAATGAATGCCATCATAATAATAACTCAAATGCACAAGGAGATAACCAATTCCATACATCTCTCAAATGGACCCTCCAGAACTGACAAACTCCATGTAGGTCAATACACATATCAATGAAAGATAAGCATAACATAATGCACTTGAAAGGAACAATGGGAAATACCTCTCAAGTAGTAAACCACCGAGTAGACCAAGAGTTGGGAAAGAAAATGCTCCTCCAAGACATCCAAGTAATCATGACTCGTCTAAGAACAATCTCCTCTCAAGTCCATGCCAAGTGAATGCTCCTCAAACTTTCTGTTGAAACCATCAACCATCTCAACCTATGTCTCCATGTATCCATGAGTACCTATAACCAATCAATTTGGATGTCAAACTCCAAATGCAACATAGCACCATCATGAAGTAATTAAGCAAATGATCATGTACCCAATACAAAGAGAAATACCAAGATCAATGTCAAAGCTCCAACTGCATAATTGGGAACATAAACATGAGAACATGATCTAACCATCTCCTCCAAAGAGATAACATGCTCCATATGAACATATCAACTAACCATATCATGCCAAAACTCAAAACTAGTATCAAGAGTGCACCATGACATAATATCAACCATCCTATCAAGAAAGGATAACATGTCAAATAAAAGCATAAACCACACCTCAACCAAGAACTCCTTGAGCCCTCAAGATGTAAACATCCTCAAATATCATGAAGATCGCCATCTCCTACAAGTGTACCCGCAAATGTGAAAGATCGTTCTGCAACAATAGGATCTAAGGCGTACTCCAAATATACGCACACTAAGAAGATCACCCATCATCCAATGGTGGATACACATCACTGCTACAAGCTCCCACTGAACCGTGATACCAAGCTCTCCATAGCATCGTGATAACCATCTCATAAATGAAGATCATCCAGGTCTACACACATAAAACTAAAATGTCTACAATATCTAGTAAACCATAAACTCCATCTCAAGAAGATACAAAACCACAAAACAAAAAATCAGGATCAAATTCTACACCGCCACATCATCACTGTCAAAAACTCCCACTGAAAGTGTATACAATCTATCCATGACAATATGATAAAACCATCCTCTAACCATTAGAATCAACCAAAATAACATAGCAATCAAGGAACTCAAAGTGCACATCATGAGCTCCTTAAGAGCCAAATAAACCATGATCCTCATACAAGAAAATACACAGCCATAACCAATCAGGAATCCAAATCAGAATATAATCAATCAAAGCACCTACAAATCCAATCATATCATGCCAAATTCCCTAAACACAAGGAACAACCATGGCATCATGATCATATCCACGAAACAAGCATCTAACTCAGGTAATGTGTCCAACCTGTCAACATCACATAGTCAACACCATAGGTCCTCCACCATGATTGTATCTTGTAACCACATCTCTCCCCCTCAACATGATAACAAAATTAGAAAACCACATGACTAAACCAAGCCACCAATCTGAATATGCATCAACAATGAAAGGTCTATGGGCATAGACAACCCATATCCAAGACATAAATGCAATCATGTAAGTATAGACCGCCTACAACACTACACAACATGTAGACCCAACAATGCAACATACATAATCAAACCAAAACTAATATCCATGTCAACATGAGAGAAATTGAGATACAACATCGAGTGTACAATGACATCAAATCCAAATCTTCAATATGTAACATGTCATAAACTCATAATGTCACCATAGTCAAGAGAACCCATAAATAACTCAGATCAAAATATCAACAAATAAATCATGTCAAACCTGCTCCAAATCTATAGCAAAGTGTAGTGCTCTCCAAGAGCTTTTCGTCGACTATTCGAAGTCCAAAGTTTGACTATGTATGCTCAAGTTATGACCTCTCAAAGTCAAAAAGGTACATGTTACTTCAAGCTCACATTTCACTGCCCAAACAACAAAATATGGAAAAACTAATTATATCACGATGAATTACACTGAATCGCCTTTCCAGTGACTATAAGAAGTTGAAAAACTGACACCATACGCCCAAATTATGCTCCGTGAAAGAAAAACAACCAATTAGGCTATATGCAAGTCAACTGGACTCCAAAAAATAATTTTACCAATCTGCCATATAAATCATTTTTTCCCAATATGCCATAAAAACAATTTTTCATTTTTTTTTCATCCAGGTGGGGGCCCACTAGCCAGGCCCACCCACCATATATCTCTGGCATATAATAATCTATCAGCGACATTTTACAAAAGTTTTTATTAAAAAAAAACTTTGAAAAACAAATTTCAAAAATTTAATTTTGGCGGATTTTTAATTGTTTTAATGGGGGTTTAAACCCATCATTGTGGGTGGGCCTGTGGTGGGAAACAATGCCACCAAGAAGGGCCCTCATGTACCGGTGGTTTTGCCATCAGTACCACTGTCGACATCGACGATGGTACTAACAGTGGTACTGCCAACGGTACCATTGCACCCGCAGTCAGTTTTGTTTTTTTTCAATAATTTTCAAAAAGGCATTCAAGTTTTATCATGCTAATAAAATATTATTTTATTTCTAATGATGCCACGGTGCAGGCGATATGACCGTATCGTCTAATTTTTTTCAAACGCATTCCTCTATCACCAAAATAGGGCAAGTTATATATCAAAATTCGTCTCTCGACCTCTCTAATCACAACCATGAGGTTCATTTTGTCCCACAGGGGCAAATCTGAAACTCTACCCCCAAAACCCCAAAATGCAAATCAATGGAAAACCATTTTGAAACAAATTTTTATAACACCAGATCTGCAACAAATACCCACAAATCTGCAAATCTGCAACATACAGCCTGCAACAAACCCTCATATCTTGTCTTGCCTTTCATTCTTTCATGCATTCATGGATTCAACCTATGATTATAACACAATAAAACCATAGCTCTGATACCACTTGTAAGGAAACTTGCAGCCAACTTTATGGCAATTTCCACATAACACAATTTAGATTTTAATCAAATAAACACATAGAATCCACATGCAAATAATAGACAACATACCCATGAAAATGCGACACAAGATATACCCTAGGAAAAACCTCATGAGGGAAAAAACTAGCCTCCAAAAGCATCATCCACCATGTATTATCAGCAACACGTCCATTACAATACAACCATGGAAAGCTTTCAAAAACCCAGCCATAATCAAGCACTCCATATGACCAAGCATGAATCCACACATCCCATGCCATGCTTCCCCATTCACAAATGCTAACCTGGCTAACTGACCAACCCAAACAACTACCTTTGTAGTTGCTTTTATAAACACAAGCTCCCACAAAACCACCAAGTGGTATTACATCAAAACCATGTGACAATAAAATATAATATTTTTCCTACCTACCCTTGACCCACATTTAATATTGGGTACTTCATCACAATTACATTCCCCAATATTAAATAAATACAATATAATAATACCAATGTGTCAATACAACTCATCAAGTGGTTACAAGAATATTCTAAGAGAATCTCTACATGGTGCACGTCCATCTAGGTGCTCCTAAGTGCAACAATACAAGATGATATTACAATATAATTCCATGTCCACCTCATACAATAGTAAAATAATGCAACAATGAAACATTATTATGCAAGGTGTACAACACCATTTTCTTAACAGACAAAGGATTTAACTTTAATTTTGGAAGAATGAAAGATGTACAAGTGTTGATGTGAACTAAATGGATACTTAAAAGTTATACATTTACTTAAACAATATAATTGCCTTGATAGGACCTTCCATTTTTGTATAGTTTACATTGACAAAGTACACTTACTATATAAGAGTTCCATCTGTTTGTATGAAAAGCAAGACAAGCTTTAACGAATATATAAGAATATGCCCGACTTCCTATTTTGAGAAAATGAAGCAATGAAGCAACTAAAAATGAGGGCACAACTACTTGCAAGCAATCCCTTTAACTTGTAAATTTCGCAAGTTCTCATTTATTCGAGTAGATTTTTTATTGTCATTTTTTCTTGTTAATTGAATTGAGTGAGATTCATCTAAGAGTCATTTAATCTCACATGCCTTCTTCTGATTTAAATACTAAAAATTAGATTATTAATTGTTAGAATTCTATATCATGGTCTCTAAATTACTAAAATTAACATTCAAACTCAATTTGCCTTTATCTATATATTTGTAATAATTAAACATCCTGCTGCTAAAGAATTTTTTTTGTTGCTTTTATAAAATTGATAATTTTAAATTTCAATTTTGAGCAATCTTTATTTTTAAATTTTTATTATTTTTGCTTAAATTGATTAATTAAATTTGTTATTAAACACCCTGTCATGTTCTTATCTTATGATATAAGATAACATAAATATTAATGAATTTAGATTAAATTTAAAAACAATACTAATAAACAGTTTTTAAATTTAATCTAAATTCATTAATATTTATGTTATCTTATATCATAAGATAAGAACATGACAGGGCTGTCATGTTCTTATCTTATGATATAAGATAACATAAATATTAATGAATTTAGATTAAATTTAAAAACAATACTAATAAACAGTTTTTAAATTTAATCTAAATTCATTAATATTTATGTTATCTTATATCATAAAATAAGAACATGACAGGGTGTTTAATAACAAATTTAATTAAAAACAATACTAATAAACAGTTTTAAAATTTAATCTAAATTCATTAATATTTATGTTATCTTATATTGAAAGTAATGTCCATTTATGTTGTTTTTTAATTTAATTAAGAAGTCTCCTATTTGAAATGAACGAGCTAATTTTTTGAATCGATGGTTCAACCTCTTCAATACAGAATGCAAGACGATTGAAAGAATCGTATGCGTCTATTTTTTTCACCCGCGGTCTCCTCAGAATGTACTACAGTCTATCTGCGATCTCCTCATAATGTACTACTAGTGTCAGTTCATATTTTTTTGTGGTATCCGCCCACGGTCTCAACCAATTTTCAGTCTCCTCCACGTCACATTCATCTGAACTACCAGATTTTCCTCTCTGAAGGTGAATTATTTATGTCCACACAGTTACGTCGAATTATTTATGTACTGCAATGTTTGTATTCAAATCACAAACAAATCACAGAAGACTTCAGTCTCTGCATTAAATGCAAAATAATGGTGCGCAGACAGATCTGCAAGTGTTAAACAATTCACAACTCCAAAATGTTGCCAAACTAAACGAAAAATGTAAAAATTGACAATGTTGGCGATCTCATTATTGTAAACAGAGAAAATTATAGCATTATAATAAGAAAGAATAATGTTAAATCATTACTTTTAGTAATACATACATAATATTTGGAATGAAACATTGAAAGGGAAACCATTAAAAATAATGTTGTTCCTTATGCTCTACGATCAAGCTGATTTATAAGGATGATCTAAAATATTTCTTAGATTATTTGTAAAGCTTTCATAAGTGATGCAGGCCAATCTTTCATTATAAAAAACAGTGGTTCTTTAGTTGAAAAACTGGGGAGAATTCACATTCCTTTTAAATGATCAAATCCTGGATTGAAGGCTGTAAAATTAGCTTCTTTAATCATTTATTTAAGTCAACCAGGGCTTTACTATTGTCCTGATTACCCACTTAATACTTTTAATCATTTATAACAGCTCAACATCATAAACATTGATAGCCAATCAACCCATTGAAAATGCACAATTTTGGGGCGGACAAATATTTTGAGCAGTTCAAGCAAAAAGTAAAGCCATATTCGAGCAAAAATGGAGGATCTGAAGTTTCCAAAGGTTCTAAGGGAAGCAGAAGATAGATTTGATCTAGGTTTTTAATTTTTTTTAAGAATTTGTCCTTGAACTTTTACCAACAATGTATTTGTGGTATGATTTTAACTATCGACATTCAGACTGTCTATACGACAAGATACGTGATTGAAATTTCTACGTTGTCTATTTTGTTTGGGAAGATGGGTTGAGTTGATTTATGATTGTTTTGATGAATGCAAGCTTGGAAAACATCAAAGTTTGCTATTGGTATATGTATTTTATTTCCTTTTACATTTGTTTATATGCTTTTGAAGAAGAAAACAACTATCTTAAGTTGTGTGTTTTACATCATTTGCATTGAATGTGGTTCCATGTTGTATGTTTTACATCATTTGCATTGAATGTGGTTCCATGCTACAAGGATAAGGTTGGCATTGATCTAATCGTTAATCCTTGGCTGCATTAATTGCTACCAAAGCTGGTTTGTATCATAGAGGTATAAGTTTAGAAGAACGATTTGGGAAAGTGTTCTCCATTGGTAGACAGAAATCAAAAATAAAATAAAATAAAATAAAAGTTAAAGCAACATGCAAGAGACAAAGGAAAGAAGAGATGGCCCAGAGAGAATTTGATGTTCATGGAATTAGGAGAGGTAGAATAGGATTGGGGATATTAAAGAAAGAATCGATGAGAATGGAGGCATTGGATACTGACTAAGTGGAAGTACACTTCATATGGGAATCTCGATCCTATGGAAGGAGTAATTTAATTATATCTATCTGTCAGTGTCATTTTTCTTATCTGAATATTATGTTTTCTTTTGTTTAACTTACTTAAATGTTGGGAGTGGGTCATTATGAGTGTAGTTGGCGCCTTTGATGAATGTAATTCCTACCTATTCAATAGTTGGAGTTACCTATCTCATTGGGTAGTTTGCCTCTTCTTTTTTTCCATATATGTATCCTCTCACATTGCACATTTAAGTGTTGTTATTGTGTGCTTTTGGGAGTTGGTCATTATGAGTGTAGTTGGCACCTTTGATGAATGTAATTCCTACCTATTCAATAGTTGGAGTTACCTATCTTATTGGGTAGTTTGCCTCTTCTTTTTTCCATATATGTATCCTCTCACGTTGCACATTTAAGTGTTGTTATTGTGTGCTTTCCTTATTATATTTCTCTTTCTTATTTTTGGGAGCAAATTTCGTATAGTATCTTCATTTATGGTGTACTTAAAATTTTATAGTATCTAATCTTTGTACTAAGTTTTACATAAGTCATTGTTTGTTTATGGAATATTACATATATCAAAGTTATGGTGTTAGGATATATCAATCAATTATTTAGATTTGGAGATTTTGGGGACTAATCACTTTGCATGTATTGTTTAAGATCCCAATTAAGTAATTCTCTTGGTTCTTCAATGATCTAGAGAATTAGAATGGTTTGACAAGAAAATAATATATCTAAAATTTGATTCATGGTATTTCACATTTTGAGTGTGCACGGATTTTTAGTTATACTAGTATTTTTAACTATTCCATTGTATCCAAATAGCTTGAAAAAAATATTGTTGAATTTTAAATCACTCAAATTGAACTTTGAGGAGCGAGTTAACAACTAAAGTTTTGTTTATGTTAGCATACTTTTTTTGACAAGTAGCTAGTTTTATAAAACACTTTAGAACAAAATGGGTCCTACCATTACATTTGAAAGACATCAAATCCCATAAATCCATATATAAAGGTCACCATAATTTGAGATGGGATCACTGGAGGCAAATAAATTCTAGGCCATACATCTATGTAAGTCTGCATTACATAGTTTTCACAATAATTAAAAATATTTAGGGTTGAGTAACCTTCATATATTGTTAGGCCCAAAAAAAAGTCTATAGATTTCTTAGGGACTCAACCCAACGAACTGTTATGATATTCCTTAAAAATAAATATAACTAGCAATTGCACCTTGGTGTGCAATGGTTATGTCGAAGAGGTGTGGAAGTCGAAATAGGGGAAATACAAGAATAATGATAAAAATAATTATCATAAAGTCACATATTGTATACCTAAGTATAATTTATCGCATGCAATCATTCATTTATCACCAATATCTGGTCATTGAAATCAAGGATAAGAAGATTTATTATGTTAGAATTTGTAGAAAATATATACATGAAAATATGATCAATGTCCAATAACACTCCCAACAAGCATCTACAATATGAGCATAGTAGAATCAAGTAAATTGGTAGATGTCAATTCCATAGAAAGCCATCTTTTGAACACTTCATACACTAGTACAAAACACCATAAATATGTCATATACAACTCTTAGCTTGAATATAAGAATTTGTTTTATTAATTCCATAAATGAATAGAAAATGTAAATGACTAAAACAACATAAAAAAATTCTATAAAAATATAAGTTACTAAAGATGACCTTTTTCATAATTACTAAAAGTTGAGAGGAATCATGATTTTCATAAAAAAAATTTATATATATAATTGACTTTGGTGTGCAATAGGTACACCAAAGAGGTCTGGAATGTCAATTAGGAAAAAATTCAACTAAGAAATACTTCAAGGTAATTTTGAAAGGATGCAATTGACTAAAAATACTGAAAATCAATTTAAAATGTTTAGTTCAAAAAAAAAAAATCAAATTGTATTTTATAATAAAAATGTCTAAATATGATCATACAATCAACATATTTAGGCTTTAAATTAGTGACATCTCAATATTGTATTTGCAGTATCAAGATACAATATGCAGGTGTACTCAAAGATGTAGTTCAAAACAACAATTCATTAAATTTATAGAAGGTCCATTGTTTAATCATTAAATGACAAAAGTAGTTAATATTTTTGTTTTACTTCAAGGTGTCTCTCTATGTATCACTCCCTATTTTTTTGCCTCTCTCTCCCTCTCTTTACCTCTTTATATATTTATCTCTTTCACATCTATGTATACCTATCTCCTCTCTCTTTATCTCTCTTTATCTCTCTCTCTCCCTTCTCTCCTAAACCCCCCGCCCCTTTCCATATTTTGCCTATCTCTCCCTCTCTTTACCTCTTTATATGTTTATCTCTTCCATATCTATGTATACCTAGAACCTCTCTCTTTATCTCTCTCTCTTCTCTCCTAAACACGCCTACCGCCCCATCCCCCCTCTCTCTCTCTCTTACGGACACACATTCTTCTCATAGTGTTTCTCTCTTTGTCTACTACCCTATCTCACTTTCTTTCTCTATTGCAAGCATAATATGAGCTATTGGTAATGGGACTTGATTACCTTACTAATTCAAAGGTTTTGTCTGATTCATGTTTGGATCCGTATATGTTGCACAGTTGATTTGAATGTATCACTTCTCCATGAAGACCTTTACTACACAAACCTAATTTACTACATAATATACCAATTGACCTCATGTATTGCACAAATATATGCAAAAAATAGAGAAAAAAAATCCATCTTCAACTTTCCATACCTCTTCGGTGTACCCATTGCACACCAAGATGCAATTGCTAGTCTAAATTCATTAATATTTTTTTGATGAACTTTGATTCTATTTTACTTTAGTTATAAAATCGTTCTCTGTTAATTATTTTCATTTTTCAAACTCATGAGAGCTCTGCCAAAATAATAAGGAGATTGAGAGGTCTTTGTGATTAACTAAAGATCTATAGAAAGTATCCATTGGACACCACTTGGGCTTTGTCTGCCTGGAGTGAGAGGAGGGTTCAGAAACCTCTAAATTGTCATCTAGGGTAATCCGAAGGAGTAATGTTTCAGCAGTTTACACTTCGGTAGCTTTCGAATAAAGTAATTTACTTCTTGTGAAATACCATATCTGGTTGGAGAACGAAGGCTTGTACAGGCCATTGTGTCCTTTATGGGAGTGGTGATTAGCTCTGACTCAAACCAGGAGAAAATGCTGTTATGTTCCTGATTACGCCTACGCCAACGCCATGGACTCTCTCTGTGTGTCTGTATAGATGAGGAGATCAAAGAATATATTCATTAGCAAATGAAGCAATTCCCTACATGTGCTACATACCAAGATATTTAGGAATTCAGACAGGGATTCCAGGACTTTAATTCATAAACCCCAAACAATTCCCAGCTTATGCTCCCTTCTCTCCTACTCCATCTCCTGGAGTAAAAGACTTGTATTGGGCACATACCCTGCTGCTTTCATCTTCACAGCCAAGCTCTGTAATGTTGCATAAATCTTTTCAGATTCAGGGTGTGATCTATCTTCCACGAGAAATGCATGAATCTTATTCTTCACTTCAATGAAACTGCACCCTGGAGTCTTTTTCAATCCACTATTTTTCATAATTGTTCTCATCTTAGCTACACCATCCCACCTGCCAGCTGCAGCATATATATTTGACAACAGAACATAAAGCCCTGCATTTTCAGGCTCTAACTCAAAAAGCCTCTCTGCCGCACACTCTCCTAGCGTAATATTGGAATAGATTCTGCAAGCACCTAGCAAGGCCCCCCACACACTGGCACCAGGTTCTAGTGGCATGTTATTAATGAAGCGTACCGCCTCATCCAGATGTCCAGCACGGCCAAGAAGATCAACCATGCATGCATAGTGCTCCAGTTTTGGTGTGATGCCATACTGTTGTTTCATGCAATAAAAATATTCCCAGCCTTCGTTCACCATGCCTGCATGAGTGCAAGCCGATAATACACACAGGAAAGTGACATCGTTTGGCTTTATGCTAGACTGCTGCAGTTGGCAAAAATGAGCAACTGCATTTTTACCTTGCCCATGCATTCCATACCCAGCAATCATTGAATTCCATGAAACCAGATCCCTATTAGACATTTTGGTGAAAAATAAGCATGCAAGCTCTAAACTCCCACATTTAGCATACATGTCTATGAGGGCGTTGGCAACAAAAACCTCTGATTCATATCCACTGCTTATTATGTAAGCATGTAGTGACTTACCTTGCTGCAATGCTGATAAATGAGTACATGCTGACAACATGTTTAGCATTGTCACTGCATCAGGTTTCATGTCCAACACTTGCATTTGATTAAACAGTGCCAAAGTTTCACTGGCTTTTCCAATCTGGACATATCCAGCTATCAATGCACTCCATGATATCACATTCTTTTTGGGCATATTGCCAAACAGCTGACGGGCACTTTCGACATGTCTGCATTTGGTGTACACGTCAATCAGACAATTACCGACAACAATGTCGGAAAGAAATCCACTTTTAATTACATAGCCATGCATCCACTCACCTATTTGCAGAGATGCCAATTGAGCACAGGCGGGAATGACACTGGCCAATGTAACCAAGTCTGTTTTGATACCTTCACCTTGTGTCTGCATTTGACAAAACAGTTTCAACGCCTCATTCAAATATCCATTTTGGGTGTACCCTGCAATCATTGAATTCCATGAAACCACATTTCTACTGGGCATTTTATCAAATACATGACGTGCATTCTTTATATTCCCACACTTCGAGTACATGTCCACAAGAGAATTACCCACGAAAACATCTGCCTCTAATCCTGCACAAATTACACATTTGTGTATCCATTTTCCTCGTAGCAAATCCGTGCAGGCTTGGAGTACACTTACAAAAGAACCCTGATCAGGTAGGACACCTTCACCATCCAAATACATTTGATGAAAAAAAACTAAGGTTTCCTCGGGAATCCCACATTGAACATACCCAATAATCATTGCATTCCATGAGACCACATCTTTCTGAGAAATTCTGTCAAACACTTGCCTTGCAACCTCTACCTTTCGGCACTTCGCATACATACTTACCAGAGAATTGCCCACATAAATATCCCTTTGGAAGCCGCGTCTAATAACATGATTATGAATCTGTTTCCCCTTTTGCAGAGCTGATAAATTAGCACAAACCTTGAGCACGAAGGGAAATGTGTATTTGTCTGCATGAATGCCATTTTGCTGCATCTGAGAATAAATTGTGAGTGCAAGAGCTTCCTTCTCTTCACTGTTAGAGTTGGCATGTTCTCTTATCATTACATTCCATGAGAACGCATCGTATTTTTTGTAACTAGCTGTGTGGTTAAATAGGCGACATGTATCGTGCATATAAGTGACTGCATGGCTTATCCTTCCGTCTGTGCTGGGGTGGCTTTTATTCAAGAAAAAATTAAAAGAAAGCCTCATTCTAATAGTGAATACTCTCTGTGGATGCATCAGTGAGCAACATGCCTGCCTGTGCTTCCATTGCGCTTCTCCAGTCGACATAAACCTTTCAATATGAAATTAAAGCAAAATATTTTAGGGATTATTTTACAAAAGAGCTTGGAGAGTGGTGATCGTTACAAGTTTAGCGATATAATATTGAAAACTACATATCTATGTCTTTTTTTTTTATACTTTTAGCTCACATGGTCTTTAATCAAAGTGAATAATAATGTGTAATATGGGTATTTTTGAATAGAAGTTGACAAATGATCTTATTTACTCATGATTTCAACATCATTCATTCATATAGATCCATCCCATGTCTTAATTGTATTTTTAGTTGATTTAGTTCAAGTTTGCAAGTATGAGGTGATCCATGTCATTTTGTGCTTGCAAATCTTAAACTCTAATATATAAAATTCAAATTCAAAATTCATCTCATTTTCACTAGTCATTGTGAGTTTACTAAAATGTAAATTGTGTCAACTTATATATTAAGTCAATGCATTTAAATACTAACCCTAATTGAAATGAATCATTTATGATTGAAATAGAGGATAATTATGAACAAAAGAATTTATACTAGCATCACATCATCCTACACTCATTGCATGTCCACTTATTTTCCTTAATTTTTTATTAGTCATGAAACTATTCAATTAAGGGTTTAATGGAGGACAACATGACCCTTGCAATTTAATAGATTCCTCAAAGGTGTTTGTAAATATCACATATCCTTACCAAATTTAGATATTACATAGTGAGGCAAATCTGGTTTTAGACTATGAAAATTTAGCAAATCATCTTTGTGAGTTACATGATTGCATCCACACATCAAGGTCGAGTTTGTCACATGTGACAATAAGGTCCACAGACACATATTTGAACCTAGATAGAGTACAATCAAATTTCACAAATTAGTGGTAGAATATAAAATTCCATAACCTTAATGAATATATTCCTAACATTTAGATAGAAACTACAAGAAAATCAAATCTAAGTATCCATGCAATTAATTTATTTAGCATTTAATCTTTATGCATTTCAAATATCAATCTTAACTCATTTAATCTAAATTGATTGAATACTATTTAGTTAAATTTCATCAATAAAATAAATAAATAAATAAATAAATAAAATTATCAATATTTATAAGTGTCGTTTTTAATTTAAAAAGAATAAAAAAATTAATATTGATGTGATTGGATAGTTTAACATTTAAAAAGATAAAATACCTTAAAAAAAACTAAAACTAGTTGTAAATGGTCCAACATTTAAGAAGATGGTAAAATATATCAAAATGATAAAAACACTTTGAAATGGACATCAAATATAATCCCTAGTCTTAACTTGCCATATGAAATTCTCATATAGATATCTTGTTTTTTATGCAAACTCTATTTTTTCACAAAATTATATAATCCCAAAATAAAATATTATTTACTAACATAAGATTTATCCAAATGTGACTATAATTAAAACTTTAGCTACAATTAGAGTAAGAAAATTCTTAGGATTTAATGTGTTATGTTCATGCCTTTTATCATAATATAGTTCCTTAATTCACATGGTATAGATTTCATTTTTTTTTGTATTTATATCTTTTTATCATATTGTGAGGAAATATCCTTACCTTTTGGATGATGTGATTATATGTATAACAATTGATTCCATATTATAATTTGTTGATGTATTTGTAAATGTTAGAAATCATTCAAATCATGGTCACAAGAAGGCTCACAAGATCATCTTTTTAGTTAATTATCTTGACCTTGAATATTCCTTGTTATAGGTTATTTTACAATTGTCTAAGTTTGATAATGTATGCAACCAAATTGATAGTTATACTTTAACAAGTTTGTTTAAAAATCTTTTCTAATGGTGTACTCAATATCTATATTCAATTTTCTTGACACCTTCATAGAGTTGAACTTGAGTTTGTGCAAAATATGAACAAGGGTTTCTTCCTTAGCTTTTTTTATACTAAGCACTCACAACTATTCCCAAGCAAGGACTATGGCTTAGGGTATGTGCACCAAGTTGTGGTACCAAAAGGGGGTCTTAAGATGCCACTTTTTTATGAAATCAACAAACTCTGAACGTCAACAACAAATTGAACATAGTTACACTCCAAATTTGAAGATGCAGTAAGAACAAGAGTCGGAGTGCTTCGAGTCTACTTTCTAAACTACTATTTTTTTTTTGAAAATGGTGGAGATTAAGGGCTTCAAAAAGGGGGGCCACAAAAAGTGGTCCTGTTTTTATACAAAAAACATAACATAGTGTCTGTTGTGTCCCCCCTAAAATGTTAACTCTTTTTTTGAATTTTCAAAATCGCTTCAGTGAGAAATTAGCTAACACCTTGTATTTTATGCCAGATTTTTTGGATAATTTTTTAATCAGTATATGATTTTTTACTAATTTTTGAAGTGGACACATCCTGAAAAATAGAAATTTGAGCGTGCTCCCCCCTAAAATCATTGAAAAATAATCGATTTTTTTTTTAAATTGTGCATAATGGAGTCTAGCTTCTAAAAATGTAAGTTTCTTCAAAATCCGATGAACATGTAAAAAACTATACCCAAAATAGTGCATGTTGGTTTTTGACAAAAAATGGACACACTAACAAAAGAAATTATAGATGAAAGCCTTAACGAAATCAAAATGTGAAAAGAATTACATGCTTGGATAGCTAAGAGAAAGATCGAGGTCTCTATGGTGGTTTTTTTAGTTTTATTGAAACACGTGCAAACCTAATGGAGAGCACGATAAAAAAAATGTGAAATTTTCTAATCTTCTGTTAAAACCACGTCTCAAGCTTGAAATGGTTGTCCAACCCTTTGGGTTGGATGCCCAAGTACAATCCAAACCAAAGGGTTGGTGGTTTCAAATGCAGGCACTCGCCCTATTTGATGCTTGCCGAATGAAAAAAATTGAATTTTCCCATTTGACATGCACCAAATGAGAAAATTCATTTTTTTTCATTTGGCGAGCGCCAAATTTGGCATGCACCAAATGTCCTGCATTGTCCAATTTGAAGGTTTTGTGATGCAAATTTTTCAACTTGGGCACAAGTTATACCCATCCTGAGAGGAGAATATATACATGAAATATAACATTTCAGTATAAATATTTCATGTATATATTAGCAGGATGTTTGAGAGTGGTTTCAACTCTAGAGGATTTATAATGTAGATCCTAGTTTTTAGAGGATCATATTGAATTTCAGACTTAATCAAATTTCAGTAATCAACATGCTCCTATTAGCATTATTTAGATCCATATCTCATTATTTTTATCTTCCCTAAACTCTACACCTATCTCTCTCCCTCTCTTGTCTCTCTCACTTCTCTCTCCCCTCTCTAGGTATATCCCACCCTCTCTACCTTTCATCCCTTCCTTGTACCCTAATTTATATCCTTGACTCCCTTCCTCTCTCTTCTCTATCACTCTCTTATTATTTCTCTCCCCTCCCACTCGTTTCTCTTGTTCACTACCGATCCCTTCTATCCTCTCTCTCCCCATATCTAGGGCTCTCCTTCCCTCCCTATTCACCTCACTACCTCTCCCTCCCTATATTATTACCCACCTCTCTCTCCCCCTTTAGGTTTCTCACTTATCTAATTGTCCACCCTCTAGTTCTCTCCCTCCCTCTCAACCTTTCTCTTCCTTTCCCTTGCCCCTATCTATTTATGAACACTCTCCCTCTCTTCTCTCTCTCTAAACCTAGATCCATCTCCTCATTCTCTAGGTCTCTCGCTCCCTCCATTTCTACCTCTCCCTTCCTTTCTTCCCCTCTCTATTTATATCTCCTTCCCCCACTCTCTCATTATCTCTCTTCCTCTCTTATTCTCTATCTTCATTTTCTAGTTCATTAATTCTCCAACCCACCCTCTCTCCCCTCTATAGGTTTGTCCCTCCCTTCCTCTCCACCTATCTACTTTTCATATAGGTCTCGTTACCCACCTCTCTTTATCCCCCCCCCTCTCTCTCTCTCTCTCTCTCTCTCTCTCTCTCTCTCTCTCTCTCTCTCTCTCTCTCTCTCTCTCTCTCTCTCTCTCTCTCTCTCTCTCTCTCTCTCTCTCTCTCTCCTGTTAACCCTATCCCTTTCTAAAATCCCTCCTCTTCTCTTCCTCCCCTAACCTCTTTATCTCCTCCTCCCATAGGTCTCTCACTTCATGTCTACCTCTCCATCTGTCCCCTCTTACTCCTCTATTTTTTCTTTTATCTCTTGTCTTCTCCCTCCCTCCCCTCTCTAGGTATCTCTCTTCCTTTTTTCCCCTCTCCCTCTCTATCTCCCCATCCATACATACCCCCATATATATCTTGCTCCCCCACTTTTTTATTGTATATTCCTCTTGTATTATCTCTCTACATTCTATGTCATCAACTTTCTCTCTCCCCTCTCTAGGTTTCTCACTTCCTTCTTCTCGACCTATCTACCTCTACATCAAGTCTCATTACTCACCTCTATCTTTCCCCCTCTTTCTTTCTCAATCCTCTCTCTTGTCATTGAGGCCTCTCATCTCTCTTTCCCCATATATTATGACCCCTAACAACACGTAATGGGTCATATGGTGTCCTAAGGGGTCATAGGACACCATATGACCCCTTAGGACACCATATGACCCATAACGACACCATACGGTGTCCTAAGTGGTCATAGGACACCATATGACCCCTTAGTACACAATATGAACCCTAACGAAACCTAAGGGGTTATATGGTGTCCTAAGGGTTCATAGGACACCATATGACCTCTTAGGTTACCATACGACCCATAACGACACCATACGGTGTCCTAAGTGGTCATAGGACACCATATGACCCCTTAAGACACCATACAACCAACAACAACACCATATGGTGTCCTAATGGGTCATAGTACACCATATGACCCCTTAGGTGTTGTTAGGGGTCATATTGTGTCCTAAGGGGTCATATGGTCTCCTATGGTTTCCTATGACCCCCTAGGACACCATATGACCCCTTAGTACACCATATGTTGTCAGTATGGTTCGTATGGTGTCCTATGACCCCATAGGACACCATATGACCCCCTATTACACCATATGGTGTTAGTATGGTCCTATGGTGTCCTATTATCCCTTAGGACACCATACGACCCATAATGACAACATAAGGTGTCCTAAGGGGTCATAACACACCATATGACCCGTTAGGACACAATATGATCCCTAACAACACCTAAGGGGTCATAGGACACCATATGATCCCTTAGACACCATACAACCCATAACAACACCATATTGTGTCCTAAGGGGTCATATGGTGTCCTAAAGGGTTATAAGACACCATATGACCCCTTAGGACACCATATTGTATCCTAAGGGGTCATATGGTGTCCTAAGGGGTCATAGGACACAATATGACCCCTTAGGACACTATGACCCTTAACAACCCCTTACGGGGTCATAAGACACCATATGACCATTTAGCACACCAAACAACTTATAATGACACCATATGGTGTCCTAGGGGGTCATAGAACACCATATAATCCCTTAGCACACCATACGACCCATAACGACACTATATGGTGTCCTAAGTGGTCATATGGTGTCCTAAGGGTTCATAGGACACTATATAACCCCTTAGGATACCATACGACCCATAACGACACCAAGTGGTGTCCTAAGGGGTCATAAGACACCATATGACCCCTTAGGACATAATATGACCCCTGACGACACCTAAGGAGTCATATGGTGCCCTAAGGGCACACCATATGACCCCTTAGGACACAATACAACCCATAAAGACACCATATGATGTCCCCGGGGGTCATATGGTGTCCTAAATGGTCATAGGACACCATAAGACCTCTTGGGACATAATATGACCCCTAATGACACCTAAGGGGTCATATGACACCATATGACACCTAAGGGGTCATATGACACCATATGACCCCTTAGGACACAATATGACCCTTAACAGCATATAAGGGGTCATATGGTGTCCTAAGGGGTCATAGGACACCATATGACCTCTTAGGACACCATTCAACCCATAACGATACCATATGGTGTCCTAAGGTGTCATAGGACACCACAAGACCCCTTAGGACACCATACGACCCATAACAACACCATATGGTGTCCTAAGGGGTCATATGACACTATGTGACCTCTAAGGATACCATATGACCCATATTGACACCATATGGTGTGCTAAGGGGTCATATGGTGTCCTAAGGGGTCATAGGACACCATATGACCCTTTAGAACACAATATGACCCCTAACGACACCTAAGGGGTCATATAGTGTCCTAAGGGATCATAGAACACCATATGACCCTTGAGGACACAATATGAACCTTAACGACATGTAAGGGGTTATATGGTGTCCTAAGGGGTCATACTATGACCCCTTAGGACACCTTATGACCCATAACGATAATATATGGTGTCCTAAGGGGTCACATGGTGCCGTAAGGGATCATAGGACACCATATCACCCCTTAGGACACCATACAACTCATAACGACACCATATGGTGTCCTAAGGGATCATAGGATACCATATGACCCATTAGTACACAATATGAGCCCTAATTACACCTAAGGGGTCATAGGATACCATATGACCCCTTATGACACCATACGATGCATAACAACACCATATTGTGTTCTAAAGGGTCATATGGTGCCCTAATGGGTCATAGGACACAATATGACCCCTTAGGACACAATATGACCCCTTAGCACACTATACAACCTATAACAACACCATATGGTGTCCTAATGGGTCATATAACACCATATGACCCCTTAGCACACCATAAGACCCATAATAACACCATATGGTGTCCTAAGGGGTCATCAGACACCATATGACCCTTTAGGACATCATACGACCCATAACAACACCACATGAGGGCTCATATGGTGTCCTACACCATGTGACCCCTTATGACACCATACAACCCATAACGACACTATAATGTATCCTAAGGGGTCATCAAACACCATACGACCCATAACAACACCATATTGTATCCTAAGGGATCATAGGACACAATATGACCTCTAACAACCCCTTAGGGGGTCATAGGATACCATATGACCCCTTAAAACACCATATAGTCCATAACAACACCATATGGTGTCCTAAGGGGTCATACAACACCATATGACCCCTTAGCACACCATACGACCCATAACGACACCATATGATGTCCTTCATCTGAAACCATATGACTCCTTAGGACACCATATGGTATCCTATGGGATCATATGGTGTCCTTAGGGATCATAGGACACCCTATGACCCCTAACAACACCTAAGGGGTCATATGGTGTCCTAAGGGTTCATAGGACACAATATGACCCCTAACGACACCTAAGGGGTCATATGGTGTCCTAAGGGGTCATAAGACACCTAATGACCTCTTAGGACACCATACGACCCATAATGACACCATATGGTGTCCTAAGGGGTCATAGGACACCATATGACCCCTTAAGAGAGAGAGAGAGAGAGAGAGAGAGAGAGAGAGAGAGAGAGAGAGAGAGTTGGGGAGGAAGATATATATGAGGCTAAGGAAGGGGGAGATAGAGAGGGAGGGAGAGACTTAGAGAGAGAGAGAGAGAGAGAGAGAGAGAGAGAGAGAGAGAGAGAGAGAGAGAGAGAGAGGAATAATTACGACCACTACCCTCAACCCTATGTTCCCTAAACTATGTACCATCAATCTTCTATCTTATACCATAAATCTTATATCCTACAACCTATTATCTAAATACTATATCAGGGAGGAAGAGGTGATGACCTAGAGAAGGGAGGGAGAGATAAGATGAGAGTGGGAAGAATAAAGATAAAGAGAGAGATAAGAAGAGAGGGAGAGTTGGGTAGGGGGTGACTAAGAAACCTAAAGAGGGATGGGGTAGATAGGTGAGAGAGAGAGAGAGAGAGAGAGAAGAAAATAAGAGAGAAAAATAGGTATGGAGATAGAGGTTGAGAGGGATAGGTAGTGATCAAGAGAACACAGAGAGAGTGGAGAGAAACAATAGGAGGGGAAGAGAGATGGAGGGAGGGAAGGATAGATATGGAGATAAGGAGGGAGGTGAGAGAGAGAGAGAGGGAGAGAGTATAAGAGAGACCTAGAGAGGGAGGTGAGAGAGAGAGAGAGGGAGAGAGTATAAGAGAGACCTAGAGAGGGGGGAGAGAGAGAGAGAGAGAGAAGAAATAGAGAGAAAGGGAGAGTAATAGGTCTAGAGTTTATGGAAGATAAAGAGGTTGTAGGGGAGATAAATGAAGGAGAAAGTTTATAAAAGGAGATGGGTAAGGGGTGATAGATGGAGAGGAAGGGAGAAAAATAGAGAGGGGATAAATAGAGAGATTAGATATGTAGAGTGTGAGAGAGAGGTTAAATACCTAGATGAGAGAGCGGGGGGTCATAGAGATGGGTTCCTAATGAGATATTGATGGATAGCTATATATGTGGAGAGGGAATGAGGGAGAAACCTATAAATTTAAGAGATGGAGAGATGGTAGGAGGGAGAGGTGACGACAAAGACAATGGAGAGAGGGAATAGATAGAAGAGTAAAGAGATGAGTGAGAGGGGATAGATGAAGAGGTAGACATGGAGGAATTAAAATACCTAAGGAATGATGAAGTAGATAGGTTTAGAGAGATAATAGAGGGAGAGAGTTCATAAATGGATAGGGGTAAGGGAGAGAGAGATAAATATGGAGATGGAGGAAGAGAACTAGAGGGTGGACAATTAGATATGTGGGAAACCTAGAGGGAGGGTGAGAGGTGGATAATAATATAGGGAGAGAGAGGTAATGAGGTGAATAGGAAGGGAGGGAAATCCCTAGATATGGGGAGAGAGAGGATAGAAGGGATAGGTAGTCACCAAGAGAATGGAGAGGGAGGGGAGAGAAATAATAAGAGAATGCAAAAAAAGAAGAGAGAGGGAGGGAGTCAAGGATAGATATGGAGTTAAGGAAGGAACAAAAGATAGAGGGGGTGGGATATACCTAAAGAGGGGAGAGGGAAGTGAGAGAGATAGAGAGGGATAGAGATAGGTCTAGAGTTTGGGGAAGATAAAGGGAGTCAGATCTACATAGCTAAAGAATGCTAATAGGAGCATGTTGATTACTAAAATTTGATATGCTGATTACTGAAATTTGGTTGTCCGAAATTTTTTTATGATCCTCTAAAAACTATTATAACTCCTATAGTGTTGAAACCACTCTCAAACCTCCTACTAATATATACATGAAATATAACTTAAAGTATAAGAATCTTCTTTCTTATACTTAAATGTTATATTTCATGTATATAATCTGTTAGAGTAAAGTAATTAATTAACTTTGCTCTCCTCTTAAGATTTCTCTTTATGCATACATTAGTCATTTAATAATTAATATTTAATTATTAAATGCTCACACCTTAGGGTTAGGTTTTCCTTTTGGTGTTGATCTCCTTTATAAGGATTGATCTCTTATATTATTCATATTCTTGATTCATTTTTTCTCTGATAATACATCTTTTCTCTTTGTCAGAGCCAAAACCCTTGTATTCGTTCTCTCTCTTTCTCTGTGACAGGTTTCTTGCATGCAGGTTTCTTTTGGGTTCTGTGGATTTGTATTTCTCAAATCCTACATGGTATTAGAGCCAGATCTGCTGCAACTTGTTCAAACTTTTGAAAGATTTTGAGATCCAGGTTTTGGTTGCATCAGATAGGTATTTGTCTTTTGTTTTTTATTTTGGAATAGGGGGGTTTTTTTTTCGGTGCACTTTGAGCCCAAACGGACCTCACCGTTGAGCTCGTAGCACCCAAAAACCCCTATTTCCATATAAAATTTGTCCAATTTGGACATAGTTGCACCAGGAGGTAAAAAAAATTTTTGCCCCAAGGCCGTACGGCCCTAGGGCATGACAACTGAGGCGAAAATTTCAAAAAAAAATTAAAAAAATTTAACAAAAATCGCAGTTTTTTTGTTTAAACCAGGCGCAGCCCTTTTTTGGAGGCACGCGCAGCCCGGCGGTAACCCTCGCCGCGCCCCCGCCGCGTCGCCTGCCGCCCGCTGAGACCCCGCCGCCCGGGCGCTGCCTGCGCTCCACCTGCGTGCCGCCCGCCACCAGCAACGCCGCCCCCGCGCCACCGCCCCCTGTGCCCGCCCCTGGTCGCCCAGAGGACCAGGGGCTTATTTTTTTAAAACCCTTGAGGGCTTAAAGGGCTTATTTGGGCTCTTTTGGAGCAGTTTTACAAAATCGGTGTTTTTTGCCAGTCAAAGTCAGAACAAGCTTTTTGCACTCCAGGAGCCATATCTTTTGCATACGGACTCCGTTTTTCGCAAGCGAATAAGCGTCGGAAAGGTGGTTCTATGCTCTTTCCAGATCTACAGTCTATTTCATCAGAAAATTCTTCAGGTGCTCCAAATTTTGTCTCAACCCATTATTGCTTTCTATCATTTTCTGGCTTTCAGTTTGTACTGGGGATTAGTTTTTTGCATTGTGGGGGGGTGTTTTCTCTTGCTTTCTGTTATTTACATCAGAAAACCAGAATTTACAAACACCAATACAAAAAAATCAAACCCCCTTCTGCATCTTCTGTCTAGTTCTGAAAGACCACTTAATAATAATTAAAAAATCAGAGCAGTTGAGGCACAGTTCACAGGATGGCAGATAGACCTATTAAATCTCTCACACCGCATAATTACCACACTTGGAAGGGTCGCATGATGACTCTTCTCCAGTCAAAAGGGTTATGGTCCTGTTTGGATGAGGTTCAGCCTCAGTTGACACGTCCTTTTGAGATTATGCAGCACAGGAACAATATGGATCAGGCTATGGGATTGATGGCTTTACACATTTTCGACAGTCTCCAGTTTCATCTTGAGGGTTGTATCACTCCTCGAGCCATTTGGACCAAGTTTGAGGGACTTTTTGGTACTGTCAACGAGTTCAGAGCTTTGCAGTTTGAGGCAGAGTTGACTTCCTTGGTACCTGATTCATTTCCTTCTATTGAGGACTTTCTGATGAAGTTCAAACAGCAAAGATCAATTTTGTAGGGTTGTGGTAAGACTAAGACTGATACAGAGTGCATTTCCCTGATTCTCTCCAAGCTTCGGGGTCCATTTCAGATCTTCTCTTCGACCTTCTATTCCACCATGGATGCCTTGGGTGCTCGACATGTCATGCCTTCTTTTGAGGTCTTTTGTGATCGTCTGACTCGTGAGCAAGCTAAGCTTAAGCAGTTGGATTCACTTTCAGGTTCACAGAACCAAGCATTGGTAGCCCAGTCCTCCAAAGGAAAACAGAAGCAGAAACCGAAGCCTAAGAAAGATTTAGAGGCTAGTGAGAATCCCTCCAAGCCACCACCTAAGTCTGATTCAAAACCACAATTCAATTCTAAACAGGGCAAATCTTCAAAGTCTGGTGAGTCTTCCTCCAAGACTAAGAAGAAATCAGGTGATCCTTGCAGTTTTTGTGGCAAGGAAGGACATCCCGTTTCCAGGTGTTGGAAACGTTTAGAGGCTTTGGAGGAAGCCATGCAGCAGCATAATATCAGTGCACCACAACCTCCTTCACAGCCCACAGGGAAAGGTCATGCTCTTTCTACACGAGCATTGTCCTCAGCGTCCACTTGGATTCTAGATTCTGGTGCCTCTCACCATATGACACACACAGGATTTGGTCACCGCTCTTTCTCCTACAGGCACTAGACATATTACAGTTGGCGACTTAGCACAACTTTCCGTTCAGGGTTCTGGTACTGTTTCATTAGATGCTGGTTGTCTTCAGGATGTGCTTTTGGTTCCTAACATTTCGACAAACCTTCTATCCGTTTATCAAATTTGCCACTCTGGCTCTGGTAAGACAGTTGAGTTCTCTCCTCATGATGTGGTTATTCGAGATCTTCATGATCCTGACTTGGTTGTGGCTACTGGGAGTGTGGATTCTGCATTTCACTTATATAGTTTTGATGGCTTTGAGAGTTCAGACACTGTTGGTTCCTCTCTTATAGCACATGCAGATTCAGTGAGCAGGCTTTGGCATGAGCGTTTTGGTCATGTCAATTACAGATATCTACAGCAGATGAGTACATAGGCACTTGTGATTGGGCTTCCACATATTTCTTGTACAGATGGTGTATGTCATGGTTGTGTCCTTGGCAAACATCATCGAGATCCTTTTCCTAAGGGTCGAGCCTCTCGTGCTAGGGCAGCCCTAGAGTTGGTACACAGTGATCTTATGTCCTTTCCGACTCCTTCTTTTTCAGGGGCCCGTTATGTACTCACTTTTACTGATGACTTCTCCAGACGTACGTGGGTGTACTTTCTTAAGTACAAGTCTGATGTCTTTGACTCTTTCAGGAAGTTTAAGACATTTGTGGAGAAGCAATCTGGACTTTCTATCAGGAGGATATGCACAGATAATGGGGGGGAGTATGTAAATCAGGCTTTCAGAGATTTTTGCATTGAGCATGGTTTACAGCATCAGTTACAGTTCCTTATACCCCTCAACAGAATGGTGTTGCTGAGAGAAAGAACAGAACCTTACGGGAGATGGCAAATTGTATGATATAGTCTCGAGCTATGAGTTCTTCATTTTGGGCTGAGGCAGTCAATTGTGCCAATTATATTCAGAATCAGATGCCCCATAAGGCATTACGACATATGACTCCTGAGGAGGCTTGGACCCATGTCAAGCCTGATGTTTCTACATTCCGAGTTTTTGGTAGTGAGGCTTGGGCATTTATTCCTGATGCTCAGCGGATAGCCATGGAGAGGAAGAGCCGACCACTCATATTTGTTGGCTACTGTGAGGATGTTAAGGCATACAGGTTGTTTGATCTTGATTCCAGAGAGGTCTTGTTTCGGCGAGATGTCCAGTTTGATGAGTGCTATCCTCAGATGGATTCTCCATCACCAGCTTCTCCCTCATTGCCTACTCCTTCCTCTTCATCTCTTGAGGATTACTTATCTCTTGAGGATGATGTAGATCATGATCCACCATCTCCACCACCACGAGTTGCTCCATCTTTTCCGAAGTGGGCCCGTGATACTGTTGAAGCAGCTAGTTCTTTGGCAGGTGATCCTTCAGATACTCGTCCCACTCGTGCTCAGACATCTGGTTCTAGTCTTTTGAGTCATACCCTTTCAGATGATCCTCAAAAGTTTTCAGAGGCGACAGGACACCCAGAGTGGGATAGGGCCATGGATGAGGAGTATTCTTCTTTGATGAATAATCATACTTGGGATCTTTGTCCTCTTCCTAAGGGAAGAAAGTTGGTTCGGTGTAAGTGGGTGTATCGTACCAAGTATGCTGCAGATGGTTCTATTGATAAGTATAAGGCCCGTCTTGTTGCGAAGGGGTTTTCTCAGGTAGAGGGTATTGACTACTTTGAGACCTTTGCTCCTGTTGCTAAGATGAATTCTATACGCCTGGTACTTTCACTTGCAGCTTCACAGGGATGGACAGTGTTTCAGATGGATGTGAAGAGTGCCTTCTTGCATGGAGACCTACATGAGGAGATCTATATGGAGCAGCCTCAGGGTTTTGTGCAGGACACTTCTTTGGTTTGCAGACTTCGACGTTCATTGTATGGTCTCAAACAAGCCCCCAGGGCTTGGTATGAGAAGATGGACTCCTTCTTGCTTTCCTCACACTTCACACGTTGTCATTCCGATCATACAGTCTATATTCAGCGTCAGGAGGGTGATCTTTTGATTCTAGTGCTATATGTAGATGATCTCATCATTACAGGTAGCTCATCCTCCATGATTCAGAGTGTTTAGAGAGCTTTGATGGAGCAATTTGAGATGACCGATCTTGGTCTCTTGCACTTCTTTCTGGGTCTACAGGTTATTCAGTCTTCGGATGGGATTTCCATTTTTCAGGAGAAGTATGCTCTTGATATGCTTCAGCGATTTGGCATGCTTGATTGCAAGTCTGCCCCCACTCCATTTCAGTCAGGTGTTGTTTTGTCTTCCACTTGCTCTACTCCTTCAGTAGACCCCACTTTATACAGGCAGTTGGTTGGCAGTCTGTTGTACCTGACACATTCTCGTCCTGATCTTTCCTTTGTGGTTGGCCTTGTCTCTCGGTTCTCCCATGATCCTCATGAGAGCCATTGGCAAGCAGCCAAACGTATTTTGCGATATATTCGGGGCACCACACATTATGGCATTCACTACTCTTTGAGATCCCCTCACATCATTGGCTTCATTGACTCCGATTGGGCTGGTGATGTCAATGATCAGAAGTCTACTTCTGGCTTCATTTTTTGCCTTGGTTCTGGTCCTATTACATGGTCTTGCAAGAAGCAGTCTGCTATTGCATTATCATCTACAGAGGCTGAGTACCGTGCAGCAGTGTTAGCCAGTCAGGAGGTTTATGGCTTCGGCAGTCGCTGACAGAGTTTGGGTTTCCTCCAGATTGTCCCACTATTCTTTGGTGTGACAACCAGAGTGCCATTCACATTTCTCGCAACCCAGTGGAGCATCAACGGACAAAGCATATTGAAATCCACATGCACTTCATCAGACAGTTGATTCAGGATGGTTCTCTCATCTTGGAGTATATTCCTACAGAGGAGCAGGTTGCTGACATCTTCACTAAACCTTTGGCATCTCCGCGCTATCTTCAGTTGCACTCAATGCTTGGGGTGAAGGAAGTTGTCCTTGGGGGGTCTCAGTAAGGCCTTCCTTCCTTCATGTTTTCTTTTCAGCATGATTCTTTATCTCTTTTTGGAGAGGAGTTTTTTCCCACTGGTTTTTCTCCTTTACTCTGCTTTATAGAGATTTTCTTGTATTCGGGTACCTCATCAGACCTTGTTGTCGGGACCCTCTTTTGCATTGTAGTTCCTTTGCTTTCTTCTGCATTGTTTGTAGCTGCATTGTAGCTCATCTTAAGGGAGGGTGTTAGAGTAAAGTAATTAATTAACTTTGCTCTCCTCTTAAGATTTCTCTTTATGCATACATTAGTCATTTAATAATTAATATTTAATTATTAAATGCTCACACCTTAGGGTTAGGTTTTCCTTTTGGTGTTGATCTCCTTTATAATGATTGATCTCTTGTATTATTCATATTCTTGATTCATTTTTTCTTTGATAATACATCTTTTCTCTTTGTCAGAGCCAAAACTCTTGTATTCGTTCTCTCTCTTTCTCTGTGACAGGTTTCTTGCATGCAGGTTTCTTTTGGGTTCTGTGGATTTGTATTTCTCAAATCCTACATAATCTCCTTCCGGGATGGGTATAACTTGTGCCCAAAATGGGAAATCTACACACTCACAAAACCTTCAAATGCAAAAAATGACTTTTCACATTTGGCGCTCTCCAAATGAAACTAATGACTTTTCACATTTGGCGCTCTTCACATTTGGCGAGCGCCAAATGTGAAAATTCAAAAATTTGAATTTGGCGAGCACCAAATAGGGCACGCTTGCCAAATGTTTTGCATGGGAAACTACCAACCCTTTGGATTGGTTTTTCCTTGGGCATCCAACCCGAAGGTTTGGACGACCTTTTCATGCCAATGACACGTTTTTATGAAAAGGTAAAAAGTGGCACCTTTTTGGTACCACAACTTTGTGCACTTACCCCTTATTAGAAATATTCTTATTATGTTTTCTTCTTCAACAAGAGATTTAATGGTCTAGATTAAGGCCAAACTCAAAATCACAAAGTGAATTGAGCTTCCTTATTTTTTTATTACAACTTTAAATTTCATAGATTGATGTAGTACTCCCTTAGGTAATTTGAGTTGTCATCAACAAAATGAATTTTGTTTTGATTTCCCCTAGAAACATGTGTGTGGAATTGGATCCATCTAATTATTTTTTAAACCCATAGTTATTTGTAAAGTATTCAAATAAGGGATAAGCATTTTACACATTATGTCTTGCATGTCAATCTACCCAGCACTTAATTTTAATAGCAATTATTGAGCATAAAAATTTAGAAAGTCCACTCTTGGCTATAAAGAAATTGAAAAAATATTGAAAAACAATAGCAGTTGAATGATGATTGTCAATATATGTTCATTAATAAAAAAGAGGTGTAAATAAGGCGAATCTTTGACTATATACTCCTTGTCATTGTAGTCTAGTCCATGATATCATATTTACTAAATTGCATAAAACAGGTTTGATGACATGTAGCATTGCTGAGTTGTTTAGAATTAACCAATTGATTGTGTAGATTATCATTTACAGGGATAACTTTAAGAAACCCCCCTTGGGTAAAGGTGTAAAATCCTGGAGACTATTGCATTATTTTGGGGGAAAATATTTTTTTTTTTGGCAATTTTTTTTTTATAAGGAAAAAATATTAAATTTTGTTGGCGAATTTTTTTCAATTGCATAAAAATTGTACGAAAATTAAGGCGAATTTTGCATTCTTTTTGGGAAAAAAATTAATTTTGTTGGCAAAATTTTTTCTATTATGTGAATTTTTTTGAATAATTATGGCGAATATTTCATCATTTTAAGGGAAAAATAATAATTACATTAGCGATTTTTTTCATATTGCATGAAAAATGTAGAAAAAATAATGTGAATCTTTCATTATTTTGGGAGGAAAATAATAATTATATTGGTGAATGTTTTTCAATCACAAAAAAATGATAGAATAATGAAGGTGAATCTTCCATTTCTTATTGGAGAAAAAAACTAATATAGCAAACACGTTACATCTAAGTTGTAAGTGTCCTGCACATCTGTATGAAATCTTATAGAAAGCTGTTTTTTCGCACGTATGAAATCTTGATCGAAGATTCTCTTCTATCCTTTTTGCATAGAAAACATTGCACCTGTCAGAGGAAGAAAAATATAGAGGGTAGCACAAATTAATATTCAATGAGAAGCTACCAATATTACTCTGTGTTGAGGTCTGTGAGTCATGTGTACATGTGTCAGGACTATTGGAATGAAAGCTTGCTTGTGGTATAATTTCTATTAGGAAATGACATAAAAGTACATCTCACACAGATTAATACAGTATGTGGAAAAATCCAAAGTATAGACCTAACTGTCAATTGCCACCACTTCGCAAATCAAGAAATAGGGTCATTATTTGCATGTTGCATTTTAGAATATAGAAGATAGAAGTTATATTATTTGCATGTTGCATTTCAAAATGTAGAAGATAGACATATTTATAGAGATAAGTTATTAGGAAGTGTTGTTGCTTTGCTTGCAAAGGTTTTAAAATGAAGTGCATAGAATGTGCAATTGAATTTTGGCATAAGGAGATATGGCTGAAGGTTTGCAGATGCCAATTTGAAAAATCCATGATAGATTAATTTTAATTATTTCATACAATAACATCTACGCCATATTTGAAGACAAACATAAGATGGGTTTAAAAAATCACATGTATAATTAACATATAATAACTAAATAAATTAACATTATATAAGAATAATAAAGTCCATAATTATGTGCTTTTATATACCTTAATATTCTATTTTCTATTCTCTAACTAATTTTCCATATAAGCTAGTATTGGTCTTTTGAAATGATGGTTCAAAGCCTAACCCCATGTCCCCATGTGGCTGCTTATGAGCATTTTCTGCTTAAATTTAAGCAACTAGAATGCTCCCGTGTAAAAATCTAATTAAGGGAAAAGGATAAATTGGAATCTTTCGCTATTTTAGTGGAGCAGCAACTGCTTAAAAAATGAAAATAAGCTTTGAAAAAGGGGGGGGGGCTAGAAATAAGCAGTGGCTGTTTATTGAAAAAAAAGATACATGGCTTCACCATATTTTTTTGCTCTCCTATTTACTTTACTAAAATTCTGCTTATGAATTTTATTTGTAAAAAATATTATCAATAATTTCATTTACAAAATAATTTAAGAAGATTGTATAAAAATAAGCAACCATTTGACTATCCATGGGACCACCCACTCCACAAATTGCTCCTCTCCACAAATTGCTCCTTAAAAAGTTGAGAAGCTGTTGCTAGCCAAAATAAGCTAAACAACAGCGTGGAGACATGCCCTAAGTTGATGCTTATGCCAATAAACATAGTACTTGGTTTATAATCTATGGTAATAATTTTCTAACGATCCTAGAATATAGAACTTGTTCCCAAGAAAAGACGAGCCAAATCAATTATTTCAAATGATCGATTCGTTATACTTTTATGCAGTTGGATTAGAATTACATACTTCTCGTGTTAAATAATTCATTTATGATACAGGGGCATCTCAGACGTATGGCAATCAGCATCGATCAACATTTTAAGTTTATTTGCTTCAAATTTTGGTTTGTTTTGGTATGTTTGAATTGGCATCTCTCCATCAACTTATAGAGTTTCGCTCCGATGCACCACAGGTTGTGCAGCCTCTCTTTTAGTCCAGAAGCTGACTATTTGGAGGCAATTCAACCGATTCTCTGTTCAATGGGCTGTGACAAGCAAGTTATCTACAATTTTTGCTCTCTGGTGGTCAGCCTGTTTTAAGTCACGGTCTATGATGGAGCTTAGTCACACTCAAGGTGAGAAATTAGATTGTGATTCCTATTGATATTCCCAATCAACTGAATTCATACAAATACTTTTTTAGAATATTTCACACGAGTGCATTCGGCAAGAGTTAAAGTCAATCTGCATGACCTTTCCAGCATCAGCCTGTGTGAAAATGGGAGCTTTGAAATAGGGTATGTTCAGACAACTGATAGAGGAATCATTTCGAATGTTGTAGCTGCAAATGCAGTGCTAGATGTGTATGCAAATGTGGAAGCATAGATAGGGCACGTGAATTGTTTGACAGAATGGCTCAAATATATGTTGTAAACTGCAATGATTGCAAGAGATGCGCAAAATGGATTTGTTGAATAGGCTTTAAAAACTTTCAAGCAAATCAAATTGGCAGGTGTAAAACCAAATTCTGCAACCTTTGCTAGCATCTCACAGCATTTATGGGTACACTGGAACAGAGTAAGGAGAAGAGAACGTGTATATTGTTTAATTTTATTGCAGGTTTTAATGTGCAGCGAATGGTATAGGAGAATGGTGTGGATGAGACGACACAACCTTCGATCAGGAAAAGTAAGAAGCCGATCAGTCAATGAAATGAACTATTGATTGGCAGGGCACATAAAAGTGCAGTCTAATAATAATCGATAGCACAGAAAGGTATCGAATGGATCATAATTTATTAAAAACATTGGAAGAAGCATTGTTGGCGAAGATCTAATACATGGAGAGGGCAGCCGAACAGAAGATAGCAAGAAACATGAATGCGAAAGGTCATGTAAGGTGCGTGGTAATGCGAAAGGGGAAAGAAGATGAAACGTAGCAGATTATAAATTAGCAAGGGTAATGTGCAGGGTGTCCAAGGATATAATTGCAGATGCCAATGTTGGAAGTGGATTGACTCTGAGAGAGGGGGTGAATCAGAGGCAATATAAATTTTGACTCATCTTGCACAAAAACAAAAACTGTTCACACCTAAACTTAGAGAAGGATTGAATCTTATTAAAGCATGTATTTATGATCATTCAATACAAATAAATTGATTTAACTTTTAATGCTTATAACAGAAACTGACTCTTGCAAGAATAAGTATATACTGCAGCATTGAAAATAACAATGAACAGTTTTGTACTTTGACTAAGATAATTAACATGACATGCTTGGGATCAAAATGACAAAAGAAATGCAGATAATAGAACTCATGAATGAGACAAAGATAAACATATCAGAGCAGTCTAATGAGGCAGAGTAAAGCACTTAACACATGACACAAAGATTTTTATGAGTGGAAAACCCTCTTGGGGTAGAAAACCCACTCGATAAAATTTCTTTTTATTATCTTGAAGAGCACCAACTCAGTACACTGTTTTTGAAGTCTCAAACTTCAAGGAGCACCAACCCCCTATGTTTCATACAATTTCAGAAAACCATCTCAAGTTACAGTCATTGGTAACCTTATAATTGCACTACAGTTTGCAATCACAAAATTATCAATGAATGAAACGAGTTTGATATAACAATATCGTGCAATTATTCCAGCTACAAAAAATTATCATTAAGTCTTTTTAGATCTCTGTATAACAACCAAAGAGTACAATCTCAATCTCAACCAAAGAGAGTAATCTCAATCTCTGTAAAAATATCAATGCTCTATTTTCAACCAGATTCTATGTGCTTGTTATAACAGTGATGCACAAAACAAAACTCTGTTACTGTGATTATATGCTCTGTATTTTCAATGAAATCTGTTTCATAATTTTTGTCTTAGGTATAACTATATATAACAGAAAAATGTCTGCAATGAATGTCTTCAACCATAACCCTCATATAAGGTTAGGAAACCCTAACTAGGGTTTTTACTAAAAGACTGAAATGTAACATGTTGAACATACAAAATAATTGTTCGAGATACAACTGTCTCATTTTTCTTTTTCCAAAAACAGAAAACTTCTTGCAATGTCTTTTTATTTGGCTTCCGAAGAATATCGAAACTTAGGAAAAACATTATTGTTTTTCATTTCTCAAATTATGACAAACCAAAAATAAACTGGAAACCGTTCTTATAAAAAACTTTTGTAGTTTTGTTTCTTAAAAAATGTTTTACTCTTCCCATTTACCATTTATCCTTCCAGATTTCATAAAGAAACTGCAATAATAAGAAAGATGTTACCTGTTTCTCGAAGATATGCACCTGGGCAAATTGACCCGAAAGATCTGCACATAATCCCAACAATATCGTCCATACAAAGCATCATTTGAATAGCCATTTCCTGTAGATAAATATATTTGAAACCCATAAAAAATATCGTCGACCAAAAAATCCCTTTGTAACTGCCTGAGAAATGTTCATGGCGGCAAGCATGGGCTAGGGTTCGCAAAACTCAACTGGAGAAAAGCTTTTGAAAAGAGTTTTAACTTACATCAAACAAAATATTTTTTGTTTTTTAAAAACTATTTGAAATCCGCATCTCCGGAAAAATATCAACCAAAGTCATTTAAAAAATGCTCACTCTTCTACACGTCATTGCATGAATAGGACCCACATTGCCGACAATACTTAACCAAAAAAAAATTTGCAAATGTATTACAAACGACCGATTTCAAGGCCAATTAAATGACACCCTTTTTGTCACCAAGGACAACTACGGGCAACAAACTCCCCCTTTGTCCTTGATGGCAAAAATCATGCCATCATTGACCTGTACATGCCTTTTAGCTAATAGAGACCAGAAATGTGAGATGCACCAAAACCAAAGCAAATTTCTGACCATGAAAAATCTGTCAATATTTGTCACATAATGAATCTGTCAATGCACATATGTAAAACTGTATCTGTAGTGAACAATGAAGAGATGTAACAATGAACCTGACAATAATACTCAGATATAATGAACCCGTCACTATCACAAATGTCAGAATATGCCACAGATAATGTGCAGAAAATGCCAAATAAGAAGTCACTGTCAATGATGATAATGAACAAAAGAGCCATCAAATGAACCTGTTAACTGTCCATAAGAACAAATGTAATGATGTAAATGTAAACTGTTAAATGCCACTGCCACTGTCATCAATCAATGAATTACCAATCTGTAACCAATTTGTCAATGATGACCAATCAAAACCAACTGAAATATGATTGTAACTAATCTGTCAATGATGACCAATCAGAACCAACTGAAATATGACTGTAACTAATCTGTCAATGATGACCAATTAGAACCAACTGAAATATGAATGTGAACCAATTAACCAACCAACTGAAATATGAATGTGAACCAGTAACTAATCTATCAATGATGACCAGTTAGAACCAATTGAAATATGAATGTGAACCAATTAACCAATGATAAGAACCTATAACCAATCTGTCAAGGATGATCAATTTATCAATTATGTAACCTATCAATGATGCCAACCTGTAACCAATCTGTCAAGGATGATCAATTTATCAATTATGTAACTTGTCAATGATGCCAAACTATCTCCCACTTTTTTGTCACAAGGACAAAGGGTAAAGTGGCGGATTGCTGCTGGTGGAGAGCAAAGCTCCCCCTCAATTCTTGCATTAGTTGGAGACAAGAGCAAATTGAGAAAGTACTCCCAACCTGTCCCTCAACCGTTTAAAAGCTTCCTTAGACAGAGCTTTTATGAAAATGTTAGCCACTTGTGCCTGGGAAGGTACATACAAAACTTGAAATTCATTAGCCAACACTTGTTCTCGCTGAAATAATAATTTAATAGCAACATGTTTAGTACGAGAGTGCATTACAAGATTCTTGGAAAGACTGATGGCACTGGTATTATCATAGAAAATAGAGATGGGCTTATCAACTGTAACACCCATGTCAACAAGTTGATGAGACATCCAGATTAACTGGGTATAGCAAGCAGTTGCTGCAATATATTCAAATTCGATAGTTGATAAAGTGATACATTCTTGCTTTTTGCTGTGCCAGGCAACAAGACGATCTCCTAGAAAGAAAGTTGCACCATTGGTGCTTTTTCTATCATCTATACATCCAGCCCAGTCAGCATCCGTAAAACCAACAAGAGTGAAATCATTATTTCGTGAATACCATAAACCATAATCTAAAGTACCTTGAATGTACTTGAAAATTCTTTTCACAGCTGTCAAATGAGATTGTTTAGGGGCAGACTGAAATCGTGAAACCAAACAGACTACATGCATTAAATCAAGCCTAGATGCAGTTAAATAAAGCAGGTTGCCTATCATTGATCTATACTCAGATTGATTGACCTCAAGCGAGTCATCTGACTTGGTCAATTTACAGCTAGTCTCCATTGGAGTATTAACAGGTTTGCAATCTGTCATATTGAACTTCTTTAGCATTTCTTTTGCATATTTGGTTTGTGACAGAAAAATGCCTTGTGCAAGTTGCATTACTTGAAGACCAAGAAAGAAGGTTAATTCACCCAACATGGACATTTCAAATTTAGATTCCATGAGTTTTGAAAACTTTTTGGACAAGGAATCATTATTGCAGCCAAAAATGATATCATCCACATATACCTCAACAAGTAAAATATCATTACCTTCAACTTTGACATATAAGTTACTGTCAACTCCACCTCTAGTAAATCCATTTGCTGTAACGTGGGCATCTAACCTAGAGTACCAAGCTCTTGGAGCTTGTTTAAGGCCATATAGAGCCTTTTTCAACCTGTATACATAATTAGTTTATCTGTAGAGACAAACCCTTCTGGTTGTTCCATATATACCTCTTCATCAAGATAACCATTTAGGAATGTTGTTTTAACATCCATTTGATAAATTTTAAAAAATTTATAACAGGAGTATGCCATAAATATTCGTATTGACTCTAGCCTAGCAACAGGTGCAAATGTTTCACCAAAATCTATACCTTCTTGCTGTGCATAGCCTTTGCAAACAAAGCATGCTTTATTCCTAACTACTTTACCAGATTCATCAAGTTTATTTCTGAAAATCCATTTACCCCCTATAACATTTTTATCATCTAGTCTAGGCACTAGTTCCCAGGTTTTGTTCTTTTCTATTTGACTGATTTCATCTTTCATTGCATTCAACCAACAATCATCAACAAGAGCTTAAGAAACAGATTTAGGTTCAAAATCAGTTACCAAACAGTAATGCTCAGCCATTTGAGCTTGTTCACCAGTTTTTGCTCTTCTCCTAGTCAAGATTTCTGCATCCAATTTACCAATAACTTGACTTTGAGGATGTCTTTTAGTAATGATTCTAGAGGGTGTATGTAGGGGAATTTCTTCTTTAGGACTTGGTGGAGGACTCTTTTCATTTGTAATTTTTGCTTCAGTATATTTAGGAATTTGTTCCAGTCTTATTGGAATACCCTCTTCAACATCCTGCATGCCATCACTTAGAAGGAATTGCTCATCAAATCTTACATTAATAGTTTCAACAATTTTGTTCAATCTATTATTGAAACACCTATAAGCTTTGCTATGACTAGAGTATCCAAGAAAGATACCCTCATCGGTCTTAGCATCAAAGCTTCCTAGATTCTCTTCATCTCTTTTTATATAACATTTGCAACCAAAAATCTTGAAATACTTAATTGAAGCAGCTTTACCATACCAGAGTTCATAGGGAGTAAAGGTAGAGTTTACCCTGATTTGCACACGATTCAGAATATAAACAGCTGTGTTAACAACTTCTTTCCAATATCTGTTTGGTAGATTTGCCTCATTAAGCATTGTACGAGCCATTTCTTTGATTGTTATGTCTTTCCTCTCAACCACCCCATTTTGTTGAGGTGTTCGGGCAACAGCATATTGTCTTTTAATTCCATGTTTTTCACAATAATCAATAAACTCTTGTGATGTAAACTCACCACCCTTGTCAGATCTTAAACATTTGAGCTTTAAATCAGTTTCACGTTCAACCATTTTTCTGAAAATTTTAAATCTGTCAAATGCTTCAGATTTGTGTTTGAGAAAAGTGACCCATACCATTCTTGTATAATCATCCACAAAAAGCATAAAGTATTTTTCTCCACTGATGGATTGTGTCCTAGTTGGACCACATAAATCTGTGTGAACAAGTTGTAAAGGTCTAGTAGAAGAGTGTTCTTTAGATTTAAAAGATAATTTTGTCTGTTTACCTTTCAAACACTCTTTGCACACAGAGTTTGTTGGTCTACTCAAAATGGGTAAGCCTCTAACATTCTGATTCTTGCTGATTCGAACCAGATTATCAAAGTTCACATGTCCCAAGCACTTGTGCCATAGCTAGTTTTCCTCTACTTGACCCATAAGACACATGCCTTCATCAATTTCACAATTTGTGGAGTTAAGCAAGTTGTAAACATTGCCAATTGTTCTCAAACTAGCAGCTACAATTTTACCAGACTTAGTTTTGATAGCACAACCTTGAGAAGTAAAGGACACATTATAACTACTATCACAAATCTAACTAACACTTAGCAGGTTGTGTTTCAATCCTTCAACAAAAAACACATAATGTATTGGAGTATCATCATTCAATAACAATGTACCCTTACCTCTGACAAAGGCTCCTGAATTATCCCCAAATCTTACAAAACCTCCATCAAAGTTTTCAAAATGAAGAAATTTATTTCTGTCTCCTGTCATATGGTGTGAACAGCCATTGTCCAACACCCACAATGACTTCTTACTTGAAATAAGTGCAGTTTGCACTATCATAGATTGTTCAAAACTAGGGACAAACTTTGGTTTCCACACCTTATGAATGTTTGCCTTTGATTTGCATTGAGAAGAAGTATGTCCAAAGGTGTTACACTTAATGCACTTCACAGTATTTAGAAAGTCTTAGGCTTGATTGTGTCCAAACATAGGAGTTCTATGTTGCAAAAATCTACAAGTGTTAACCTTATGGCCAAACTTGTTGCAGTAAAAATAGTAACCATGAAAGAACCCAAACCTGAAAGGTGTCATTCTGTTGTAAGCCTGAAATTGTTTTTTGGTTGCAGGTTTAGTAATTTTTTTTTATGATTCAGTACTATCAAAACCTACACCTATCAAATTCTTGTATTGTTTTTGTTTGCTTAAGATTTCATTCAAATGCAAGGCACTCTCATACTACTCAATCTGCTTATGCAAAGAATTAGTTTGTTGTTCCAAAGTGTTGACTTTCAATTCACTATCAGCAAGTAAGACTTTCAGATCTTCAACTATTTGCTTTGAATCTTTTAATTCAATTTGTAAAATCTGGTTTTCACTTTCATGAGAAGCTACAAGTTTCTTTAGTCTTTCAATTTCTTTGAGAGCACAAAGTAACTCTCCTTCAAGATCAATTTCACCTTGATCTAAATCATCAGATTGATCTTCTGATATGTTAATTAAATCTTTCTTTGAGAAAGTTTCTATTTCAGCCATAAACAAAGTTTCATCACCTTCACAAGGTGAGTCATCTGAATCATTTTCAGAATCTTCTTTAATAAAAAGACTTCTTTTTCTGGAAAGGATTGAATTTCTTTTTAGAGTTCCATTTTTTCTTTTTGAAAACTTTTTCTGGTTTTTCTTCTTCACTGTTTTGATCACTTAGGGGACATTGAGCAGCAAAGTGTCCAGCTTTGCCACAATTAAAGCATTTGAAGGGTAATTTTCCCTTATACTTCTTTTTTAACTTTCTGACTAGCAGGGCTTCTATAGCATCTAAAAGTTTAGACTCACTATCTGGTTCCTCCTTCTTTTCTACTTTAAATGCAATTTCTTTAGAACTAGAAGGATTACTACCTATCCTCATTTCATAGGCAGTGAGAATGCTTTGTAAGTTATCAAGAGACATAGTTGAAAAACTTTTCTTTTCTTCTAAGGTTGAAACCTTAGTTTCAAATTTGGGCAACAAAGTTCTGATGACCTTCCTTACAACATCTTTTTCATCAACAGTTTCACCAAGACCTCTTCTAGAGTTTACAACTTCATCTATTCTGAGAAAATAACTTGCAATAGTCTCATCTTCTTTCATTCTCAAAGACTCAAATTGATTTTTGAGTGTGAGAATCTTAGATTCCTTGACCTTTGCATCCCCTTGATAAATAGTTTCAAGTTTGTTCCATATCTCATCGGCAGATGCACAATGCATGACCTTTACAAAAACATCCTTGGTGAGACCACACAAGAGAGCATGCTTAGCTCTAGCATTTAATTCATATTGAGTTTTAGCATCAAGATCTGAGGGAATAGTAGTAGGAACAACATATTTAGTGATCACAATGTTCCAAACATTAACATCAATTGAAATCAAGTATGTTTCCATCCTGATCCTCCAAAACCCATAATCTGTGCCATCAAAGAGGGGAGCTCTTGATAATGAGGCACCTTCTTGTGATTGAGCCATGACAATACTTCCAAAAGACCAGGAACAATCCCTAGGACAGACCTATATGAAGGGACCCTATGCTCTGATACCACTTGTTTGAAGTGGATTGACTCTGAGAGGAGGGGGAGGGGGGGGTAAATCAGAGGCAATAGAAATTTTGACTCATCTTGCACAAAAACAAAAATTGTTCACCCTTGAACTTAGAGAAGGATTGAATCTTATTAAAACATGTATTTATGACCATTCAATACAAATAAATTGATTTAACTTTTAATGCTTATAATAGAAACTGACTCTTGCAAGAATAAGTATATACTGCAGCATTGAAAATAACAATGAACAGTTTTGTACTTTGACTAAGATAATTAACATGACATGCTTGGGATCAAAATGACAAAAGAAATGCAGATAATAGAACTCATGAATGAGACAAAGATAAACATATCAGAGCAGTCTAATGAGGCAGAGTAAAGCACTTAACACATGTCACAAAGATTTTCATGAGTGGAAAACCCTCTTGGGGTAGAAAAACCACTCGATAAAATTTATTTTTATTATCTTGAAGAGCACCAACTCAGTACATTGTTTTTGAAGTCTCAAACTTCAGGGAGCACCAACCCCCTATGTTTCATACAATTTCAGAAAACCATATCAAGTTACAGTCACTGGTAACCTTATAATTGCACTACAGTTTGCAATCACAAAATTATCAATGAATGGAACGAGTTTGATATAACAATGTCATGCAATTATTCCAGCTACAAAAAATTATCAATAAGTCTTTTCAGATCTCTGTATAACAACCAAAGAGTACAATCTCAATCTCAACCAGAGAGAGTAATCTCAATCTTTGTAAAAATATCAATGCTCTATTTTCAACCAGATTCTATGTGCTTGTTATAACAGTGATGTACAAAACAAAACTCTGTTACTGTGATTATATGCTCTGTATTTTCAATGAAATCTGTTTCATAATTTCTGTCTTAGGTATAACTATATATAACAGAAAAATGTCTGCAATGAATGTCTTCAACCATAACCCTCATATAAGGTTAGGAAACCCTAACTAGGGTTTTTACTAAAAGACTAAAATGTAACATGTTGAACATACAAAATAACTGTTCGAGATACAACTGTCTCATTTTTCTTTTTCCAAAAACAGAAAACTTCTTGCAATGTCTTTTTATTTGGCTTTCGAAGAATATTGAAACTTAGGAAAAACATTATTGTTTTTCATTTCTCAAATTATGACAAACCAAAAATAAACTGGAAACTGTTCTTATAAAAAACTTTTGTATTTCTGTTTCTTAAAAAATGTTTTACTCTTCCCATTTACCATTTACCCTTCCAGATTTCATGAAGAAACTGCAATAATAAGAAAGATGTTACCTGTTTCTCGAAGATATGCACCTGGGCAAATTGACCCGAAAGATCTGCACATAATCCCAAAAATATACGTCCTTAGAAAGCATCATTTGAATCACCATTTCCTGTAGATAAATATATCTGAGACCCATAAAAAATATTGTTGACCAAAAAATCCCTCTGTAACTGCCTGAGAAATGTTCATGGCGGCAAGCATGGGCTAGGGTTCGCAAAACTCAACTGGAGAAAAGCTTTTGAAAAGAGTTTTAACTTACATCAAACAAAATACTTTTTGTTTTTTTAAAAACTATTTGAAATCCGCATCTCCAAAAAAATATCAACCAAAGTCATTTAAAAAATGCTCACTCATCTACATGTCATCGCATGAATAAGACCCACATTACTGGCAATACTTAACCAAAAAAAATTTTGCAAATGTATTACAAACTGTCGATCTCAAGGCCAATTAAATGACAGCCTTTTTGTCACCAAGGACAACTACAGGCAACAACCAAAGCCAACATAAAGGAGGAGAGGAAGTAGGGTAATAAGTGATATGAGTGCAGGCTGAAGAGGAGAGGGGCTGCGAAAGTAAAGAGAAAAACAGAGAGGAAGAGAGGCATTGAATAGGCCAATAATGTAGTTGATGTATTACAGATTTGATTGGAAAAAAAATTATTTCTTAGTTGCAATCCGTTATGTTGAGTTGAGTACAAAGAGTCTCTTACAAATTAATTGCATTGTTTGCGTGTATCTAACTAGAGGAGGCCATATAATCATTGATGCTCATTTATTTGAGTATAGTTGTAGTTACTACTTAATGGTCCTATACCATTTTTATATTATGCTCATTTATATGAGTATGGTTGTAGTTAATACCTAATGGTGTTATACTATTTTTTTATTATTTAGATTTGTTGTGACCTGTTATACATCGTCTCATTGCAAATGGAGATCTTTAGTTGTTTTGCTTTTTAGGGTTTTGTCCTAGCTTTGCAATTTTGTAAGTCTCTTTTTTTAGAGTTTTTTGAGTCAAAGTTTTTGAGAAGTCATTCGGAGTCAAGTAGAGAGTTCATGCTCGAAACAATGTCAGGACATTGTCAAAGTGCTTAGAAGGTCCAAAGGATGAGGATCGCAATTGCTTTGAGTCATTTTTGACAACTTTCTATTTTTAGGAATTTTGCTATTTTGCTTTTTTTTCTAAATTTAGAAAGTTTTGTTTTTGGCACTTTGGGGCCAATCCGAGAAGTAGTTTTTTGGGGTTACTTTTTGCTTTTTTCTGCTTTTTTTAAAAAGTAGAATTAGGGTTTTGTTCCTCAAGTCATATCATCAATGCCCGTGTTCTCAAAATTGAAAAATTGTCTCAAAGTGTAAAAACCAGGGTGAAAACCCTAATCTAGGGTTTTGTTCTAGAAGATTAAGTATCAACATGGCAAGTTAGATATGGAAATAGTAGCTCAAACGAATATGATTTGGAAGGAATGGATGACATAAAGGGGAAATTCGCCCAAAAGAAGGAATGGCAAGACAACCTCCAAAGTCCGCCCATGTCCAAGACTTCTTAGAATCTGCCCATGCATGAAAGACATGGCCAATGATGTGCCAAGTCCACCATGTCTTGTCCAACCCAAAGTCCACCATGGCATGGAAGCGATCAATTCTTCCCTCTAAACATGGTCCACACATCATCAAAGTTTGCCAAGGAAGAAGTAGATAAGGTGCCAAGAAGGAGGTAAAGTTCGCTTGTGTTGAAAAGGATCTAACACAAAGCAAAGTTCATCTTAACATGATGTCCAAAAATGTTTGAAGTCTGCCTTGGTTAGTTGGAAGATGGCAAAAGATTCTCAAAGTCTGTCTAGCATATGGGATGGATGACACAACACTTGTAAGCTCCACCCTAGCACTTAGCAATTGGTGCATGACATTTCTAAGCTCCTACCTTCAGTTAAGTAGCATGTCAAGGGTTAAGTTAACCCCTACTCACAGTTAGAGAGGAAACAAAATAATATCCAAGTAGACTTGAAGTTCACAAGACATAAAGGAGATAAAGATGAAAAGCAAAGAAATAAAGCAAAGCAATGTCCTAACATGATCCAAGTTAGTGTAAACCAAGAAGCAAGATGGCGAGGTAGACATGAACTCCGCCCAAGGGGTATGGAAGCATAGACATGGCATAAAGTTCCTCAAGTCTGCCAAGATATAAAGTAGGTCAAGACACCTTCAAACTCCGCCCAACATGTTGGAAGGATGGCAACACATGATCAAAGTCCTAGCAAGTTGTCCATCAAGTTCACCATGTAGACAAACAAGACAAACATGAAAGCAAGACCAAGTTGGAAAAGAAAAGCAATAGGTTAGACATGAAGTCCACCAAAGAGAAGAATGTCTTATGCCTGGTTCACCTAAGACAAGGTTGAAAGGGAAAAGAAAGACGTGGTGAAACATTGGCACATAAACATTCAAGCTCACTCAAAGCCAAGGCAAAGATAAATAAGATGTCCAAACTTCTATGAAGATCACCACTCTTGGCTAAGAATGATATGTAAAAGAAAGCCAAACATGATGACAAGTTTGCCTAGAAAGCAAGAAATTTGGACGTGAAAGAAAAATTTGCCAAGATGAATAAGACATTAGACACCAGCCAAGTTCGCCTGGACATAAATGGAATATGTGAAGATGCCTAAACAAGATGAAAAATTCGCCCATGATTTGAAGATTAGACATGAAAATGACCAACTCGCCATGACGAAGGAAGAAAAATGGCTAGAGGAATAGCAATTCCGACCAAGGAACACATAAAATCAAGGGTCAATTAAATGAATGGGTTGGAAAAATTAAACTTGACACATAAAACATTTTTAAATATTTTCCAAACTTTTTGAATTATTTTCGAAATGAAAATAATTTCAACACTAAGGAAAAATTTTCAAAAATTCAACACTTGGAAAACTTTGGAATTTGAAAGAAAGATCTAGAAGATTATTTGGATAAGAAAATAATCCTTGAAGAAAAATAAAACTTTCCAGTTTGGAAAAGATTTAAAATATTAAAACACATAACAACAAAAAAATTTAAAAAAAACAAAAAAACATGGAGCTTCTAAAATTAAAATTCTTAACTCTATATTTTTTCAACCAGTCAATTTCAAATTCATTATTAGTTTGGAAGATTGGAGTGCAATTGAGAAGAAGTTTTCTCTCTCTCAAATTTTGTGGAAAATTGATTTTCAAGAGGGAATTTTGAAGAATTAAATTTTTTCTAAGTGTTGGAAGGAAGAACATAAGTACTTTTTCTGAGTTTTAATTTTTCAGAATTTAAGGCAAATTTTCACCAAAATTAGTCAAAGAAAATTCCAAAGGTTCAAGAAATTCATGTTCTTGACTGATTTCTTTTGTCTAAACTGTTTATTTCTCAGAATTTACTAAGTACTTGACCAATTTAATCCACTTTCAGTCTAATTTTTCACAAATATTTAGCTTTTTAACAAGATGAAAGTGAAATTTTTGAGTTAAAACATCTAAAATCAGAATTAAAACTATGAATTTTCTCAATAAATAATATTAAGTTTTCATGCGTTTTGCAAGTTAAAGACCACCAAAGGAGTTCTTTCTAGGAAAGCTCAAGATGAAGTTCGCCAACAAGGGATTGCAGCTGGAATCAAAGATCAAATCCAAGTGGAAGAATGTCACAGATACTGACCTTGGGCATGTCAATTTTGAAGACTTCAAAAAGAGAATGTATGGCCATGATGGATACTTGCCAACACCCATTGCTCGTCGGATGATGAGGAATGGCATCGTCCAAGCAGTTGGATTTCCACTAGCTAAAGAATGTGTCAAGTTGATGGTTGAATGTGCGATGCACTATGATGCACAAGAAAGAGCGATCATTGCCCCTGATGGAAGGGTATTAGCTAATCTTTCAGAAAGCCATTTCAGGAAGTGTTTGGAATACCAAACTACGATAAAATCTCATATAAAACTAAAGAAGATATCCAAAAGATCTATGATGACCAGTTTGAACTCTATGCGGTGAATATCAACAAGTTATGGTTGGAAAAGACAAGACCATCTCAAAAGAAATTACCAAAGAAGCTTCTACGCCCATACTTCAAAGAGGAATATGGTGATATTATCCTACTGTTGAATAGAGTAATGGGTAGCCCTCATGGTGTACCATTTGAAACATGGATGTACTATTCCATTGATGAAATCACTTCGGGATTCAAGATGTTCTATTGGTCCCGCATAATTAGTAACAATCTTCATGAACAATTGACAAATTTAGAAAAGACAGTCATTTTACATGAGCTCTTATATTGTCTACCTGTTGGCTAGAAATTATATATATTTCAGATTGATTTGCAGAGGCATAGTTGGCAATGGTGAAAATGAATTCAAGTCTTATGACTGTTACCCACAGTTGCATCTTAGTAAGAAGAGTCATTTCAAGCGAGTAAATGATGCATTCTTGATGTATATCACAAGGACACTACAAGGGGGAACTCATCAAAGGCTATCTCCTGAAGCTAAGAGTTTATTCAACAAGTATGGATCTTGGTTATCCAGTTTCTGAAATTCACATACATAAGAGTTGAAGGTTTTGTCGATCGTCCTTACTGACTTCCAATCTATTCTACCAATAGAATGGTCCTACTATAATTTCTTAGACAGCTGGATACATATCAGGGCTTCAAAAGAACAAGGCAGAAGGCAGCTATCTCCTTCCCATTCTTTATTGGAAATATGTTGGAGTCTTGTCCAATAGCATAGGCAGCTGGAAGTGCAAGGCTAGAGATGCAATTGTATCCCTTCACATTCTACTGGTCCAGAGCTAACTATGATCCTCATGACAATATTGGGACAGTAAATGGCGAGAGATACAAGCATAGAGTGGACTTAGAGTATTTTTGGGCAAATGTTGCATATGTATTTGACGCCAGGAAGAGACTATGGTCCAAAATACCAATAAGCTTGATCAAAATAACTCAACTTTTCTGTGTACCCGATCAGTTGGAAGATAATGCAAAATACACTCAGCCACGCTTTGACGAGAATACACCTCTTCCACTTGTTAGACGGTCAAAACCTGAGCATGCAAACTTGGCTACTTTGATGCAACCAGTTATGAAGTATTCTCATTGGTGGGTCGATCAGCAAATTCATAGACTAAGACGGAGAAATTTGACCTTGACTTATGACATGATGGTTGAAGTAGAAGAATGTTTTCCAAATACAATTCAACATCTCAAAGTGCCAGACCAATTGACAGTGCTAAAAACAAAAAAGTAGGAATCTCTTCAAGAACAAAAGAGAAGACAAAATTTGTAAATGAAGGACCTGCTTAGAAGAAACAAAGAATAGAACCATCTCGTTCTGCTACATCAGAGAACATAATTGATACATTGGCTATTGATGAGTCATTGGCAAAGATGGAGATTCCTTCCCCAGTTCATCGAGGAAATGTAGAATCAGTCCATCAATAAGATGACGAGCCCACGTCTCCTACAGGCATAGAAATACTGGATTCAAATAATTAAATGGATATTCTGGGCGATGAATTTCAGGAGGGATTGATTTTTGCTCTTTGAGGAGGCCAAAATATTCCATGTGAAGAGAATGATTAGGAAGTGGAAGGTGTTGAACAACCTACAGCTCCTGATTGGCTAAAGGAAAGATTGGAAGTAAAGACACAAGTAAGAGAAGTTCAAGAAGAAGATGATATGGCCAACTTCTTGGCCATATTAGAATAGGTTGTTGTAAAGAAGCCAGCCAAAAGGTTTTCCAACATCCAGAGAGATGAAGCTGGCTGTCGCATGGTGCAAATTGCTATGCCAAAAGTAGACAAGGCAAAGGAAGATATTGCCCCTCATGAATATGCAATCACTACAATCAATTTGGGACCAACTACTAAGAGCCAAGAAGTTGAAGACTTGAATAAGTTAGTCGCTTCCATGAATGCAAGACTGGACAAAGAAGTGAGGAAGAAAAAGGAATACAAAAGAGAAGGTGAGCACCTAAGAGAATACATTTAGCCTTTGACTAAGCCACTTAATCAAGACAATCCAGAAGTTTCTCCACTTTTAAATTCACAAGAGACAGTCAAATATTCTGAGGAAGAAGCAGTTGCAGCCAAAGAAACTAAAGAATGGATGGAGAGCATAATTAAAGAAGTAGCCACATTTCTTGAAGGGTTAGTATTAACATATGGGAAAACCTCCTCTTTACTCTCCAGGATCACAAGTATGGCAGAAGCGTGGGCTGACCTCTAGGACATTCAAGATATAATTATTGCATGCCTTAGAGCGTTGAAAGGAGTTCCAAAACAAGAATTAATTGATGGAAATATAATTGAAGCAGGAGCTATACATGACTTCAGCAGTTGGCACTGTACATTAGTTGCACAGAGTGAAGTCTTGGAGAAAGTGAAGGTTGATGCTATCAAAGCTGGAGAACAAATAAAATAAATTTGGGATAAGATTTTCCTTGTAGCTACAGAAGTGCTTGAGAAAGAAACTATTCGAGAGAAGGATATGCAGCTAGAGAATCTAAAGATGAAAACATAGGAGATCTTCTTCACCATTGTTGGACCAGTCCTGAAGCAAAATTTGGCTAAGACATCAAACTTCTTGTCTATCTGAGATGATTTCCAGAGAAAGGAGTTGGAGTGGGAGATTGCTTTTGTTGTGTGGGTTGACGATCTAGATGGATTGGAATTCAGGGTCAATATGCTGCCACATGTCACAATGGAGGAAGTTGATCATATTGTGTCCAAGTTCATTGAACACTCTACTTCTCAACGGGAAGGGGGGTACAATCCTAAAAAATAGCACCTTGTGCCACTTCTCTTTCATGCATTGGATATTGATTTTATTTTGGGAAACCTTAATTAGGGTTGTGTTGTTTTGACCGTTAATCTTAGATTGATCTCGACCATTCATTCATTTTTCAGAACTATGTAAAAACTCTCATTCTCTCATTTCATTATGTGGAGAGATTTATGAAATTGTTGCTTAGAGCTACTTGAATAATAAAAGTTCATTTGCAAGTTTTTGCCTTGAAATCTTGTTGGTCTTAAGTGGTTGCATGGTTGCGTATTTTTCTTCAACAATAGAATAGTTTTGTTTAAAGTAATTTGCTTTGAAGTTGTCAGATGAATAAAGAATTGATAGTATAGATTGGTGAAATCTTGCTCATACTTTCTATGGATGGATGATTTTCGTTCAATGTGTAAAGTTAGCCTGAGCTTTTGATGTGGATGCTTAACTTCTACTTTGGATAATATTGTTCAATTGTTGGTATTATTCATAAGTATAAAAATCTTAAGCACAACCTTAGAAGATTTCACCCGCTTTGCCTAGTTGTCCAAATGTGGAAAAACAAAGTGTCGTTATTGGTTTCACCCAATCTTTACCATCTCTTGAGTTCATAGGAATAAGTTAGAAGTAGTATAGATCTTCTAAACCCTTATCCCTTTTATCCTTTTTTGGTAAGAAGTCTAAAATCTGAAAATCAAAAAAAGAAGAAGAGAGCATTCATTGCTAAGTTGGTCTAAGTCCTAACTTGTGAACGATAGTTGTCAAGCATAAGTCTCCCTTGTATTTCAACAAACACTACCAATGAAGCTATCCACATAAAGTCACTTGTTCACACATATAGACCTTGGAGTCACCTTGTGGTCTTTCTCGCAATCTTGGCACGAGTAGTGATTTTGTTCAGGAGAGAATAGAGTATCCTTAGATATTTTATTCTAATGTTTGGTATATGATAAAATGTACACCAACATGACTACTTTTAATGTTCTAAAGTAGTACCTGTTCATGTTGTTGCTCCTAGGTAGTATCCTTGATCCATCATGAGTGGATATTGAATCTGTAGTCACATAAATCTGTCCACTTAATTAAATGAATACTTAGTATTTATTTGATTATTTAACCATCAATTAATAATTAATTAAATTAATATTTAATTAATTCATCTTAACCCTCTTCTCCTATTAATTAAATAAATTATTCAATTTATTTGATTTAATTCACTTAACCAAATTCAGACCATTAATTAAATAAATAAATCATATTTATTTAATTAAATCTTCTCTCACATTTAAATAAATTAATATTTATTTAAAACCCCCAAAATCCCACCTCTCACATTTAAATAAATAAATCATTTATTTAAATCACCTTTATCCTCCACCCACTTGCATTTTCCTACAAATGCAAGTTGCACAATTATTTTAAATAAATCATTTATTTAAATCACCTTTATCCTCCACCCACTTGTATTTTCCTACAAAAGCAAGTTGCACAACTATTTTAAATAAATTATTTATTTAAAATCCTATTTATCCTCACCCACTTGAAACCTTTAATGGTTTCCCTTAAAGTAGTCAAACTTGATGGCTTTAAAGTCTTCAAACTTGATGGCTTCCTTCTATAGTCTTCTTAAGACTTTAATGGTTTTCCTTAAAGTCTTCAAGCCTTTAATGGTTTCCCTCAAAGTCTTCAAGCATTTTAATGCTTTATCTTCTTTTTCTCATTTAAATAAATTAATATTTATTTGAATATTTATCCAAATGCAAATTACACCATTTAATTGAAATAAATGATTTTATTTTAATTGAAAATACCAAAATTTCTCCCACTTGCATTTTCCTACAAAATCCACTTGTATGCCTAAACCCCTTCTAGATTCTTCTAAACCCTTCCTAATTAGCCTAATCCATCCCCTAAATATTGTCACATTCCTAAGCAAATTGGAGTCACTTCTCAAAGACTCCAAAGTCTTTGAAAAGCAATCAATGCTTTGTGTGTTCAACAAATTAACCCTCAAAGTCTTGGATAACCTTTGAAAGCTTCCAACCTTCAACCACTAAATGGCTCAAAGTCTTGGATAACCTTTGAAAGCTTCCAACCTTCAACCACTTAATCCCCAAAGTCTCCAATAACCATTAATGGTTAATTCAACCCTCCCACATGGTTAAAACATTTGTTTTGACTCAACCTCTACCCAACCCAAAAGTCTCATCAAGCCTTTAATGCTTTGACCATGATTATCTCTTAAACATTTGCACAAAGGTTTATCCTTGGATTAACTCTTAATCCAATGGGTAATCTTAATTTAGACTTGACCCTTACCTTCTAGATAACCATGAGGTCTTCTCAGGCCTTTAATGCCTCCAACCTCTTCTCTCAACCCAATCCTATGTTGAAACTTGTCACCATTTTATTGGTGCCAATTGTGCACATGGATCCCCAACTTTCAATCCTAACCCTTGTTAAGATTGCTCAATCTTAACCCTTCATTTCCCTATTTCTTCTATAAATAGAACCCTTCTCCTCAAGCAAAAGGAGAAGCATTTTAGAGTATTGTTGTTATACTGGCATTAGCATAGAGCTTTTTCATAGCATCACTATCTACTCTTGCATAGTATTTGCTTATCATATTCAACCATCTTGAATCTCCATATGGCATCCATGGCTAGTGCTAAAAGCTGAGAGCTACACTCATTTGGGACTTGGAGAGGAGAGGAACAAGGGAGGAGCAACTATGAGCATCTTGATTAGCTATTTCATTCTATGTTTATATGCTTTCTATTTCATGCTTAATATCTCTCTTGATATGCCTGTTTAGGATAATCTTTTGTTGCTAACACTAACGTTTGTTTCTTGTGCTCTTGTGTGTGTTGCCATCAAACAGATTTTCTAATCCTTTTTGCAGAGCATCATTTGGTGAACCCGACGTGAATCCAAACACCAAAAAGATCATTTTTTTTTTTAACCAATAACATGTTTGAATGTTGAAAATGTCACACAGGTTGCGATTTTGACACTGTTTTGGTGCGTTTGGCATTATTTTGGCGCTATTCCCCCTGTTTCAGTGCTTTTCCCTTCTCTGTCTTTCCCTTTCTTTTAATACGTTTGTGTTAAATAGTGCCTCTGTTCAAACGCAGACTAGCGCTATTGTAACAAAACGTTGTACAAATCACCTTGTAACCAAAAAAAAAAAAAAAAAATTTAGGCTTGTAGAAGCCCACCAAATAGGCAGATTTTACTAACTATTTTTCTCTTTTGTGCAGATTTAAATTAGATTAAAGAGTAGATTTATATTTTTTACTAACTTGTTTTTGAAGTTGGTTTTAAAAATGAATTCACTTTTTATTTTGGTTTAAAATTAACTTCACATTTCAAATTTGGGCTTTTAAAAAAAGAATCACACATTTGTTTGGGGCTCTTAAAAAGAATTTCATTGTTCAAAGGTAAAAAGAACCACAAACTTATACAAAAACAACTTTATTTTTTTTGCAAGTTAGGAAACAAACTTCGTTTTGGTGCTTAAAATCAACAAGGCAAATTTTATTTCTTGCATCAAGATAAAACTCACAATCCACACTTCCATTTTTGGTGCAAATAAAATTCACAATCAACTTGTCTCATTTTCAAAGCAATTTTACTTCATGCAAACGTGTTTTTCATTAAGTTGACCAGGATTTTCAAATTCTAGTTTACTCAAACAATTGCCTTTGAAAATTAAAAAGAACACCATGATTGTTGGAGCAACATCTCCAAATAGTTAGATCATATTGCCATGATGGATTAAAAAGAACAAGTGAATTTTGTGTTTGGCACGCTTGTGCACAAAAGTCAGTCGAGTGGACCTACTTCTAACACACACTATCCTCTCCCTTGGCTCTCGTGGTCCTAGGTGCAAGAGAAAAGTGTTAGTAACACTCAAAAATTTTATTTTAAGAGAGGCCTGCCAAGGGATCGATACTCTTGGGAACGACCTCGAGCGGTAAATCCTTTGAGCCGCTATAGAAATCAGGTGAGAGCGAAAGCTGTAGCCTTGGGTATAGCTGTTCCTACAGTGTAACTGGCCGAAAGGACAAATGGGCCCCACCACCAGTTACAAGGCTCTTAAGTGAGTCACTGCAGAATGAACTTATGTCCAAAGCCATCGAACATGACTAAACACCTTTAAGTAGTAGCTCACCCGTTCTATTGATTGAGGATATTTGAGATACAATTTAGTGCAAGAGCATAGAAGGTTTTGCTCCCAAGATACTCACCATACATATTTCCTTGAGTAGAAACATAGCTTTTTGAAAAGTCACTTGTGACTTGATAAAAGTGGTGACTCCCCCATCATAGGGATCATCTATTTGTTATGCTCGTGCAAGACTTAGTATATCACATCCTTACCTGCCACGGTGGGATTCATAAGGTATGTAGTACCAAAGTCGAAGAAATATCAAGATGTGGGCTAAATTTATCACAACTGGCCATTGGACCTTAGGGATAAAAAGTGTTTGAAGTGTGTTCGTTTTACAGACCAAGTACAAATTGAGCCGACTTCAGGCTTTGGAAATACTCCTTAAAATACATCTAAAGGAAGGGTCATATACAAGTCCAAGGATTGGGTTGATCTAGACCCATACTCATTTGTGCCTTTTAGGCAACATTCTTGTGTTTGTGTGCTTGCTTTGTTTTCTTGTCAAAGAAAAATCAGAAAATCAATCCCAAAAACAAAGTATTCATCCAACATTTCTCAAAAACAACCAAAAGTACCAAAAACAAAGTGCAAAACAACAAAGAGACAAATTTTATGACCATTCTTCACATCTTGCGAAAGAAGAAGTGTCATCAGAATATCACCTTGAAAAGGAGACCACTAAGCTCAAAGGCTTTGATCAAAAGGAGGAAATTCTTCTATCTCAATAGACAAATTTTTGTCTCACATAGAGTCTTTCTACATCGCATGCGTCTATACCTTCAAGAAAAAAACAAACGAGTTTGATTCAGAATCATTGAACCACAGAGCTTTTATGCAATATAGGGCTCTGAGTTATCACAAAAATCAAGGAGGAAAGATTAATCCCAACTTCTTCCCAAACATCTGTATCACCTACAACACAGCTCGAGAAGTGCCACCAACGCCCGAAAGGGAAGAGATAGAGTTTGTCCCATTTATAACCCAAAGTTTTTATTGAAGTTGAAAAACAAAAACATCCATCATCTCACTCATACATCATCACTTCATCATCAATCCATCCCAACTCTCAAAACATTAAGAGGTTCTTGTCCCAAGTTCCTTTTTTAGATATTGCTTGAAATCAAACACATCACATCACTTTTAGATTGTTTCTACATCTAGGATAAGCTCATCCTAAGAGACACATCTACGTAGGTTAAAACTAGTTCATGAGTGAATCCTCTCATTGCTAGGTAGTCAAAATCTGTAACACATCTCAGATTTCTCTACACCTTATCACATCCAAACTCCTCAAAACAAACAAGCAATTCAAAGAAGGAATTTCGGTTACATCTACCTTAAAGTGCTAGAGATCCACATACAACACAAATCACCAACCAATCAATCTTTCATTTCATCACCACTCATTATCATCTTCAATCAACTTCAAAACCAAACTTGTAAACAAAATGGCTCAAACCCGATCACGATCAAGGCAACGAGAAATGGAAATTGAGGAAGAAGAGGACAACCTCAATGAATTTCAAGAAGCACTTGGAGGAAATGGGAATGATGAAAACCCAAGTACTCCCACTCCTTCAACAATCGAAAGGGTTCAGCATAACCCTCATTTTAACAGATTATTTGATGAAATATTAAGGAGCAATGCGGATGCTCACTTTTTAAGACTCGCTCAAGAAGGAGCCAAACTCCCCTCTGACTTTGATCTTGCCCAATTAAGACAAGCATCAGAAAGACAAAGTCGCCATGAGGAGGAAAGAGGTAGAAATCACATCAGATATAACATCCCTCGAGGTAACCCACCACCTCCTCCTCCTAATGAAATGGAGATGTTGCGGCAACAAGTCGAGAATCTCGCCCAACAACTTCATAGTGGTGTTAAGACCAATCAATTCTCACTTAATGACATCTGTCCCTATCCGTTTGATAGGAATCTTTATATGCCACCCTTTCCACGCGGGTTCGAAACACCAAAATTCAAAAAATATAGAGGAAAGGGAGATCCCCGCGATCATGTCCGAGAATTTCATTCCGCTTGTCTCGAAGTTGCATATGAAGACACATACTTAATGCGCCTTTTTCCCCAAAGCTTGGGAGGAACAACCACATCATGGTTTTCCCGACTTCCAGGAGGCATTAGAACATTTGAGGAACTCATCCAGAAGTTCCTATCTCATTACTCTTATAACATTGAACGTGACATCACCATGGCTGATCTGTGCAACACCAAACAAAAACCAGGTGAATTATTCTCAGTATTCCTGCAACGATGGCGCCAAATGTCTAGCAGACGTTCTCTTCAGTTACCTGAACGAGAACTAGTGGAAATTTTCATTTCCAACTTAAACGAAGAAATGGAATTTCACCTGGATGTCAAAGACACAGACTCCTTTAACGATATGATCACCAAGGGTATAAAATGTGAAAGGGCACTCATCAAGAAAGGACTCATCAAAATCTTTAATGAACCAAAAGATGGTCCTCGCCCGCGATTCAATAGTGATAAACCAAACTTCTGGAACAAGAATAAAAATATCGTCAACGATGGGGTTGTGGATGCTCGGACTGTCCAAAATGCACAACCTGTGGTTCGGTTTGCAGGACAAAATCCTCCACCTCAAAATAACACAAATGTTCCTCTTAATCAAGGTCGCATCACATCTCATGATGAACCAAGACCTCGTCCACAAAAACAAAAACGCACATACACTCCCTTAGGGGAACCCATTGAAACAGTGATGCGACAACTCATTTCTCAGAATTTGATCACTTTACCTAAGTTATCAAATTATGAGCCTCAAGTCAAACCAGCATGGTGGAGAGATACTGAACATTGTGAGTTCCATCAAGGAAGAGGACATAAGACAAGTAATTGTCATCGATTGAAAGATCTCATTCAGGATCTTATTGACCGAGGAGAAATTGAAATTGAAGGACATGATCCAAAAACAACCAATAATGATCATCAGATGTTCAAAAATCCACTTCCATCGCAAGATCAAAGGGGTCCTTCCACTTCCCGGCGAGGCACTGATACCACTGATTATACGCAGGCTGCGTATAACTACACTGTAAATCACCTGTATGATGCCAGTGAACAAATTGCAACCATAACCTTCAAAAATCCCACCTCAAATTGCAATGTTGTTACACGTCGTGGCAAGGTCACCATCAAGGCAGCTCCACAAGGCACCACCTCCAATCCAAAGCAGTACAATCTTGTGGAACAATTAGACAAAACGCCTGCGCTCATATCCATTTTAGAACTATTACGCCTATCGCCATCTCATAAAACAATCTTGGATCAAGCACTCCAAGAGGCGTCAGTCCCTGCAAACCTGAACACAGACCAATTTCAAGCCATGGTTGGAAATCTAAAGTCATCACCTTGTCTCACTTTTTCCGAAAGTGACAACTCTTCGTTCCAGCAACCTCATAACGCCTCACTCCACATTGAAGGCTTTGTCAACCAACACAGGATCAAGCGAGTCTTGATAGATAATGGAGCAGGCCTAAACATTTGTACACTACAGTTGGTCACAGCATTGGGATATGCAATAGAATCAGTGGATCCTCGCAAGAAGATCACCATCAAGGCCTATGATGATGCAGAGCGTTCATCCAAAGGAGCGGTGGTGCTACCAATCCGAGTGGGCCCTGTGGTAAAACACATAATTTGTCAGGTTCTGGACCTTCCTCTGCCATATAATCTATTATTAGGGAGACCTTGGATACATGCCATGCAAGCCGTTCCATCTACCTACCATCAATGTATCAAGTTCCCACATAATGGTGCAGAGATCACAATCCTGGGTGATGCAAATCCCTTTGCATTTTGCCATAATATCAGCCATCAACCAGAGATTACTGTTCCTAATAATAGGGAAGCCATTTCCTCCACATCATATGTAAATCCCGCCTTTCTTGCCAGTTCAAACACCCCTATACCCAAGCAAGAAAAGCTTAAGATGAAAGTCGCAGAGGAAGGTCCTGGAGAATACAACTTGAGTCAGCTCTTTTGTGTGGGACAAATGCCCACTTCTCCTAGAACACATGGTAAACCACAGCAGTTGCTCCAGCAACCACTAATCACGCCAGCATGTGCCTTAACGCCTTTCATCCTTGGAAAGAGTCAAGAGGAAGAAACACAAGATGAGGACCTAGCGGACTGGATCTATAAGGATCCCATCACCACTGACATACCGCGAGTTACACTTCCTACGGAACAATATGGCAAAGGCCTCCTCATTATGCAAAGAATGGGATATGATGGTCAGAGTGCTTTGGGATACTGCAAACAAGGACGACATGAACCGCTGCTGCCAGAGTTCAAGCCCAAAGGTAATACAGGCCTAGGCTTTGAAAAAGAGATCCTTCCTAAACTCAGATTTAAAGGAAAACCTAGCAAACCATTTTGCCCACCTACTGTAAAGAGGACACCTTTCATAATCAAAGCACCATCAAGCAATATTGCCATTGCCCCATCGAGGCTCACAACCCCACCGCAACCATCACCAGTGCCAAACATACCACCAATCGAACCAGTAATCACATCAATAAAACCATTCATAGCAGCAACTATATTGGGACCTGCAGTAGCATCTATGGCACCAGCCGTTCCAACAGAAGCCACTAAATCAACACTACCAATACTTCCAGTGACAAATTCTTTTATCCCCATCACGGTTCCTGCAGCACCGATCACCTCAAAGGTACATAAACCAGTTACGCCTGCAGTATTCAACTCCAGCGACATCCCAGTATGGTATAGCAATCGGATGCTGGAGAGTGATTCAGAGACCGACTCACATGAGTGGGAATTCGATTCAGTGCAACTTAACACTTCAGATGAGGAAGACACATCACCACCTCCACCCCGCAAAGACATCCCTGTTTACGGAGAAGCACAGATAAAGACCACTTGGGTACCTGAGCTGGAAACATCTTCCACAGACCCTACGTCTCATCCTACGCCTGATTCTGACAGGGAGAGTACCATCAACGACCTTCACCACACTGTCTTAACCCTCACTGATACATCTCCCGCACTTAACCTAATCGATGATGTAATGCCCATTATCCACCCTGAACTCATTGAATGGAACCAACCAAATCCCCCATGTCTTGACCTCTTCCAGAACGATGAGGCTATCATTGACTTTTTGGAATTAAGGGATAATCTACCAAGCGGGGATCACAAAGCTGGATTCGCCATTGAACTTAATAGCGCAGCATACTTCGGGGCGGATGCCAAATCCTTCAGCTGCAAAAATATAACAATAAAACATGGATCTTCCAGTGAAAACCACACTGTGGCACTATTTGATCCGACAAAAGTAAAAAGAAAGAGCGTATCCAATGGTGAAAACCTCTCTGAGGCGCCTGAGGATGAAGGGTTTGACATCCTCCCTTCTAGTACACAACAGGAACGATCAACGATTCTTATCGAGGAAACCAAAGAATACAATGTGGGGACTCCTGAAAACCCTCATATCATACATCTGGCATCTCTTCTCACTCCAGAGGAACAACCTCAATTTATAGAGTTCTTCCAACAGCGTCAGATCAACTTTGCATGGTCATATGCAGACATGCCTGGGCTTGATCCTGATTTAGTCATGCATCATCTCACAGTAGCAAAAGGAGCCAAACCTGTCAAGCAGAAGCTTCGTAAGATGCATCCTCAGATTGCCGTGCTAGTCAAAACAGAACTCAAGAAACTCCTGGATGTTGGTTTCATTAGACCAATTGATTATGCAGAATGGATCTCCAACATTGTACCAGTTGGCAAACCAAAAGGGGGCATCCGCATTTGTACAGACTTCAGAGATCTGAATAAGGCATGTCCTAAGGATGACTTCCCTCTACCAAATATCGACATCATAGTAGATTTGACAGCAGGACATGCCATGCTTTCACTCATGGATGGCTTTTCGGGATACAATCAAATAAAGATCGCACCAGAGGATCAACATAAGACAGCCTTCACATGTCCATGGGGCACATACTGCTGGAATGTAATGCCTTTTGGTCTAAAGAATGCAGGAGCGACCTATCAACGAGCAATGACCACCATCTTCCATGACATGATGCATACTATGATGGAAGATTATGTGGATGATTTACTAGCAAAATCACTCACAAGAGAAGGACATCTCCATATCTTAGATCAAATCTTTGATAGACTGGAACAATACCATGTTCGACTCAACCCAAAGAAATGTGTCTTCGGAGTGACCTCCGGGAAGCTTCTAGGATACATTGTCTCAAGCAAAGGCATTGAGGTCGATCCAGCAAAGGTTAAGGCAATCATGGACATGCCACCTCCAAAGAATATCAGTCAGCTAAGAACACTACAAGGACGGCTTCAATCCATCCGCAGATTCATTGCACAATTGGCTGATAAGTGTCACCCATTCACACACCTGCTACACAAGAACATACGCTTCCAATGGGATGACAGATGCCAGCAAGCATTTCAGGCACTTAAAGACTATCTCATGAATCCACCCTTGTTGATGCCACCAGATCCAAGTAGACCGTTGTTACTTTATATCTCAGCAACAAGTACAGCACTGGGTGTGCTACTGGCACAACATAATGAAGAAGGTAAAGAGTGTGCTGTTTACTACATCTCTCGCACACTGGTTGGCTATGAATTCAATTACACACCTATTGAGCGAGCTTGCCTAGCAGTAATCCTGGCAGCCACTAAATTGCGGCACTATCTGTTAACACACAAGGTACAACTCATCGCAAAAATTGATCCACTCAAGTATTTACTCAGCAAAGCAGCATTGACAGGTCGCTTAGCCAAATGGTTGATGATTCTAAGTGAATTTGATATTGAGTATGTGGACCGTAAGGCTATCAAAGGGCAAGTTATTGCAGATCAGTTGGCCGATGCACCACTCATAGGCGATCATCCTCTCATTTCCAATTTTCCAGATGAAGAGATATTCATGATCACAGAAGCACAGCCATGGAAACTATATTTTGATGGTTCATACACTAGGCATGGCTCGGGGGCAGGCATTCTGTTTATCACACCTCAAGGTGATAGCATCCCGAAGTCTTACAGGCTCACATTTCCATGCACAAACAACATAGCAGAGTATGAGGCTTTGATCACAGGACTCAGATTAGCCATACAATGGAAATTACAAGAACTACAAGTATATGGCGACTCGCAACTGGTCATTCGACAAGCAACAGATGAGTATCAGACCAAAGATGATAAACTCATGCCATACAAGCAAATGGTGGACAATCTAAAGACATCATTTACTACTATCACTTTTGAGCAGATACCAAGAGATCAGAATCGAGCTGCTGACGCCATGGCTACCATTGCATCTCTCTTAGATCTTCCACAGAATTCAACACGCTACGAGTTCTTGGTAGAACAACTTTGGATCCCCGCTTATGATATCCCCGAATCTGAAATGATATGTTGCCTTGTTGGTTCTGAATCCCCATGGTACGGTGAGTTCTACACCTATCTCCGCGATCACACCCTTCCTCCCAACCAATCAAATAACCAACGTAAAACCTTCATTCGCCAAACTGCTCGATATACCATTATTACCGAAACCCTATACCGACGCGGTCTTGATGGTACTCTCCTTCGATGTCTAGAACAAGGTGAGATAACAAAGGCTTTGGAAGAGGTACATGAAGGAATTTGCGGGACTCACTCAAGTGGTCCATCACTAGCCAAGAAGATCATGCGAGCTGGATACTATTGGCCATCTATGGAAAAGGATTCCTACTACTTTGTCAGGAAGTGCAAAAAATGTCAAGTTCATGGTGACCTGATACATGCACCAGCACAAGAACTGCAACCAATCACAACACCATGGCCTTTTTGTCAATGGGGCCTCGATCTTGTGGGTAAAATCCATCCATCTTCATCCAATGGCCATAAATTCATTATTACCGCCACCGAATATTTCACCAAGTGGATCGAAGCTGTTCCACTTACCCAAGTCACCGGCAAGCAGATCGCCTCATTCATCCTCAATTACATCATCTGCCGGTATGGTGTGCCCATGTCCATTGTCACAGATAACGGTCTTCCTTTCAAAAATCAGGATGTCCGTGAGCTTTGTGATAAATTTCATATCCAACGCCGCTTTTCCACTCCCTATTACCCACAAGGCAATGGTCAGGCCGAAGCATCCAATAAAAACATATTGAGGATCCTAAAGAAGACAGTCAATGATGCCGGCCGTGATTGGCATGTTCAATTGAATCCAGCGCTATGGGCATATCGAACTAGCATTCGGACCCCTACAGGTGCAACTCCTTATTCATTGGTCTATGGTGCAGAAGCTATCTTGCCTATTGAGGTCGAGATACCATCATTAAGGGTTTCCTTGCACAATCTCATTGATGATGACGCATACAGAGTCTCACGCCTTCAGGACTTGGAGCTACTTGATGAGAAGCGACAAGCTGCATACAACCATCTCAAAGCCTATCAGCAGCGCATGAGTAGAAGCTACAATCACCGAGTTAGACCTCGTACATTTGAGGTAGGTGATCTTGTTCTTCGAGAGAATCCTCGCAACCAACCAAACAGAGAACATCAAGGCAAGTTTGAATCAAATTGGCTAGGCCCATATGTTGTCACTGCTGTATTTGGGTCCGGGGCATATCAGTTGGCTACATCAGAAGGAGAACCGCTTGCAGATCCAATTAACAGCATGCACCTCAAACGGTTTTATACCTAAGCTGTACAGAGCATCAGGCTCCCCTGCATACCAGAAAATACCAAAAACATTCAGAAAAATGTCCTGAAGAAAATCCAAAAACATTCAAAAAAAAAAAAAAGTAAAGAAAAATCATGCATCCAAACGGTGAACAAACACTCCGGTGGCACCTTGGGTAAGTACGATGGTGAAAACCTAGAAAACAGGTGCCACTTGTAAAGGTTGTGGCTCCATTGTCTTTCAGACTTGTTGCGATCACATCTACTTCATACATACATCCATCCATCCATCAACCATGGCTTGTTATTCCTCTGCAATTATGATAGTACTCCATACATCTTGCATCCCGCTTTTTCATAGTCATGTCTAAAACTGGGGGCAATGCCTTTAACCTATTGATGGAAGTGGATTCTACATTGTCTTATGATTCATTAAGTTCTTCATTCAAACAATCATCAAAAATCCAAAAACATTCAAAAATATCTCGCAAAAATACCAAAAACATTCAAAACAATTCAAAATCCAAAAACATCGACAAAACCATTGAAAAATCACACAAAAACATGGCAACACCTTGTACATACTCATCCATGCAGATACCAAAACAAACATTGCGACAAACTACTCACACAATGACCATTTACCAAACAACCACACAATCCACATCAACAATCCAAAACTGTCTTTAAAACAAGGATGCATCCTTCCTTACCAAAACAAAGACAAGATGATGTTTTCTTTGACAAGAAAATTCTGTTAGGCTGTCAAATACTTGGTTGATTTGTGAGTAATTCATTTGTTTATCTATATCAGGATCTTTTCAACATTGTTTTGTATCGTTTGTGCATTATTTCCGATGAAGTACTGGGGCATGTACTAATGGTGTCTACGTGGGAAGTTCACCAAGCTACATGATCTTATGCAAAATGCAGTCATAGATCATTACGGCTTGCTGACTACAACGTATACCTCGACCATATGAGCATGAACCATTACCAAGGATCCTTATTCTTTATTCTTTATGTATATACTATTTGTTTGCAGGTACAATGCTCTTTCTTTGGTTCCTCCTACCTCATCCAAACTGGATAAAGGTTTTATCTCTTATTACGGTATGCACTTGTCTCAGGATATGATCAGCCTAAGATCAAGGAGGACGTTCCAAGTCATGCATGAAAGGAGATAATCCTTATCTGTTCCGCAAGCAATACTCAGGTCAACTTGATCCATTATATCAAGTTGCTTGTATTAACTTGCTATATAAAAATCCATGTAAGAAATACTCTGGTCATCTTGAATCATTATGTCAAGATGCTTGTATTCTCTTCCAACATTTTAAAGCTCAATGATGAAAATAGAGCACTATGGATCGTCATTCCATCTCATCTGTATATACTGCATTCCGTTGCATTCCACCCATCAATACATTCATAATAGCTACATATCATGCATACATAGTCATAATAATGCATACTCTATTTTATTCCTCTTCTTCCATAGGAATGAGTCATAGGTTCTCCATTTCTTCTATCTAACATCGAACCCCCCCCTCACCCTCCCCATCTCGATAATCAGCATCACATATCCTTCATCGTTTCCCATCAACCCAATCAAGCCACGTTCATCACCATCCATCTCTAATAGGAGGGATTGTGTTTCCCATCCTCATTCATCCACAAAATTAAGCCAGTTACTCTATCTACACAGATACATCGACTCCCACACACCTAGACTATCAACAGATACTCTGATCAAGTATCTTCGGGTCTCAACAGGTAATCGATTATGGTAATCCTAGACTACATCAGGCATTTATCACAATGACCTAGTCTCAACGGGGCTACCATGATTCCCCACAACCATCCATCACACGCACATACTATCAATTGATCAAACCAATCAAACACAATCCAACGGACAATTACATCAATTGTCTAAGTCTCAACGAGTATTTTGCTTCATATACCTTGACTTCATCGGGCAATTACATCAATTGTCTAAGTCACATCAGGTCACTTTGATTCACTTACTCAGACTTTATCATGTCCAAGCGACCAACTGACATCAACTGTCACGCTTTGACTTGACCGGGGCAATTCAACTGATTGCACCAGATTGTCCAACCAATTTTGATCAATTGTATAGCATCAATCCAAACCCCACACTACATCTGCTATGTATCTCTTGCATGACCTCAGGGTACTCGCTGGCTTGTTGTTTCTTCATATTCACTCCATTTTCTCCCATTCTTTCATCATTAGTTCTCATTTCTTCTATTCTACCTCCCCTCCACTTTGCATTCTTTTTCGAGAGATCGCCCGATTTTTCAAAACAAAATTTGGCCCATCTCTCGAGGGGGCATACCACCCATTAAATTTACATTTTATGGGGCATTTCTTCACACCTATTTTTCTTTCTTTGAAACGACGCGATAAACTGCACCGTCTCAAAGAGGGGCAAATGTAGTCACATAAATCTGTCCACTTAATTAAATGAATACTTAGTATTTATTTGATTATTTAACCATCAATTAATAATTAATTAAATTAATATTTAATTAATTCATCTTAACCCTCTTCTCCTATTAATTAAATAAATTATTCAATTTATTTGATTTAATTCACTTAACCAAATTCAGACCATTAATTAAATAAATAAATCATATTTATTTAATTAAATCTTCTCTCACATTTAAATAAATTAATATTTATTTAAAACCCCCAAAATCCCACCTCTCACATTTAAATAAATAAATCATTTATTTAAATCACCTTTATCCTCCACCCACTTGCATTTTCCTACAAATGCAAGTTGCACAATTATTTTAAATAAATCATTTATTTAAATCACCTTTATCCTCCACCCACTTGTATTTTCCTACAAAAGCAAGTTGCACAACTATTTTAAATAAATTATTTATTTAAAATCCTATTTATCCTCACCCACTTGAAACCTTTAATGGTTTCCCTTAAAGTAGTCAAACTTGATGGCTTTAAAGTCTTCAAACTTGATGGCTTCCTTCTATAGTCTTCTTAAGACTTTAATGGTTTTCCTTAAAGTCTTCAAGCCTTTAATGGTTTCCCTCAAAGTCTTCAAGCATTTTAATGCTTTATCTTCTTTTTCTCATTTAAATAAATTAATATTTATTTGAATATTTATCCAAATGCAAATTACACCATTTAATTGAAATAAATGATTTTATTTTAATTGAAAATACCAAAATTTCTCCCACTTGCATTTTCCTACAAAATCCACTTGTATGCCTAAACCCCTTCTAGATTCTTCTAAACCCTTCCTAATTAGCCTAATCCATCCCCTAAATATTGTCACATTCCTAAGCAAATTGGAGTCACTTCTCAAAGACTCCAAAGTCTTTGAAAAGCAATCAATGCTTTGTGTGTTCAACAAATTAACCCTCAAAGTCTTGGATAACCTTTGAAAGCTTCCAACCTTCAACCACTAAATGGCTCAAAGTCTTGGATAACCTTTGAAAGCTTCCAACCTTCAACCACTTAATCCCCAAAGTCTCCAATAACCATTAATGGTTAATTCAACCCTCCCACATGGTTAAAACATTTGTTTTGACTCAACCTCTACCCAACCCAAAAGTCTCATCAAGCCTTTAATGCTTTGACCATGATTATCTCTTAAACATTTGCACAAAGGTTTATCCTTGGATTAACTCTTAATCCAATGGGTAATCTTAATTTAGACTTGACCCTTACCTTCTAGATAACCATGAGGTCTTCTCAGGCCTTTAATGCCTCCAACCTCTTCTCTCAACCCAATCCTATGTTGAAACTTGTCACCATTTTATTGGTGCCAATTGTGCACATGGATCCCCAACTTTCAATCCTAACCCTTGTTAAGATTGCTCAATCTTAACCCTTCATTTCCCTATTTCTTCTATAAATAGAACCCTTCTCCTCAAGCAAAAGGAGAAGCATTTTAGAGTATTGTTGTTATACTGGCATTAGCATAGAGCTTTTTCATAGCATCACTATCTACTCTTGCATAGTATTTGCTTATCATATTCAACCATCTTGAATCTCCATATGGCATCCATGGCTAGTGCTAAAAGCTGAGAGCTACACTCATTTGGGACTTGGAGAGGAGAGGAACAAGGGAGGAGCAACTATGAGCATCTTGATTAGCTATTTCATTCTATGTTTATATGCTTTCTATTTCATGCTTAATATCTCTCTTGATATGCCTGTTTAGGATAATCTTTTGTTGCTAACACTAACGTTTGTTTCTTGTGCTCTTGTGTGTGTTGCCATCAAACAGATTTTCTAATCCTTTTTGCAGAGCATCATTTGGTGAACCCGACGTGAATCCAAACACCAAAAAGATCATTTTTTTTTTTAACCAATAACATGTTTGAATGTTGAAAATGTCACACAGGTTGCGATTTTGACACTGTTTTGGTGCGTTTGGCATTATTTTGGCGCTATTCCCCCTGTTTCAGTGCTTTTCCCTTCTCTGTCTTTCCCTTTCTTTTAATACGTTTGTGTTAAATAGTGCCTCTGTTCAAACGCAGACTAGCGCTATTGTAACAAAACGTTGTACAAATCACCTTGTAACCAAAAAAAAAAAAAAAAAATTTAGGCTTGTAGAAGCCCACCAAATAGGCAGATTTTACTAACTATTTTTCTCTTTTGTGCAGATTTAAATTAGATTAAAGAGTAGATTTATATTTTTTACTAACTTGTTTTTGAAGTTGGTTTTAAAAATGAATTCACTTTTTATTTTGGTTTAAAATTAACTTCACATTTCAAATTTGGGCTTTTAAAAAAAGAATCACACATTTGTTTGGGGCTCTTAAAAAGAATTTCATTGTTCAAAGGTAAAAAGAACCACAAACTTATACAAAAACAACTTTATTTTTTTTGCAAGTTAGGAAACAAACTTCGTTTTGGTGCTTAAAATCAACAAGGCAAATTTTATTTCTTGCATCAAGATAAAACTCACAATCCACACTTCCATTTTTGGTGCAAATAAAATTCACAATCAACTTGTCTCATTTTCAAAGCAATTTTACTTCATGCAAACGTGTTTTTCATTAAGTTGACCAGGATTTTCAAATTCTAGTTTACTCAAACAATTGCCTTTGAAAATTAAAAAGAACACCATGATTGTTGGAGCAACATCTCCAAATAGTTAGATCATATTGCCATGATGGATTAAAAAGAACAAGTGAATTTTGTGTTTGGCACGCTTGTGCACAAAAGTCAGTCGAGTGGACCTACTTCTAACACACACTATCCTCTCCCTTGGCTCTCGTGGTCCTAGGTGCAAGAGAAAAGTGTTAGTAACACTCAAAAATTTTATTTTAAGAGAGGCCTGCCAAGGGATCGATACTCTTGGGAACGACCTCGAGCGGTAAATCCTTTGAGCCGCTATAGAAATCAGGTGAGAGCGAAAGCTGTAGCCTTGGGTATAGCTGTTCCTACAGTGTAACTGGCCGAAAGGACAAATGGGCCCCACCACCAGTTACAAGGCTCTTAAGTGAGTCACTGCAGAATGAACTTATGTCCAAAGCCATCGAACATGACTAAACACCTTTAAGTAGTAGCTCACCCGTTCTATTGATTGAGGATATTTGAGATACAATTTAGTGCAAGAGCATAGAAGGTTTTGCTCCCAAGATACTCACCATACATATTTCCTTGAGTAGAAACATAGCTTTTTGAAAAGTCACTTGTGACTTGATAAAAGTGGTGACTCCCCCATCATAGGGATCATCTATTTGTTATGCTCGTGCAAGACTTAGTATATCACATCCTTACCTGCCACGGTGGGATTCATAAGGTATGTAGTACCAAAGTCGAAGAAATATCAAGATGTGGGCTAAATTTATCACAACTGGCCATTGGACCTTAGGGATAAAAAGTGTTTGAAGTGTGTTCGTTTTACAGACCAAGTACAAATTGAGCCGACTTCAGGCTTTGGAAATACTCCTTAAAATACATCTAAAGGAAGGGTCATATACAAGTCCAAGGATTGGGTTGATCTAGACCCATACTCATTTGTGCCTTTTAGGCAACATTCTTGTGTTTGTGTGCTTGCTTTGTTTTCTTGTCAAAGAAAAATCAGAAAATCAATCCCAAAAACAAAGTATTCATCCAACATTTCTCAAAAACAACCAAAAGTACCAAAAACAAAGTGCAAAACAACAAAGAGACAAATTTTATGACCATTCTTCACATCTTGCGAAAGAAGAAGTGTCATCAGAATATCACCTTGAAAAGGAGACCACTAAGCTCAAAGGCTTTGATCAAAAGGAGGAAATTCTTCTATCTCAATAGACAAATTTTTGTCTCACATAGAGTCTTTCTACATCGCATGCGTCTATACCTTCAAGAAAAAAACAAACGAGTTTGATTCAGAATCATTGAACCACAGAGCTTTTATGCAATATAGGGCTCTGAGTTATCACAAAAATCAAGGAGGAAAGATTAATCCCAACTTCTTCCCAAACATCTGTATCACCTACAACACAGCTCGAGAAGTGCCACCAACGCCCGAAAGGGAAGAGATAGAGTTTGTCCCATTTATAACCCAAAGTTTTTATTGAAGTTGAAAAACAAAAACATCCATCATCTCACTCATACATCATCACTTCATCATCAATCCATCCCAACTCTCAAAACATTAAGAGGTTCTTGTCCCAAGTTCCTTTTTTAGATATTGCTTGAAATCAAACACATCACATCACTTTTAGATTGTTTCTACATCTAGGATAAGCTCATCCTAAGAGACACATCTACGTAGGTTAAAACTAGTTCATGAGTGAATCCTCTCATTGCTAGGTAGTCAAAATCTGTAACACATCTCAGATTTCTCTACACCTTATCACATCCAAACTCCTCAAAACAAACAAGCAATTCAAAGAAGGAATTTCGGTTACATCTACCTTAAAGTGCTAGAGATCCACATACAACACAAATCACCAACCAATCAATCTTTCATTTCATCACCACTCATTATCATCTTCAATCAACTTCAAAACCAAACTTGTAAACAAAATGGCTCAAACCCGATCACGATCAAGGCAACGAGAAATGGAAATTGAGGAAGAAGAGGACAACCTCAATGAATTTCAAGAAGCACTTGGAGGAAATGGGAATGATGAAAACCCAAGTACTCCCACTCCTTCAACAATCGAAAGGGTTCAGCATAACCCTCATTTTAACAGATTATTTGATGAAATATTAAGGAGCAATGCGGATGCTCACTTTTTAAGACTCGCTCAAGAAGGAGCCAAACTCCCCTCTGACTTTGATCTTGCCCAATTAAGACAAGCATCAGAAAGACAAAGTCGCCATGAGGAGGAAAGAGGTAGAAATCACATCAGATATAACATCCCTCGAGGTAACCCACCACCTCCTCCTCCTAATGAAATGGAGATGTTGCGGCAACAAGTCGAGAATCTCGCCCAACAACTTCATAGTGGTGTTAAGACCAATCAATTCTCACTTAATGACATCTGTCCCTATCCGTTTGATAGGAATCTTTATATGCCACCCTTTCCACGCGGGTTCGAAACACCAAAATTCAAAAAATATAGAGGAAAGGGAGATCCCCGCGATCATGTCCGAGAATTTCATTCCGCTTGTCTCGAAGTTGCATATGAAGACACATACTTAATGCGCCTTTTTCCCCAAAGCTTGGGAGGAACAACCACATCATGGTTTTCCCGACTTCCAGGAGGCATTAGAACATTTGAGGAACTCATCCAGAAGTTCCTATCTCATTACTCTTATAACATTGAACGTGACATCACCATGGCTGATCTGTGCAACACCAAACAAAAACCAGGTGAATTATTCTCAGTATTCCTGCAACGATGGCGCCAAATGTCTAGCAGACGTTCTCTTCAGTTACCTGAACGAGAACTAGTGGAAATTTTCATTTCCAACTTAAACGAAGAAATGGAATTTCACCTGGATGTCAAAGACACAGACTCCTTTAACGATATGATCACCAAGGGTATAAAATGTGAAAGGGCACTCATCAAGAAAGGACTCATCAAAATCTTTAATGAACCAAAAGATGGTCCTCGCCCGCGATTCAATAGTGATAAACCAAACTTCTGGAACAAGAATAAAAATATCGTCAACGATGGGGTTGTGGATGCTCGGACTGTCCAAAATGCACAACCTGTGGTTCGGTTTGCAGGACAAAATCCTCCACCTCAAAATAACACAAATGTTCCTCTTAATCAAGGTCGCATCACATCTCATGATGAACCAAGACCTCGTCCACAAAAACAAAAACGCACATACACTCCCTTAGGGGAACCCATTGAAACAGTGATGCGACAACTCATTTCTCAGAATTTGATCACTTTACCTAAGTTATCAAATTATGAGCCTCAAGTCAAACCAGCATGGTGGAGAGATACTGAACATTGTGAGTTCCATCAAGGAAGAGGACATAAGACAAGTAATTGTCATCGATTGAAAGATCTCATTCAGGATCTTATTGACCGAGGAGAAATTGAAATTGAAGGACATGATCCAAAAACAACCAATAATGATCATCAGATGTTCAAAAATCCACTTCCATCGCAAGATCAAAGGGGTCCTTCCACTTCCCGGCGAGGCACTGATACCACTGATTATACGCAGGCTGCGTATAACTACACTGTAAATCACCTGTATGATGCCAGTGAACAAATTGCAACCATAACCTTCAAAAATCCCACCTCAAATTGCAATGTTGTTACACGTCGTGGCAAGGTCACCATCAAGGCAGCTCCACAAGGCACCACCTCCAATCCAAAGCAGTACAATCTTGTGGAACAATTAGACAAAACGCCTGCGCTCATATCCATTTTAGAACTATTACGCCTATCGCCATCTCATAAAACAATCTTGGATCAAGCACTCCAAGAGGCGTCAGTCCCTGCAAACCTGAACACAGACCAATTTCAAGCCATGGTTGGAAATCTAAAGTCATCACCTTGTCTCACTTTTTCCGAAAGTGACAACTCTTCGTTCCAGCAACCTCATAACGCCTCACTCCACATTGAAGGCTTTGTCAACCAACACAGGATCAAGCGAGTCTTGATAGATAATGGAGCAGGCCTAAACATTTGTACACTACAGTTGGTCACAGCATTGGGATATGCAATAGAATCAGTGGATCCTCGCAAGAAGATCACCATCAAGGCCTATGATGATGCAGAGCGTTCATCCAAAGGAGCGGTGGTGCTACCAATCCGAGTGGGCCCTGTGGTAAAACACATAATTTGTCAGGTTCTGGACCTTCCTCTGCCATATAATCTATTATTAGGGAGACCTTGGATACATGCCATGCAAGCCGTTCCATCTACCTACCATCAATGTATCAAGTTCCCACATAATGGTGCAGAGATCACAATCCTGGGTGATGCAAATCCCTTTGCATTTTGCCATAATATCAGCCATCAACCAGAGATTACTGTTCCTAATAATAGGGAAGCCATTTCCTCCACATCATATGTAAATCCCGCCTTTCTTGCCAGTTCAAACACCCCTATACCCAAGCAAGAAAAGCTTAAGATGAAAGTCGCAGAGGAAGGTCCTGGAGAATACAACTTGAGTCAGCTCTTTTGTGTGGGACAAATGCCCACTTCTCCTAGAACACATGGTAAACCACAGCAGTTGCTCCAGCAACCACTAATCACGCCAGCATGTGCCTTAACGCCTTTCATCCTTGGAAAGAGTCAAGAGGAAGAAACACAAGATGAGGACCTAGCGGACTGGATCTATAAGGATCCCATCACCACTGACATACCGCGAGTTACACTTCCTACGGAACAATATGGCAAAGGCCTCCTCATTATGCAAAGAATGGGATATGATGGTCAGAGTGCTTTGGGATACTGCAAACAAGGACGACATGAACCGCTGCTGCCAGAGTTCAAGCCCAAAGGTAATACAGGCCTAGGCTTTGAAAAAGAGATCCTTCCTAAACTCAGATTTAAAGGAAAACCTAGCAAACCATTTTGCCCACCTACTGTAAAGAGGACACCTTTCATAATCAAAGCACCATCAAGCAATATTGCCATTGCCCCATCGAGGCTCACAACCCCACCGCAACCATCACCAGTGCCAAACATACCACCAATCGAACCAGTAATCACATCAATAAAACCATTCATAGCAGCAACTATATTGGGACCTGCAGTAGCATCTATGGCACCAGCCGTTCCAACAGAAGCCACTAAATCAACACTACCAATACTTCCAGTGACAAATTCTTTTATCCCCATCACGGTTCCTGCAGCACCGATCACCTCAAAGGTACATAAACCAGTTACGCCTGCAGTATTCAACTCCAGCGACATCCCAGTATGGTATAGCAATCGGATGCTGGAGAGTGATTCAGAGACCGACTCACATGAGTGGGAATTCGATTCAGTGCAACTTAACACTTCAGATGAGGAAGACACATCACCACCTCCACCCCGCAAAGACATCCCTGTTTACGGAGAAGCACAGATAAAGACCACTTGGGTACCTGAGCTGGAAACATCTTCCACAGACCCTACGTCTCATCCTACGCCTGATTCTGACAGGGAGAGTACCATCAACGACCTTCACCACACTGTCTTAACCCTCACTGATACATCTCCCGCACTTAACCTAATCGATGATGTAATGCCCATTATCCACCCTGAACTCATTGAATGGAACCAACCAAATCCCCCATGTCTTGACCTCTTCCAGAACGATGAGGCTATCATTGACTTTTTGGAATTAAGGGATAATCTACCAAGCGGGGATCACAAAGCTGGATTCGCCATTGAACTTAATAGCGCAGCATACTTCGGGGCGGATGCCAAATCCTTCAGCTGCAAAAATATAACAATAAAACATGGATCTTCCAGTGAAAACCACACTGTGGCACTATTTGATCCGACAAAAGTAAAAAGAAAGAGCGTATCCAATGGTGAAAACCTCTCTGAGGCGCCTGAGGATGAAGGGTTTGACATCCTCCCTTCTAGTACACAACAGGAACGATCAACGATTCTTATCGAGGAAACCAAAGAATACAATGTGGGGACTCCTGAAAACCCTCATATCATACATCTGGCATCTCTTCTCACTCCAGAGGAACAACCTCAATTTATAGAGTTCTTCCAACAGCGTCAGATCAACTTTGCATGGTCATATGCAGACATGCCTGGGCTTGATCCTGATTTAGTCATGCATCATCTCACAGTAGCAAAAGGAGCCAAACCTGTCAAGCAGAAGCTTCGTAAGATGCATCCTCAGATTGCCGTGCTAGTCAAAACAGAACTCAAGAAACTCCTGGATGTTGGTTTCATTAGACCAATTGATTATGCAGAATGGATCTCCAACATTGTACCAGTTGGCAAACCAAAAGGGGGCATCCGCATTTGTACAGACTTCAGAGATCTGAATAAGGCATGTCCTAAGGATGACTTCCCTCTACCAAATATCGACATCATAGTAGATTTGACAGCAGGACATGCCATGCTTTCACTCATGGATGGCTTTTCGGGATACAATCAAATAAAGATCGCACCAGAGGATCAACATAAGACAGCCTTCACATGTCCATGGGGCACATACTGCTGGAATGTAATGCCTTTTGGTCTAAAGAATGCAGGAGCGACCTATCAACGAGCAATGACCACCATCTTCCATGACATGATGCATACTATGATGGAAGATTATGTGGATGATTTACTAGCAAAATCACTCACAAGAGAAGGACATCTCCATATCTTAGATCAAATCTTTGATAGACTGGAACAATACCATGTTCGACTCAACCCAAAGAAATGTGTCTTCGGAGTGACCTCCGGGAAGCTTCTAGGATACATTGTCTCAAGCAAAGGCATTGAGGTCGATCCAGCAAAGGTTAAGGCAATCATGGACATGCCACCTCCAAAGAATATCAGTCAGCTAAGAACACTACAAGGACGGCTTCAATCCATCCGCAGATTCATTGCACAATTGGCTGATAAGTGTCACCCATTCACACACCTGCTACACAAGAACATACGCTTCCAATGGGATGACAGATGCCAGCACTTAAAGACTATCTCATGAATCCACCCTTGTTGATGCCACCAGATCCAAGTAGACCGTTGTTACTTTATATCTCAGCAACAAGTACAGCACTGGGTGTGCTACTGGCACAACATAATGAAGAAGGTAAAGAGTGTGCTGTTTACTACATCTCTCGCACACTGGTTGGCTATGAATTCAATTACACACCTATTGAGCGAGCTTGCCTAGCAGTAATCCTGGCAGCCACTAAATTGCGGCACTATCTGTTAACACACAAGGTACAACTCATCGCAAAAATTGATCCACTCAAGTATTTACTCAGCAAAGCAGCATTGACAGGTCGCTTAGCCAAATGGGTGATGATTCTAAGTGAATTTGATATTGAGTATGTGGACCGTAAGGCTATCAAAGGGCAAGTTATTGCAGATCAGTTGGCCGATGCACCACTCATAGGCGATCATCCTCTCATTTCCAATTTTCCAGATGAAGAGATATTCATGATCACAGAAGCACAGCCATGGAAACTATATTTTGATGGTTCATACACTAGGCATGGCTCGGGGGCAGGCATTCTGTTTATCACACCTCAAGGTGATAGCATCCCGAAGTCTTACAGGCTCACATTTCCATGCACAAACAACATAGCAGAGTATGAGGCTTTGATCACAGGACTCAGATTAGCCATACAATGGAAATTACAAGAACTACAAGTATATGGCGACTCGCAACTGGTCATTCGACAAGCAACAGATGAGTATCAGACCAAAGATGATAAACTCATGCCATACAAGCAAATGGTGGACAATCTAAAGACATCATTTACTACTATCACTTTTGAGCAGATACCAAGAGATCAGAATCGAGCTGCTGACGCCATGGCTACCATTGCATCTCTCTTAGATCTTCCACAGAATTCAACACGCTACGAGTTCTTGGTAGAACAACTTTGGATCCCCGCTTATGATATCCCTGAATCTGAAATGATATGTTGCCTTGTTGGTTCTGAATCCCCATGGTACGGTGAGTTCTACACCTATCTCCGCGATCACACCCTTCCTCCCAACCAATCAAATAACCAACGTAAAACCTTCATTCGCCAAACTGCTCGATATACCATTATTACCGAAACCCTATACCGACGCGGTCTTGATGGTACTCTCCTTCGATGTCTAGAACAAGGTGAGATAACAAAGGCTTTGGAAGAGGTACATGAAGGAATTTGCGGGACTCACTCAAGTGGTCCATCACTAGCCAAGAAGATCATGCGAGCTGGATACTATTGGCCATCTATGGAAAAGGATTCCTACTACTTTGTCAGGAAGTGCAAAAAATGTCAAGTTCATGGTGACCTGATACATGCACCAGCACAAGAACTGCAACCAAACACAACACCATGGCCTTTTTGTCAATGGGGCCTCGATCTTGTGGGTAAAATCCATCCATCTTCATCCAATGGCCATAAATTCATTATTACCGCCACCGAATATTTCACCAAGTGGATCGAAGCTGTTCCACTTACCCAAGTCACCGGCAAGCAGATCGCCTCATTCATCCTCAATTACATCATCTGCCGGTATGGTGTGCCCATGTCCATTGTCACAGATAACGGTATGGAGTTAGTGCTTTTGCTTTATTTTGCGCATATGTTCTTAGGGTTAGTGCATATGCTAAGGATGATAGTGCATTTGCATAGGATAGCGCTTTTGCTTAATAGGATAGCGCATATGCTCAAAATTAATGTTTTTGATAAGTGCAAAAGCTAAAAAAATATTTTGATGATTAGATTTAACGTGTTTTATGCGCATGTATGATGAACAGGGACTTCATTGATTGATTGCTTGATTGATTTGATTGATTGATTGATTAGCTCTAAGAAACTGATTTAGTTTCTAATGCAAGACCTTAGCAGAGTTTTGATTGAACTCAGTGATTGATAGAAAACCATGATTGATAGGTTTTTAAAAAATGATTTGATAGCTTAATTTGCTTCAATTTGATTTGATAGATAGATAGTTGATGATTGATTGAATTCTCTTGATAAATAAGAGAAACTTGATGTTCTCCAGTGTCGAGAGAAATTACCAGTAGTATGTCATTTAGTGCCAGAGCTGACGCTGGCTAAGGTTAGGCATATAGATGCCTGTGGTTTACGCCATCTGTTGTATATGCCTGAGATTATGCATAATAGAGGATTGTTAATGACGTTAGCCGAGAGATGGCATAGTGAGCATAACACTTTTCACTTGCCCACGGGTGAGATTAGTGTGATGCTCGAGGATGTGTATAAGATCCTGCACATCCCAGTGACTGGTGAGTTAGTGCTGTATATGGTGAAAATGGATAACAATAATAACAATATTGAAAGGCTAAATGAATCCAACCACAAAACCCTAGCCTAACAATCAACAAAGATCCACCATAAAATATGAAGATTACCTAAGACAATGCAAATAAAACAAAATCACAAAGATTATACCATCACATGTCCAATAGGGTTTTGATCTCCATTCTTCCTATCTCCATTGATCTTGCTTGATATATTTGCTCTCAGATTTTTATGTGCACAAGAGCTCAACAAAGAACGGAAATGTGGTTGCAAGTAGGATCGTAGTGTAGCCAATTGATCAAGTTGTTAGGGTTTGATAATGAAGAAGGCATATCCTTAAATAGAAGACACAATATGAAATGGAGGGATAAGATTGAGAGGTGTAAAAAGGAGGTCGGCTAGGATTAGAGGGTAGGTAGAAGAAATAGTAAAATAATGAAAGGGGTAGGTAGTGTATGAATTAAGAGATGAATGACATGTGTCATGTGTAGAAAAAGCTAATGAATTAATTAAATAAATAAAGATTTATTTAATTAATAGAAGAAGTGGGATAATTAAATAAACAAAAATATTTATTTAATTTAGGAAAAGGATAATTTAAATAAATAAATGTATTTATTTAAATGAGAAATAAGGCTAGAAGAGGATAAATGAATTAATTAAATAAATAAAGATTTATTTAATTAATAGAAGAATTAGGTTTAGATAATTAAATAAATAAAATATTTATTTAATTAGACTGGACAATTTTGGGTGTCTACAAGTGCAGTATGATTTTCAGGATCATGTTGGGACAAAGGCTTGCAGAGCCGTGTTTGCTGATGATAGCATCGCTAGAGGAGAGATCTGATGGGAGGGTATGGTGATGTATTACGAGACTCTCCTTGTGATTCTTGTTGGTTTGATTAGAGGATTTATTTGTTTTGATAGGCAATCGCGAGGTTTTGTTGTTGGATGGGGTGAGATTCTCCTGAGTATGATGCAACATTGTACTCGATATGCTTGGGGTGTTTGTATGCTTGCGCATTTATATCATGATCTTCATCAGGTGGTGTATGATGAGAGTGCTAGTTTGTCTACAAGATGCACTTTATTGTAGATCTGGTGTTGGGAGCACATTGTTATGACCTGGCCTATCCATCACAGAGTTCGTGGAGCGAGGCGGCCATATGTGTATTTTTATGCAGGTATCCTTACTCAGCATAAGCTGGGTAAGATGGAGTATTGGCATTGGGTGCTTGATTCATTGGATTGCATTACTTGGAGACCATATGTTGATTGTGAGCCATGGATGGATGATGCACGGACATTACCATTTATCATGCAGAGTAGGTATCTCATTGGTCGGACTCCTTATATTATTGAGCAACAATTGATTAGTCGCATTCTTAGACAGTTTGGTATGATCCAACCTATGCCTACTGGTGTGATGATATATGCTCGACGGTACAGAGATAGACAAGATTGGGGACCTTCCTTGTCATTTGAGATTGCTCACGCGGAGTTTCTTACTACTCCGAGAGTGGCTTATGATATGAGACTGCACATTCTTGATCCTGGTGTTACTGGATATTATGCTCTGTACATACTAGCACATCCATTTCCTCGTATTACTGATCCAACAGATCCTCCTCCCAGCTCAGGATATGAGGATGATGATTTAGATGATCTAGTTTTTAGGAGACGGAGACGAGAGCTGAGAGCTGCTCAGGAGGCCGGGGGAGGTGGAGATGAGGGTGGGGATGGAGGTGGTGGTGGTAGGAGACCTGGATTGAGGGGAGGTCGATTGAGAGTCCGTGGAGGACCGTTTGGACTGGTTGGCATGATTGGGAGACCACGTCCTATGGGTGTGAGGGATGTTGTTTAGGTGCCCTTGTATAGTCTATAGGTGCGTTTGTGAGTCAGAAATGCGTTTATGTCTGAAAAATGCAAGGTTTTATCTTCTAGGTCAAATCGGCAATTCTGTGATGAACATACGCTGTCGATTGGATAAGCTGCTGAGAGGATACACTCAAGCAGGTCCTCTAGGAAGACTAGGATAGATCAAGGCACTTTGTGATGAACAGGGAGCACCAAGATAGAGTACTTTGTGATGAATAGGGAGTACCCAAGGTATGAGCAGCACTTTGTGATGAACAGGGAGTGCAAGATGTGAGTAACACTTTGTGATGAACAGGGAGTGTCACACACGTAGTACTTTGTGATGAACATGGAGCACTACTAGGATAGATAGCAACACTTTGTGATGAATAGTGAGTGTCACTAGGATAGATAGCCATATGTATTTAGATAAAAAAAGTAGCATTTTGTGATGAACAGTGAATGCCACAATGACTGACATGATTGATTTTCTTGACTGCAGGAGTATTTGCCTATGTTAGAGTCGCAGGAGAGATTCCCGTCGACACAGAGGTTGCGACCGGAGTTGTCGTTTCAGGATAGAGCTGCCATCGAGGAGATGGGTTTGAGACACGTGCTATATGTGCCTGAGTTTCGGGAAAACATGGGTTTGCTGACTGCGTTGGCCGAGAGATGGCATTCAGAGACTTGTACGTTTCATTTGCCGATGGGTGAGATGACAGTCACCCTTGAGGATGTTTACAGGATTCTGCATATACCGATTGATGGAGATCTGATTCCATATGATCGTGACGGAGACAAAGAGGCTTTGAGATGGGTGTTTCAGGATCCCGGCCTAGAGATGAGAGCAGGACATGTGGCATGGGACACCATGACCGCGACAGGGTTAGCCTTGCCAGCTGTGATTGGAGGAGCTATCAGTGGGTTCCTATGTCCGGACAGGGCGACACGGGGGTTGGCAGTGGGCTGGGGAGGAGCACTGGAGACACTGGTGACGCAGCACACCAGATATGCGTGGGGTCCATGTGTGTTGGCCCACCTATATTATGAGCTTCACCAGTTTGTATACCATGGATCAGTGGGACTGGGCTGTGGAGTGACACTACTGCAGGTGTGGGCATATGAGCATCTGCCTATTACGCGACCGATACATTTCAGAGGAGAGGTCATGGACGGAGTTTTGTTCATCTATATGACATGATCACTTCACAACCGCGGATTGGCAGGTTAGAGCATTGGTGGTGAGTGATAGATGACATTGACGTAGTTATCTGGAGGCCGTATCTGGGATGTGAGGAGTGGGAGGATGACGTAGTGGAGCTGCCTTACACCTTCTGGAGCAGGTATCTGATTGGGCGGATGCCCTATATACTGGAGAGATAGCTGGTGGACAGAGTATGTAGGCAGTATGGCAGGATCCAAAGGATGCCACGAGGCTCGGGTATGTATGCCCGTACAGTTAGGGATCAGGCGCAGTTCAGGCCTTTATTGTCATATGATCAGGCGCTGACACAGCTGGCAGAGATGGTGCCCCTACCCTGGGATATGTGGCCAGAGATCGAGGATGCCAGGATGGATGCGGAGTATGCAGCATATTGGGTCGAGCATCCATTCCCTCGATTGACAGATCCAGGAGAGCTACTGGAGGGAGATGGAGGAGGAGATGATGATGATGATGGTGGGGGTGATGGGGGCCGAGGCCGACGAAGGCGGAGGGGAGTAGTTGGGGAGAGGAGGGTGGCACCTCGGAGGGAGGGTGGACAGGAGGGACAGGCCCAGGAGGTGAGGGGTCGCGGCGGATTGCCCCTACAGGTACCAGCAGCACAGGGTTCTAGAGCACAGGGACAGAGACAAGGACAGGTACAGGAACAAGTGCCAGTACAGGCACAAGAGCAGGGATGAAGACAGGTACAGGGACCTAGGCATGTACCGAGACAGGTACCCGTTCAGGCACCAGTACAGGCACAGGGACAGGCACAGGGGTAGGCACCCGCAGAGGGAGAGCCATAGGCAGAGGCAGAGGGTGGGGATCCAGAGGAGGATGAGCTGATTGAGCTCAAGGAGATCTGCCAGGGCCAGGCAGATGAGATCCAGGACCTGGAGAGGGAGAGGGACCGACCTAGGATCAGGCTCAGGGATACTGAGCGGGAGAGGAATCAGGCGATTCAGTGCTACACGGAGGCTGAGACAGCGCTGAGGGTAGGGAGGCAGGTGGCGGAGGACACAGGAGCAGGCTACGCATATGTCCTGCGAGCCGGAGAGGAGATTGCCTACTGGAGGGACCTTTATTATGGTGTCATGCCAGCAGATCAGCGGGCGAGGAGCTTCCATAGACCATCGCGGACAGCGACAGCTATAGGAGGGAGCCGGAGGAGACATGCATCGAGTGGTGGGGTCATGGGTCCTCCACCACCACCAGATAGAGGGGACAGGCAGGGTGATCCTGGGGCGGGTCCTTCTAGGGCTCAGATTCCGTCGAGGCCAGGCGGCTCCGAGAGAGGGAGTTCATCATAGCCATAGAGGGCTCCCTTGTATCAGTATTTGTACCATTTTTGTATTGTAGACACCTGCGGGTGATTTTGTAGCCATATGATTTTTTTTGACATCATTGTATCATGACACTTTTGATTATATATATATGAGATGATTCATTTTTGCGGCAGCTATATGCATGTGTACCTATGTGATGAGATGTTCTTATAATGTATGTTTCTTATGTGATGCTTATGATATGGATGCAAATATGTATATGATGCAATGCAATATATTTTTTTGTTCTTTTATGTTTTATATGTGTATGCATGATGCAAATGTGAATGTATGTAATGCAGATGAATATGATAATGCAAATGTAAATTGTGCTAACAAGTGTTGTGTGCAGGATGTGATGCAGTTGTGATATCTATATGTATGTATGAAATGCTTATATGTGGTAATGCAGGTGCAAACTACATGAAATGCAAATGTTTTTGGTGTGTCATTATACTCAGTCATGTGATAACAGGCTACGCGGACTCAAGAAGGACGATGGAAGTCAATCAAGAAAGGGGGATGAAAGATAGAAGATATGAACGTGAAAGAGCTTCTTGTGCATTATCATCATTGAGCTTTATTATGGCAAAATAGGTTATGACAATCGAGGCATATGTTCGACCCAGAAAGTCATTGTACCTGTTTGCATGGAGATAAGACAGTCACAAACAAGGAATGCCCCAGTTCATACTAGACTCACAGTGTCCTCATATCCTTGGACAAGTCATAGCATTACTAAAAGACAATCCATAGACAGCAAATGCAAATAGGTGACGATACCCCATCCTCGCCTTTCTAGTCAAAGACATCCTGGAGATAGAATCTCTAGTCAAAGACATCCTGGAAAAGCTAAAAGACATGTCACCAAAAGATAAAATCAAAAGAAAACCAAGACTCGACACCAACATCCACTGTAGTCCTCAAGTTTAGTGTCTCTTGTCACTTGTATAAGTCTTATTTGATTGTGGTCACAATGTTTACTTTCACAAAAAGGATAGATAACACTGAACCATATGTTGTCTGAGTCTGTTGAAAGATTTGATTTGTTGAAGCCCATTGTTGCTGCTGTGTCTCATCTAAAACTGACTGAATCCATGAAACTGATACTTTATTGCAGAGAAGATGAAATTTTATTGCGGATCTGTGATGCAAATGTCGCTTTATTGTGGATTGTGCGTGGATAGACTTGAAGGAAGCTGGAAAAAACTGTACTCCTTGAAACATGTGATGTTCTCAGTTCCACACCCATCACTAGACGTAGGAATTGCCTTAGCCACAGATAAGATCTGACTTATTATGGATGGAAAGGGAGTGAAAAGGGGGGTTTATTATGAATGGCTAACCAATCTTGGGTTGATCAATAACAAGCCATGATGGGAATGGGTAAGTTTATTGTGAGTGAATAGGTTGTGAGTGTGTGCAATGTGAAAGGATGAAAGAGAATCCTGAAGGAGGGAGGAGCAATGTCTCTACGCATGGCGCTGGTGATCCAATTTTCACCATGGTACTTGCCCAGGGCGCCACCGAAGTGGTTTTCACCGTTGGACGAAATTATTTCTCTTTACTTTTTTCGATTTTTCAATTTTTTTGTGTCACAAGGCGCCTGTTTGCCAGGTTTTCACCAAATAACGATTTTTTTGTTTTTATAATTTTTTTGTATTTTTGAATTTTTTTTGATTTTTTTGTATTTTTGAATTTAGGATATTCCGAAGAGCTATGTGTAGAACCTGCGAAGGTGCATGCTGTTGATAGAATCCTCCAAAGGTTCACCTTCTGTAGTTGAGAGCTGATATGCACCAGATCCATAGGCTGCTGTAACGATGTAAGGACCAAGCCAGTTTGGTTCGAACTTGCCCTTCTTCTCTCTGTCTTGCTGATTCTTGGGATTTTCTCTAAGAACCAAATCACCTACCTCAAATGTGCGAGGCTTTACTTTGTGGTTGTAGCTGCGACTCATTCGTTGTTGGTAAGCCTTGAGATGATTAAAAGCAGTTTGTCTCCGTTCATCCAGCAGTTCTAGTTCTTGTAAGCGAGAGACCCTGTAATCTTCATCGCTGATGATGTTTTGCGAAGAGACCCGTAAAGAAGGTAACTCGACCTCAATAGGCAAGATGGCTTCAGTGCCGTAGACAAGTGAGTAGGGTGTAGCTCCTGTAGGTGTGCGGACACTTGTGTGGTAGGCCCAAAGTGCAGGATTGAGTTGGATATGCCAATTACGGCCAGCGTCGTCGACTGTCTTTTTGAGGATTTTAAGAATTGTTTTATTAGACGCCTCAGCTTGGCCATTACCTTGGGGGTAATATGGTGTGGAGAAACGATGGGAAATATGGAAGCGGTCACAGAGTTCATGAACATCCTGATTTTTGAAGGGACGCCCGTTATCAGTAATAATGGAATCAGGAATACCATATCGGCAAATGATGTAGTTAAGGATGAAGGTAGCAATTTGTTTTCTAGTGACTTGTGTGAGAGACACGGCTTCAATCCACTTTGTGAAATACTCTGTGGCTGTGATAATGAATTTATGACCATTGGAAAAAGGAGGGTGAATCTTGCCCATGAGATCAAGTCCCCACTGACAAAAGGGCCAAGGAGACGCGAGTGGTTGTAGTTCCTGTGCTGGTGCATGTATGAAGTCTCCATGAATTTGACATTGCTTACATTTCTTGACAAACTGATATGAGTCTTTTTCCATATTGGGCCAGTAATATCCAGTCCTGATGAGTTTCTTGGCCAAGGTAGGACCACTAGCATGCGGACCACATATCCCTTCATGCACTTCACGTAACGCAATCTGAGCTTCGTCGCTTTCTAAACATCTAAGAAGAGTGCCATCTAGACCTCGTCGGTATAGGATATCAGCTAGAATGACATATCGAGAGGATTGGCAAATGAAAGTGCGACGTTGGTTATTCGATAGATCAGGAGGTAAGGTATTGTCATGAAGATATGTGAATATGGAACCATATAACTGGGATTTGGGACCAACAACGCATATCATTTCAGTAGGAGTGATCTCATATGAAGGAACCAACAGGTTGTCTACCAGGAACTCATAGCAGGTTTCATTTTGAGGTAGATCAATTAGTGAAGCAATTGTAGCCATGGCATCTGCATCACGATTCTGCTCTTTTGGTATCTACTCAAAATCTATCTTTGTGAAGTGCTGTTTCAAATCATCCACCATTTGTTTGTAAGGCATTAATTTTTCATCTTTTGTTTGGTAATCATCAGTTGCTTGACAGATGACAAGTTGAGAATCCCCAAAAACATGAAGTTCTTGGATCTTCCACTGAACTGCAATTCGTAATCCAGTTGTTAATGCCTCATATTCCGCTATATTGTTAGTGCAAGGAAATGATAAGCGATATAATTTTGGTATAGAATCGCCTTGAGGAGTTATAAAGAGAATACCAGCTCCTGCCCCATGTTGTGTGTATGAACCGTCAAAGTACAGTTGCCATGGCTTTGCATGTGATATTGTTAAAATGGATTCATCTGGAAATTCTGAATTTAGAGGAACATCATCAATCATGGGGGCATCTGCTAATTGATCCGCGATTGCTTGTCCTTTTATTGCTTTTCTGTCTACATACTCGATGTCGAATTCACTCAGGATCATTACCCACTTGGCCAGTCACCCAGTAAGTGTTGCTTTATCGAGAAGATATTTTAATGGATCAATTCTTGCAATCAACTTAGTCTTATGAGTAAGCATATAATGGCATAATTTTTGTGAAGCAAAGACCACAGCGAGACATGCATGCTCGATTGGTGTGTAGTTTAGTTCATATCCCACCAATGTGCGACTGATATAGTATACTACTTTTTCCTTGTTGTTAGCAATTTGTTGTGCTAGGAGTGCCCCCAATGCTGTTGGAGTAGCTGATATGTATAGTATCAAAGGCTGATCTGGAATTGGTGGCATCAAAACTGGCAGATTCAAAAGATAATCTTTGAGCATCTGAAAAGCTTGTTGACAGTTATCATCCCATTTGAACTTGATATTTTTATGTAGCAGGTGCTGAAAAGGATTACACTTATCTGCAAGTTGTGCTATGAATCTTCGTATAGACTGGAGTCTCCCTTGTAAGGATCAAAGTTGACTGATATTTCTAGGTGGCGGCATGTCCAAGATAGCCTTGACTTTTGCTGGATCGGCTTCGATTCCTCTTTTAGACACAATGAATCCTAGGAGCTTCCCGAAGGTTACTCCAAAGACACATTTCTTGGGGTTTAATCTTACTTTGTATTTTTCCAACCGATCAAAGACGACTGAAAGTATGTCCAAATGTGTATCTCTGTCTATTGATTTACCCAAGAGATCATCAACATAATCTTCCACGGTTATGTGCATAAGATCGTGAAAGATAGTGGTCATTTCTCTTTGATATGTAGCACCTGCATTTTTCAGCCCAAAGGGCATGACATTCCAACAGAAAGTTCCCCATGGACAAGTGAATGATGTTTTGTGTTGATCCTCGGGTGCAATCCTGATTTGATTATAACCAGAAAATCCATCCATTAAAGATAACATTTCGTGACCTGCTGTGAGATCAACGATCAAGTCAATATTTGGTAATGGGAAGTCATCTTTCGGACAAGCTTTGTTGATGTCTCTGAAATCTGTACATATTCTGATGTTGCGATCTGGTTTACTGACAGGTACTAAATTGGAGATCCATTCGGGATAATCAATTGGGCTTATGAATCCGACATCCAATAACTTCTCCAGCTCTGCTTTGACTAGTAATGCCACTTGTGGATGCATTTTCCTTAATTTCTGTTTCACTGGCTTTGCCCCCGGTTTGACTGTCAAATGATGCATTACCAAATCCGGATCTAGTCCAGGCATATCAGCGTATGACCATGCAAAATTGATTTGTCGTTCTTTGAAGAAGCTTATGAATTTTTCCCTTTCGGACTCTGTCAATGATTGAGCCAGGAATATATTGTGTGGGACTTCTTCTGTACCAATGTTCGTTTTGATAGTCTCCTCTACCAACATGGATGACTTTTCCTCATATGATGCTGGGAGAATGTCGAGCCTTCCATCTTCGGGTGCCTCAGAGAGGTTTTCGCCCTCAGATACGTCCTTTCTTTTTACCTTTTTGGAATCAGATAGCGCCACAGTGTGGTTTTCGCCATAAGACCCTTGATTTGTTCTTATTTTCACATTTTTGCGACTGGAAGGTCCGACACCCTCACCAAAATATGCCATGTTGTTGAGTTCTATGGTGTATCCTGCTTTGTGGTCCCCAGGGAGAAGATTATCTCGTATGCCAAGATAGTCAATAATAGCTTTGTCATTTTGAAATGTGTTAAATTGTGTTGGTCCTTCATAATCCCAGTCAATGAGTTGGTGGTGAACAAGGGGAAGGCTTTTAATGTTTTCAGAGTTTGCGGGGCTAAGAGTGAAGATGTGGTTATACTCGGGTATATCGAGGCAATCGTCAAGGTCATCGATGGCACTCTCCTCATCAGTTTCGATTGCAAGCGAATCCAAATTGTCGTCACTAGTAGCGCCTTCCGGGACAGGTGTCCTCATCCTATGTGATTTCGACCTAGAACCTTGAGACGAAGACTGTGCGGAATCCTTATGGGTTGTTTCTTGACCGACTCTGAACTTTTTATAAAATTCCTCTTCTTCTGTGGGTTCATCGGGCTCTCTGAGTGTCTCGGTGAGCTCATAGTCGCTGGAGGATTTGTCTGAACCCCATTCCCATTCGTTGGAATCTGTGGAATAGTAATCCTCTTGTTGAACTTTGGCAATTTTGATTTGTGATGCCTTTTCTGTCCTTTTAGTGTGGATCTTGGAAGTCAGAAAACCAAGTCCTTTCGAGCGTTCCCTTTTTACAGTCAATTCAGGTTGTAAGGGCTCCATAACGCCTTCCTTGCATAACCCAAGAGGGCTTTTTCCATCATACCCAAATTTTTGTAGAATCTTGAAGCCTTTGCCATATTTCTCACAAGGTATATTGATCTGATCTTGTGTGTCCTCTTCAATGTCTTTGAAAAGCATTTTGTATAAATCTTCCTCTTCTAGTTCGCCCCATCTTTGAAAGGTAGTAGGATCCCATTTGAGTATCATGATGGATATTTGCTTGTTAGGATGTGGCCTTCCATATTCTTTTGGAGAGCTCATGACTTGTCGTAAATACATGGTCTGATTTAAAGTGTATTCTCCCATGCCTTTGTCCTGAAATTTGCCTTTAAGTTCACCTTGTTTTGATGTCGAAGGTTTCAATGACTCAGGGTCAATGTATGCCGAAGAAGGAGCAGCCTCATGATTACTGGGAATGATGGTCTCAGTATGTGATCTCAGGTTATTGCAATATATGAACGGATTAGGATCACCGTTAACTGTTACCTCGACTCCATTATGAGGAAACTTAATGCATTGATGATATGTCGATGGGACTGCCCTCATTTCATGAATCGAAGGACGTCCTAGCAATATATTATAAGTGAGATCCAGATCCAGGACCTAACAAACCACATCCTTTGTGATTGGCCCAATTCTTAGAGGTAAGGTGACTGTGCCCTTGGATGAGCGCTCTTCATCATCATATGCCTTGATGGTGATTTGATTTGTTGAATTCACAGCTTTATCAGAATATCCCAATTGTTTAATGGTGCTCAATGTACAAATGTTTAGACCAGCTCCTCCATCTATCAGGACTCGCTTTATTCGATGTTTGTGTATGAAGGCTTCAACATGTAAAGGTGCATTATGTGGCTGACTTACGGAGGCGTCATCGGCTTCTATGAAGGTAAGGGAGTGTGGAACGGATAGGTATCCCACCATGGCTTGAAACTGGTCCACGTTCAGATCAGTAGGAATGACAGTGTCTCTCAAGATTTTGTCAAGAATAGCTTTATGAGTGGGGGATATGCGTAAGAGCTCAAGGATGGAAATGAGCGCGGGTGTCTTCCCTAACTATTCTACAAGGTAATACTCAGGTTTGGTTGATGAAGAAGCGGTGTTTTTAGTGGAGGCACCTGGCAAAGTAATTTTACCTCGACGAGTTGTAACATGACATTCAGAGGTATGTTCGAAAGAAGATCCAACACCTCTTAGGACAATCTTGGGTCTCTGAGGAGGATTCTCAGGGTTTTTGTTCTTGATGGTAATAGTAGAGATATGATTGTCCATCGAGATATGATTGATAGTTGAATCATAGTTATAAGATGCTCTAGTATAGTTGGCTTGATCATCTGTGACTTTAGATTTTCCTTTGTCATGCTTTGGGAACGGTTCCTTAAACATCTCATGTTCTTGATTAGATGAGTGTCCCTCAATCTCAATGTCACCTCTATCAATGAGATCTTGCACAATATTCTTCAGTCGATGACAATTTCCTGTCTTATGACCCTTGCTTTTATGAAATTCACAATACTCATCATCATTCCACCAATTTGGTTTAACCTTTGGTTCATATGGAGGAAAATCTGGAACTGTGATCACTTTGTTTGCCACAAGCTTTTTGAAGACTGATTCAAGTGGTTCTCCCAATGGGGTGTACTTCCTTTGTGATCTAGAAGTTGTTTGAGTATTCACTTGATTGTTTGTAGAACTTGATCCTGAAAAGATGAATTTGGGTCGCACTGTGTTAGCATCAACAACACCATCATTGACTGTGTTCTTGTTTTTATTCCAAAATCTTGGCTTGTCTTTTCCTTTAAAGTCATCTTTGTTTTCCTTGAATATCTTAATGACTCCTTGTTCAATTAGAACCTTTTCTGTTGCTAAGCCTTTTTCTATAACGTCCTTGAAGGTGGACAAACAAGCTTTCCTTAGATCATAGCCAATGTCCTTGTTAACGTTTTGAGTGAACATTTCTACCATTTGTTTCTGTGGAATTTCGCAAGAGCAACTGCTAGCTAGATTTCTCCATCTTTGTAAAAATGATGCAAAAGATTCTCCTTCTTTTTGCTTAGTATTGCACAAAGTAGTGACTGAGATATCTGTCTCTATATTGTAAGAGAAATGCTGAATAAATGCCTCTGCTAAGTCACCCCATGACTTAATACCAGGCGGTAGTTGAGAGAACCATTCCATAGCTTGATCGCCTAAACTTTGTGGGAACAATCTCATCAAATATGTTTCTTCTGCCGCTACCTCAATGCAAGCTATGAAAAATTGTCTTATGTGTGCCTTGGGGTCCCCTTTTCCTCTATACTTGTCAAATTTTGGCGTCACAAAGTGTGCAGGAAATGGAGGCATTGGAATGCTCTTATCAAATGGATAAGGACATATGTCTCTCATAGTGTATGTTGGTTTTGGTGTATTCATGTCCTCCATTTTCTTTTGTAAATCTCTGATTTGTTGCTCCAAATTGCTCTTAGGTGGAGATCGACTTCTTGAACCATATCCCATGTTTGAGGCACCAATTTGAGGAGAAGCTTGTTGCATGTATGGGTGATATTGATCATACACATGTTCATATGGAGGAGGTCTATATTGATGCGGCATATATGGAGCACTTGGTATAGCTTCATGTTGAGGAACCCCATATCTATTTTGCGTATGTATACCATATTCTACAGGCATGTCATGTTCTATTGTGTTGCCCCCAAATTTGACATGAGGTTTCCTTGTGTCCAAATTTTGAGCATGTCTTTGAATGTCCAATTGTTTTGGTTGATCCATAGCTTGAGCATATCTATCTGCATCAGGCTTCCATAATGGTCTTCGAAGGTAAGTATCATATGTTTGACCATGTGTATGTGGGACTTCTGGTTTTTGAAGCAAAGCTGATGGTGATTCAGGTACCATATGTGGTCCTCTATTTCCTCCACTATTAGGTCTCCTTTGATCCATGTTGGAGTGAGTTTGTTGCAAAGGTCGGTTTTCCATAAGTTGAGACATGTCAAAGTCATGAGGTATTTTAGCTCCACTTTGTGCCATCATGTGTAAGAAGTATTGTCTATCCCTCCTCATTATTTCTTCAACCAATCTATTGAAATGAGGATTCATAATGGATTCTTCTACATCTGCTGAAAGTATTGAAAAGTTGTCCACATTGTCATTGTGTGTAGCATTGTTGTTTGTAGTGTCTGCGTTTTCCACATTGGGAATGTTTCTATAAACATCCATGTCAGGTAATGTAGTGTGCTCCGGATTGAAAAATAAATCGTTGTCATACTCATAAGAACTCATGTTTGCGGACTCTTGAGCTTCTTTAGCTTTTCTCCTAGATTTTTGAAGACAGGTTTCAACCATGAACTAGGTATTGACCAAGATGTGAGAGACTAGATGAAAAAAATGGCAAGAGTATGGAAGACCAAGAGTTGTATGGAGTGTAAATGAATCTGAGGTGTACTTGCAATGTCCAAAGTGTAAGACCAAGTATGTATGTAGTAGAGTAGGTGTGACTTCCAAAGAGAGGATAGTTTCTCTTGATGAGGTAAGCTGACCTTGACTCTAAGTAAGACCAAATGAGACCCAAAGGTAAGAAACCTTGATGAGGGACCACTTAGCAAAGTGTAGTTGTAATGTAGTGTGTTGACAAAGTATGATGAGGACAAGCAAGTGACCTTTTGACTCAAGTTTAGACAATTGTGAATGTAAAATGAGATGTGAAGCAATGATGGACTGTATGAGACCCAAAGACAGGTTGAATGCTAGATGAAACCTGAAGAAACAACCTAGGAAGCTCAAGTATTCCGAAACTGATTTCTCTTGTTTTGCTGGACTGTGAAATTTTTCAATTCTGGACACAGACGCTTCTGTATACTTCACAGACGCGATTCCCAGACACAGACGTGTCTCTGTTCGACACAGACGCTGCTAGACACACAGACGCTATTATGCCCTTTACAGACGCGTTTAGATTACTCAGACGCAGTTAAAACAGACACAGACGCGTTTCTGTAAACTTCGTGCAATTTTTCCAATCTGTGAAGTTGTTTTGTTGTGACCAAATCCGACTGTTTGATTTTTTTTCGTGACAAGAGGACACAATTTTGATGAGGACTCAATGTTTGCAAGTGTTTAGACTCAAAATGACTCCAAGAAAAGTGTGTTGTTTGATGTAAAATTGTTTTGCATACACTTGAAGACACAAAAGACACAATGTTTTGTTGTTTGGTCTTAAATGTTTGAATGTTTAGCATAAGACAAGCACAATTCTTATGGCTGGCCAAGACAATAGTTGTTGATCCCACATGGGGTTTTACCCCCGAGGCTACGCTATTCAGAGCGATACTTAGATGCTTGACCTCACTGGATCCACCCTCGACACTCACTTCTCGGGTCAGCCAAGCATCAGTCCCCATGAAAACTCCCCATGGCAAACTTTGTATCTCTACTAAGAACCGTATGTGTGTGGGCCGCTACCAGAGGTCCGACCTCCTGCCCCAACAACTAGAAGGATTTGGGCTTCTAAAACAAAAAGGTGCTAGTAAGGGCATCCGCTCGTGTGGCCATACATGCGGCACTTTCAGCTCTGTAAATACAGAAGGCTCCCAGCCGGTAGGGGTTACGCCCTACAAATGATCAAATAAATTTGATCAAACGGGTTTATGGGGAGACATAGTGTCGGTATGAACTAATCAGCACACGTTATTCATAGTTTTCACCATGAATACATTTGATTATAGTGGTTCGGATGAGGTGGGTTTTCCTCGCTACCACTTGGGTCATTCTCTTCTCACTAGTAGTCCTAATGACCACATGGGAAGACAGGCCCTCTAAAGATTAAACAAAAAAAGCCTATTGCTCAAGACACAAAAGACAATGATTCAATTTTAGTGCACCAATTGAAGTGTTTGCTAGTCTATGAAAACAAGGCACACAATAAAATTTCAAAATCCTAGCCAAGGACCTGCAACAAAATTTGTTAGTAGTTTGGGTTGTTTGGCATAATCACCCCTTCCTGCAAACACACAAGTTATGTACATTTTAAAAACCCAAAAGACTTTGTGAAAGAGGGGCCTTCAACAAAAATGTTTTGCTTCCAAGACAAGCTGCACAAACTTAGTTAGCTAGATCTGAAAGGGTTAGTCCAAAAATAAACCAGATCTGAAACCCTAGTGCAAAATCCGAAAATTGAATCAATGAAAATTTGAAAATTTTGAAATAATAAACACACAGATGCTATTACCCATGACACAGACGTGTCTGCATAACACAGACGCGGTTCTGTGATTCACAGACGCACTTTAAAATCACAGACGCCCTTCTCCAACACAGACGCTGGTGGAAACAACACAGACACGTTTCTGAAACACAGACGCTCCTGTCTGAAACCTGCAAAATAAAATTTGTCGAAAACACAGACGTGATTCCAGATTCCGCAGACGCGCCTGAAAATCAAAGACGCGATCTGAAAGTTCGCAGACGTGGAAAAACCTAAAATGTCGTCGAAAAATGTCCGATCTGCAACTTCAAAAACGCAAAATCTGCAACAAAAAGGTTAAATGCAAAGGGACAAGAGTCCCACCGGGCGTGCCAAAATGTATATGGTGAAAATGGATAACAATAATAACAATATTGAAAGGCTAAATAAATCCAACCACAAAACCCTAGCTTAACAATCAACAAAGATCCACCATAACATATGAAGATTACCTAAGACAATGCAAATAAAACAAAATCACAAAGATTATACCATCACATGTCCAATAGGGTTTTGATCTCCATTCTTCCTATCTCCATTGATCTTGCTTGATATATTTCCTCTCAGATTTTTATGTGCACAAGAGCTCAACAAAGAACGGAAATGTGGTTGCAAGTAGGATTGTAGTGTAGCCAATTGATCAAGTTGTTAGGGTTTGATAATGAAGAAGGCATCTCCTTAAATAGAAGACACAATATGAAATGGAGGGATAAGATTGAGACGTGTAAAAAGGAGGTTGGCTAGGATTAGAGGGTAGGTAGAAGAAATAGTAAAATAATGAAAGGGGTAGGTAGTGTATGAATTAAGAGATGAATGACATGTGTCATGTGTAGAAAAAACTAATGAATTAATTAAATAAATAAAGATTTATTTAATTAATAGAAGAAGTGGGATAATTAAATAAACAAAAATATTTATTTAATTTAGGAAAAGGATAATTTAAATAAATAAATGTATTTATTTAAATGAGAAATAAGGCTAGAAGAGGATAAATGAATTAATTAAATAAATAAAGATTTATTTAATTAATAGAAGAATTAGGTTTAGATAATTAAATAAATAAAATATTTATTTAATTAGACTGGACAATTTTGGGTGTCTACAAGTGCAGTATGATTTTCAGGATCATGTTGGGACAAAGGCTTGCAGAGCCGTGTTTGCTGATGATAGCATCGCTAGAGGAGAGATCTGATGGGAGGGTATGGTGATGTATTACGAGACTCTCCTTGTGATTCTTGTTGGTTTGATTAGAGGATTTATTTGTTTTGATAGGCAATTGCGAGGTTTTGTTGTTGGATGGGGTGAGATTCTCCTGAGTATGATGCAACATTGTACTCGATATGCTTGGGGTGTTTGTATGCTTGCGCATTTATATCATGATCTTCATCAGGTGGTGTATGATGAGAGTGCTAGTTTGTCTACAAGATGCACTTTATTGCAGATCTGGTGTTGGGAGCACATTGTTATGACCCGGCCTATCCATCACAGAGTTCGTGGAGAGAGGCGGCCATATGTGTATTTTTATGCAGGTATCCTTACTCAGCATAAGTTGGGTAAGATGGAGTATTGGCATTGGGTGCTTGATTCATTGGATTGCATTACTTGGAGACCATATGTTGATTGTGAGCCATGGATGGATGATGCACGGACATTACCATTTATCATGCAGAGTAGGTATCTCATTGGTCGGACTCCTTATATTATTGAGCAACAATTGATTAGTCGCATTCTTAGACAGTTTGGTATGATCCAACCTATGCCTACTGGTGTGATGATATATGCTCGATGGTACAGAGATAGACAAGATTGGGGACCTTCCTTGTCATTTGAGATTGCTCACGCGGAGTTTCTTGCTACTCCGAGAGTGGCTTATGATATGAGACTGCACATTCTTGATCCTGGTGTTACTGGATATTATGCTCTGTACATACTAGCACATCCATTTCCTCGTATTACTGATCCAACAGATCCTCCTCCCAGCTCAGGATATGAGGATGATGATTTAGATGATCTATTTTTTAGGAGACGGAGACGAGAGCTCAGAGCTGCTCAGGAGGCCGGGGGAGGTGGAGATGAGGGTGGGGATGGAGGTGGTGGTGGTAGGAGACCTGGACTGAGGGGAGGTCGATTGAGAGTCCGTGGAGGACCGTTTGGACTGGTTGGCATGATTGGGAGACCACGTCCTATGGGTGTGAGGGATGTTGGATAGATTGGGAGGGAGCATGGTAGGGCAGGTATGAGATCACCAAGAGGGTTGCCATTGACAGGAGGAGGCAGGGTGACTAGACTAGATGGGGGTTGCGGGAGAGGCATTGATTTTGGACAGATTCAGCCTGACCCTATGGTTATTGCAACTCATGGTGGAGATGATGAGAATGATGATTCTAAAATATGAATGCACCTGTAATGATTAAATGCAAATTGGTTTTGTTTGTCGAAGTATACTCAATCTTTATTTATGATCATTGATCTGTTAATGAAATGATATTCTTATAATGCAACTGACAATGAATGCTTATAATGCAGATGAATAATGAGCTAATCCAAAATCATCTAACTAAAAATTGTACTGCCATTCTTCATATGCTATCTTGTAACAGTGCTTGATTTCATCATTGAGCTTTAAAATGTTGTAAGAGAATACAAGCAACTTGACATAATGATTCAAGATGACCTGTGTATTCCTTACATGGATTTTGATATATCAAGTTAATACAAGCAACTTGACATAATGGATCAAGTTGACCTAAGTATTGCTTGTAGAACAAACAAGGATTATCCCCTTTCATGCATGACTTGGAATGTCCTCCTTGATCTTTTGTTGATCATATCCTGAGACAAGTACATACTGTAGTAAGAGATAAACCACAGACAACAATCAAAGAAAATAATCATGCCCCATCATAGCTTCTCTATTCATGGACATCCTTGAGTTGCATAGAGTACATGATTAACAATAAAATCAAGATATAAAGATCGAATCTTGCATGTCATTCACTTGTTCTTATGGTCATTAACTGATATAATCATCTTGATGAATGATCTTTAATAATCTCGTATTACTTGTTGGTTGATTCTTCATTTTCTGAGTTTCAGGATTCAGTTGTTGATGAAATGTCTTGATTTTTGTTGCTTTGTTGCTCGTTATCTGTTTCATAATCCTAGGTGTTTTTGGTTTTTCTAAGTTTTCTGAATGTTTTGGATTTTCAAAGATTCAAAAGATCACCTTAGCAAAAAAGAATTAGGATTTTGCCCCCAGTGGAAACAAAAATTATTATGAATGTATGAATTGATCGAGATCCAAACCATGGCGGGATACAAATGCAGATTGATTGATTCTGATAAGATCCAAGACAGTGACTATGACAAGTATGTCAAAGATTGATAATTGTTGGTAAGCTGCATATTTCTCGCTAAATGGTTCAGAGCAATGGATGTGAAAGATGGAATGGATAAGTTAGGATATGATGGAAGCGATAGATGCGATAGGATGGAGTGGATAGGTTCGCAAAGCGATCTCATAGATGGAGGAACTTACTTTTTAGATAGCACCTGTTTACCAGGTTTTTACTAGCTAAATTTATTGCATTTTTTCTCTTTTCATATTTTGGTTTTTAGGGATGTTTTTGCTTTTAGGATGTTTACTGATTTTTTTCAGGACTTTATATGTTTTTTTATTGATTTTGTTTCAAGACTTTATATCTCAAGCATAGAATTTTTTGAGATGGATAGAATTGATAGGTTCATCAAACCAATCACCTTCAAGGGTAGATAACTTGTATGCTCCTGATCCATATGCTGCTACTATGACAAAAGGTCCTAGCCAATTTGGTTCAAATTTTCCTTTCTTGTCTCGGTCTTGCTGATTTCTTGGATTCTCCCTTAGAACTATATCTCCAATTTGAAAAATGTGCGGCTTGACTCTGTGGTTATAGCTTCATTCCATTCTTTGTTGATATACTTTCAAATGATCTGTTGCATTTTGGCGACGTTCCTGAATCAGTTCTAGTTCCTAGAGTCGAGAGACTTGTTCTTCTTCTTCTGGTATAAGACCTTGCAAGGATACTCATAAAGAAGGTATCTCTACTTCTATAGGTAATATGGCTTCTAATCCATACACCAAACAATATGGAGTTGCCCCCGTTGGAGTGCGGATACTAGTTTGGTATGCCCAAAGAACAGGATTTAGCTAAATGTGCCAGTCTTTTCCAGCTTCATTGACTGTTTTCTTCAAGATTTTCAAAATAGTTTTGTTTGATGCTTCAACTTGACCATTTCCCTGTGGATAATATGGAGTAGAAAACTTATGTTGGATATGAAATTGTTCACATGGCTCCTTAACATCTTGATTTTTGAATTGTCTTCCATTATCAGTGATAATGGTCATAGGAACTCCATAGTGACAGATTATATAATTCAAAATAAATGATGATATTTGTTTTCCTGTCACTATTGTTAAAGGCACTACTTCAATCCATTTAGTAAAATATTCAGTAGCTATCAGAATAAACTTATGTCCATTAGAAGATGAGGGATTTATCTTTCCTACCAAATCAAGGTCCCATTGTGAAAATGACCATGATCCTATCATAGGATATAACTCTTGTGCTGGTGCATGAATGAGATTCCCATGGATCTGACATTGTTTGCATTTTCTATCATATGTGAATGAATCTCTCTCAATAGTAGGCCAAAAGTAACCCATACGAAGAAGTTTCTTATCCAATGTTAAACCACTTGAGTGTGTGCCATAAATATCTACATGAATGTCGTTAAGAACTTTCTCAGATTCTTCTTGTTAAAGACATCTCAACAAAGTACCATCTAGACCACGCCTATATAGGATATTGACTATAATAGTATAGCGAGAGGACTGACGGATAAAATTCCTTCTCTGATTGCGAGATAAGTCAAGAGGAAGGATATGTTCTTTTAAATACTGATAAGTTTGACCGTATGAGGACTGACTGGTTCTTGATATATGGCAAATTCGATAGGTATGTTGGGACTGAATGGTAGGGGTTAAGATATCTTCCACGAGAAATTCTTAATGTTGTTGATTCTCCTTATTTTGTAAGAGAGATGCTATTGTAGCCATTGCATTTGTTGCTTTATTCTCATTTCTTGGAATCTATGTAAATGATATTTCTTTAAAGTGTTCTTTAAACTCCTCCACCAGTTGTTTGTATGGTATAAGCTTATCATCCTTAGTTTGATATTCATCATTTACTTGGTTGATGATAAGTTGTGAATCACCATAGACATGTAGTTCTTTGACATTCCATTCAATGGCCATTTTAAGCCCAATAGCTAATGCTTCATACTCTGCAGTATTATTAGTGCATGGAAACCGTAGTCTATATGATTTGGGAATTTGTGTCCTTGAGGTGTGATGAAAAAGATTCCTGCGCCTGATCCATATTGTGTATAAGAACCATCAAAGTACAATTCCCAAAAGTTTATACTTACTGTCAAGATATTCTGCATCGGGAAATTCGATGTGCAAAGGCATGTCATTTTGTAAAGGTGCATCAGCCAATTGATCAGCAATAACTTGTCCCTTGATAGCTTTCCAGTCAACATACTCTATATCAAATTCACTCAGTATCATAACCCATTTGGCTAGTCTCTCTGTCAATGTTGACTTGCTCAACAAATATTTGAGAGGATCTATCTTTGCTATTAGTTTCGCAGAATGAATCAACATATAATGTCGCAACTTTTGAGTTGCAAATACAACTGCTAGACATGTCTTTTCTATTGAGGAATCATTTAATTCATAGCCAACAAGTGTTCTACTAATATAATAAACTGCTCTTTCTTTTCCTTCATCATCATGTTGAGCTAGGAGGGCTCCTAATGATACATGTGTTGCTGAGATATAGAGCAACAATGGTTTCCCTTTGGTTAATGATATCAGTACTGGAGGATTCATAAGATATTCTTTTATTTGCAAAAAAGCTTCTTCACATTTTAGATCCCATTTGAATGGAATATTTTTATGTAGAAGATGGGTGAATGGAAGACATCTATCTGCTAACTAAGAAACAAATCTCTTGATTGACTGCAATCTTCCTTGTAAAGATCGCAATTGACTTATGTTCCTAGGTGACTACATCTCCATGATAGCTTTGACTTTTTCAAGATCTACTTCAATTCCATGAGCTGATATAATGTACCCAAGGAGCTTTCCAGAGGTTATCTTTCCAGCCTGTCAAAAATTTTGCTTAAAATGTTCAAATGTTCTTGTCTTGTATGAGATTTTGCAAGTATGTCATCGACATAATCTTCCATAAATGTATGCATCATATCATAGAAAATTGTCGTCATAGCCCTTTGATAAGTCGCTCTTGCATTCTTAAGCCCAAATGGCATAACATTCCAACAATATGTTCCCCATGCACAGGTGAAAGCTACCTTTTCTTGATCTTCAAGTGTGATTCTTGTTTGATTATATCCTGAGAAGCCATCCATTAATGAAAACATCTCATGCCCTGCTGACAAGTCCACTATGATATCAATGTTTGGTAGCGGGAAATCATCTTTTAGACATGCTTTATTCAGATCTCTGAAATCTATATAGACCCTTATGCTTTTATCTAGTTTTGATAGTAGTACAATACTTGAAACCCATTCTGGATAAGCAACAGGTCTTATAAAACCCACTTCTAATAGTTTCTTCAGCTCGGTTTTTACAAGAAGAGCAATGTGCGTATGCATCTTTCTTAGCTTTTGCTTAACTAGTTTTGCTTTTAAATCCACATTAAGATGATGCATGATAAGATTTGGATTAAGTCCTGGCATATCTGCATAGGACCAAGCAAAATTTATTTGTCTTTGCTTAAAGAATTCCATGTATTCTTTCCTCTCTTTTTTTGATAATAAGACAGCATAATGAAGTATTTTAGGATCCTTTGATGTACCAATGTTTACTGCTTCTATTGGTTCTATCAGGATATCATATCTCTCTTGAAAATATGCAGGAAGAATGTCAAACTTTCCATCCTCTGGTGCCTCAAAGAGGTTTTCACCATCAGATGTGTCCTTTATTTTCCCTTTTGATTGATCTAGTGTTGCCATGAAATGGTTTTCAACAATAGGTCTCTTTCCTTGTTTTATTTCGCTTTTGCGACTGGAAAGTTTGGCATTCTCCTAACTACGAGAAATATTACTTGATTCTGCAATGGAAGATATCTTAGGTGGGATGGGTTCAACAACGTTAAGGTACACGGCTAAGTCGTGATCATTGGAAAAGACATTCAGTTCGAGGTTGTCTAAATTATCCGAATCAATTAGTTCAGGATGAAGAAGGGGTAAATCATAATCACTGTCATCATTAGGTGTTTCAACGTTCATGATATAATGATAATAACTTGGCATAGAATAGGTATTGTCATAGATTAAATGTTTTTGAGAATTGTCTTTCTCAAGTGTCTCCGAATTAGTTCTAACAAAATCAATATTAGCATTTTGTAGTTCACACTCAAGTGGTTCTTTAACTGACGTTTGTCCCTTAAATGAATAGATTATATCGACACACACATCTTTAATACTGCAAATTCCTTCTTGATTCACTTCATTTGCATTTTGGAGTTGACATACTTGTGTACATGATAAAGAGGATTCTAATTTGCTAGATTTTGTCTCCTTTCAAACTCAACTTCTTCTGGACTAATAGTCAATCTAACTTGACTATCTCTTAATTCTTCTATGGTTCTGCCACATCTAGATACGTCTTGTTCCTCTTTTGATGAAAATCTTATATTCCATTTGCTTGATCTATCCTTGTTTGTACTTCTTGTGGCATTACTTCTTTGTCTTTGTCATTCCCTTTCTTTTTTGAATATGCCTCTTTTCTCTGAATTCTGAGTTTTTCTTGCCTTCTTTCTAACTCCATCTTTTGTTTTGTAATAGACAAGTCTTCTTTCGTGATAGCTTCTTGGTCTTCATTGCGTTCTTTACTTGATGTAGTAGATAAGACATCTGGACCCCATTCATACTCATTTGAATCTGTCTTTGAATCTTGATCTAAGATTACTCCACTATACCATACTGGAATGTTGCATGGTGCAAAAAGTCTTTGATTTCTTCCATCTCTATTTTTACTATTTTTGGAATATCTTGTTCAGATTTTGCATTTGTTTGTATTTTTAGAACTTGTTGACAAGATTTTCCTTTACCTTTGATGGTAATCTCCTCTTCTTTCTTTTCATGTTCCTCTTGCTTCTTTTGTTTATTGGTTACTATTTCAGCCGCTTGATGTAGCTTTTCTTGCCAATTTTCCTCTTTAGAAACTGATTTCTTTCTCCACTTTTGCCGTTGATGATTATGTTGCCTTTGATTGGATTTTAGATATCCAAGCCCAGATTTATCTTCTTTGGATTGCGAGTGTGGACAAATAGGTTCTGAAATACCTTGACGTCACTTACCAATTGGTCCTTTTCCTTCATATCCCATTTTTCGCATGATTTCATAACCTTTGCCATATTGTTTTATGGGAATATTGACTTCTGCTACTATTGCTATATTTTTATCTTCATCCTTGTACAACCAACCAAGAATGTCTTTGTCTTCATTTTCTTCTTCAAGAGTTCTAGCACTAACAAATGTCCCTTAAAACATATGTTTTGATCTTTTTGATGTCTTTGATTGAATATCTATAGGCTTTCCATATGACTTAAGGGAAAGTGGAAAATTATGCAAATAATATTTTCCCATTCCTTTATCATTTAATTTGAGCTTTTCCTCAAAAGTTTCCCATAACTTTGCTTGAATTTCTTTGGTAGGATATACTGATTCTCTGTTATGTGGAACTCTTGTATCTTGTGTTGGCTTCAAATTATTGCAATATTGACTAGAATCTGCAATTATAGTGATCTCTTGTCCTTCATGAGGAAATTTCACATATTGATGATATGTGGAAGGAACTGCTTGCATCTTGTGAATCCATGGTCGTCCTAGAAGAATGTTGTAAGATAGGTTCAAATCTAAAACCTGACACAATGTATCCCTTTCCACAAGTCCTATTTTTATTGGTAGCACAACAGTTCCTTTAGAAGAAAGTTATGCTTCATCATAAGCCTTGATGGTTATTTTCTTTTTCGGGTCTACTGCATTTTCTGAATATCCCAAAGCTTTTATCAAACTTAATGCACAAATGTTTAAGCCAGCTCCTCCATCTTTGAGTACACATTTAACACGAGTTTTATTAATGGAGACTTCAATATGTAAGGGAGCATTGTGAGGATGTTGTAAGGATGTGTCATCATTTTCAGAAAATGATAAGCAATGAGGAGCTATAAGGTGCCCTACCATGTTTTGGAACTGATCTACATCCAAATCTTTTGAACTGTTGTTTCCACTAAAGCTTTCTCCAAAATTTCCTTATGCATAGGTGAAACCTTGAGAAGTTCCAGAATTGATAGTTGAGTGGGTATTCTTTGTAATTGCTCTACTAAATTGTATTGTTGTGATGTGGACGTTGGGTCTTTTGCTATACCTGGAAAGGTAACATTTGTTTTGCTTCTCGTAATAACATTGATTGGCTCTGGAGATGGATTATCTTTAACAATGATTACATTTACCACATCATCATATGTATAAGTGCAATTCACTTTGGCTTTTCCTTTGTCATCTTTTATTTGGGATGGTTCACATTTGTCATAATTCGGAAGTGGATTTTTAAAAGCCAGATGTGATTCATTTGTTTTATGGCTATCCACTACGATGGTTCCATTATCGATTAGATCTTGGATAATATGTTTCAATCTCAGACAATCATTTGTTAGGTGTGCTTTATTTCGATGGTAATTGAAAAAATATTTGTCATTCCACCAATTTGGCTTGACTGGCAATTCATAACTTCTTGCTTCTGGTAAAACAATCAATTTGTTGGCAAGCAGAGTTTTTAGAGCTGATTCCAAAGGTTCTCCAATGTTTGTGAATTTCCTCTGAGAGTTGGAGAAAAAGGACTTGGCTTTATTATTTTTCCTTGGGATTTGATTTAATAGATTAAAAATTGGTTATTGTTGTTGTTGTTGTTGTTGTTTTATAGTATTATTATCGTCATTTCCTTCATTGTTGACATTCCTATTCTTTGACCAGAACTTGGGTTTGTCATTGTTTTTGTTGTAAAGTTTTAGCTCTCCTTTCTTTACCATTGCATTCTCTATTTTCAGACCATTCTCGATCATTTTGGCAAAAGAGGGAAGACATTGCATTCTTAGTCGATAACTCATTTCACTGATAAGATTATCAATGAATATGCCCATCTTTTCTTGATCAGGTACATATCGGGGATCCGTATTAAACATGCATTTCCATCATTGTAAGAAGATCATAAAAGACTCACCATTCTTTTGTTTAACATTGCAGAGATCCAACATTGTTATCTCATTCCTTATATTGTAGGAGTATTGTGGAATAAATCTATTTACAAGTTCTTCAAAAGATTTGATTCCGGATGGTAATCTTGAAAACCACTCCATTGATTGTCCATTTAAACTCCTAGGAAAAAGACGCAAAAGGTAAGTTTCATCATGAGCAAATTTCATGCTCATAGTACAAAACTCCCTAATGTGATCCCGAGGATCAGATTTTCCATCGTATTTGTCATATTTAGGAATCTCGCAATGTTGCAGAAATGGTATCATGTTCAAATTTTTATCGAAAGGATATGGGCATATATCTTCTAATGAATACTTCTTGGAGCTTGTTCCATTTTGCATGTCTTGTATCTTTTGTTGTAGAGTTTGCATTTGATAATGGATTATTCACATAGGTTCTTCTTGTTTCTTCATGAGTTCTTTTATCACTACGCTCTTTTCTCGTGTCATCCCTTTCTTTCCTTGTTTCTTCATGACTTTCTTTGTTCACATCTTCGTTATTTGTATCATCTGTGTTTTGGGTGTTACTTGCCTCCACATCTTGTTTCCATTTTTCTATGTTAAAGTCTTGTGGTAGTTTAGCTCTAGATTTTGCCAACATCAAAATATATTTCTCTTTTTGCTTTGTCAACAATTTTTCCATTAGCCTATCAAATTTGAAATCTTGCTCGAGGTCTCTAATGGTGCTATTGATTGCTTCTTCGTCAACAATGGTAAACCCAAAAGTTTGAAATATAGGATTATCTTCTTCCTCCATTTGTTGTTGTTTTCTAAGTTGTTCGTATTGAGCTCTAGTCCAAACTGGCATGTGATTATTTCAAATTGTTGAAATTTCCAAAGGACAAAGTCAATAGGTGATTATTGGTTTAGGAAGATATGCTTTTTTGATTTTACCGCTATTGTTTGTTCGTTGTGATAGAACGTCTCTTTGTTGAAAAACACGTCTTTGCAAAATTTCACCGTCAAACTCTGTATCCCAGCCACGTAAGTAGTGACGAAAATGTTCTAGGAATGTCCTATGTTTTAATAAGATCTTGCGATTGATATACAAGAATCTTATTCTTTTATGAGTAGCTTTATAACTGGGTTTTCTTTTCTTAAGGTGATACTTAAAAGTCATATAAGCATTTGACAATTTACAAGTTTGTTTGATTCCAATTTTGGTGCAATTCTAATTTTGATATAACCTAGGTTCAAAATAGGAAAGATATATCCAATATTATGAACCTAGTATAGATTGATCAAGCTTTGTGAATAGAGGATTTGATTATCTTGATGAGAGACTTGACAATGATGTTGATTTTTTTGCACTTAAGATGTTTGAATCAATAGCTTGTTGAATGTTGATGTTTATAGAACTTCTTGGGAATAACCTGTGGGATTAGTGACCTAGTCATTTGAGCTAGTTTGACAATACGTGATGGTTTAGAGACAAACCTACTTCAAGAATTATTTTGATATTGACGTTTTGACACTTTGGTTTTGATTTGGTGTTTCAAGTGTTGGAAAACTTTTTGTATTACCCTTTTGATCAAACTTTTTCAACAATTTGTTGGATTTTTGCTCACGTGTAGATGATAATTTTCTTCAATTTTTGACCATTTGGAACATGTAACAGACATAGAAGACACAATGTCTAATAAACAAAATGCACAAGCAAGTACAAATCTTATGGCAGGCTGAGACAATAGTTGTTGAATCTCACATGGGGTTTCCCCCGAGGCTACGCTATTCAAAGAGGATATTTAGATGTTTGACTCCACTGGCTCCACCCTCGACACTCACTTCTTCGGGGCAGCCAAGTACCAGTTTCCATGAAAAATCCCCATGGCAAACTTTATATCTCTATTAGGAACCATATGTGTGTGAGTCGCTTCAGAGGTCCGACCTCCTGCGCCAACAACTAGAAGGATTTTGTCAACTAGTACAAGTGGTTTTTAGTAAAGGCTTCTGGTCATGTGGCCATACATGCGACACTTTTAGCTCTGTAAGTATGTGAGGTTCCCAGCCTATAGAGGTTACGCTCCATAGGGTTTATGGAGAAACATAGTGTCGGTATGAACTTATCAACACATGTTGTTTGGGACTTTCGTCACAAACATGATTTATTTATAGTGGATTGGAAGGACTCGGTATTAGCTCGTTTCCACTTTAGGTCATTCCCCTCTCACTGGCCCCCTCAAGGCAGCTTGGGAAGCCAGGCCCTCTAAAGGATTTAATTTCTTGAAAGTAAAAAAATCATAAAAGAGTGGGTTTGGCTTTTTGGTCACCCAATTAAGGGGAGAGCATATACCTACCACTTTCAAGACACGAAATATAAGTGTTCTTTTTAACCTTTTCAAAGCAATTGTTGGCTAAGTCCTATTTGGAGATGTTGATTTAACAAGCATGGTGTTTATTTTAGCCTTTTTAAAAGTCTATGTGCAACTATTTTAGAGAAGTTACTAAAAATGCAAGTTGCATGCTGTCAATTTATCCTCTTAGTTAGACTAAATAAACAAGATATGATATATTACTTCCCAAAATAAGGCCTTTAATTAACTAGATGAGGAAATGCATAAAATTTGCCTTAAACACCATCCTGCACATGCATGTTAGTAGTTTGAAAAATCTAATTTCTTGGACATTCGGACCTGCAAGAAAATTTTGTTAGTTGGAAACAAAAGTGTTATTTTAACATATGCGCTATTTTTCTCCTCAAATGCGCTAATCTTTAGAGCAAAAACGCTAACCTAAACTATAAAAGCGCTGCTTTGCGGATACAAAAGCGTGATTTCTTTAATAAATGTGCTGATCTAGAGGACAAAAGTGCTAACCTAGAAAACAAAAGCGCTAACCGACAATGCTAATGCACAGATTTTCAAACAAAAACGCTAACCTGCATGGCATATGTGCTAACCTATGATGCAAATGCGCTAACCTATCAAACAAAAGTGTTGTCAGAATTCACACATGCGTGAATCTGCATTACAAATGCGTTAATTTTACTTTTTGCGAGATTTTTAAAGGTATATGCGAGGTCCATGAGCCCCACGGTGGGCGCCAAAATGTGTCAAGTTGAATTTCATCCTCAGAATGCTACCTGCAACAAGTTAGTTTCACAAAATACAAATGGAAATGCTACAGGAAATCCAAACTCAACCAATGAAATTACATGAAATACATATGAAATAAAAATATTAATATTATCTTCATGGTTTATGTTTCATTGTGTCCTAACTCCACTATTCCTGGTTGCAGATGGTGTGCTCTCAGACAATGCACTAATAGCTTCCAAGATGGCATATGAAGAATGGACTGATAACTGGTAGTTAACTGATACTATGATATGCAACGCTACATGATTATGCTAAAATGATTATGCTATATGATAATTGCTATTTGCTTCAAGATTAAAACTCACAGATACATAAGTTTTACAAATGATTTGCTTGAAAATGCACTTGAAGTCTCTTGAATTCTAACTCTCTCTCAACCGAAGCTCTTGATTTTATAGACCTTGAGAGGATGAAATGATGTGGCTTAGATCAACGGTCATGATTAGATCTGCAGATTTGGATGGCTGTGAGCAAAGGTGAAGGTTGAGAGAAAGGGGGAAGGAGAAGACAAGTGTCACTCATCTCACCTTGACTGGGTTGCTGACTGAGGGAATCTAGGGATGGTTGGAGAAGATTTAGGCATGAGAGGACAAGTGGACTCAAGTCCTTCCTAAGATGTAGGGATGTTGGAGAGAATTTAGAAGGAGGTTATGAAATACATGTGTACATACACAATATTTCATTAAATTTGGAGGTTGAAGATAAATGATGAATTAATATTTAAGAAATATTAATTTCCTTAGCCACATATTTGATGAGTTGGCAAAGGGAAGATGAAGTGGAGATGGAAGGTGAGTTGGAAGAGGGGGGTTAAATAATTTAATAAATTATTTAATATTTGAGACTATAGGATAGGAGAATAATTATTAAATATTAGATATTTAATTGATTGAAGGACATAATTAAATATTAGATATTTAATTAACTTGGTTAGAGGAATAATTAAATATTCGATATTTAATTATTTTAGAGGAATAGAATAGATGAATTAATTAAAAATATTAATTAATAGAAAGACACAAAATGAATTAAATAAATTAATGTTTTCAAATTAACTATTTAATAGATGAATAAACATTAAATGAATATATAATATTTATTTAATCACTCATAGCCAATTTTATGTGTATACACATACCTTGCACATTTCCTCTTTTATTGTGGGGTCTGTTTAACCTAGTTATCCTTTATGCAATGACAAGGATACAAATGACACAATCTTAATTGCTTTTGTATGCATACATTCTTAGGAACTAATTTTGACCTTTAATTTTTCATTTTTACTAAGATTCAAATCTATAATTTAGGTAAGTAACTCGTGCCATATATAATTAGAGTATCATTATTACATTGCTAGCTTGCATCAATATATAAGACATTCTTTTCATGACTTCTTATTGTCTTTGATCTTTTCCAAAAGTTCTTAAATCAATATCTCAGGTTTTATCTAAAAGAGATCAATCTTTGCCTAGCAAACTTGCCAAAATTGTCCCCAAACATCACCATTGAGTTAAAACAAATTATAAAAATTAAGACAAATAAAAATATATATGTTTGCTTTATGAACCAAAAATTTAGTTTTACGAACTTGATTGAGATCCATAATTATTACACCAAGACGTATTAAACTCACATATGAATATAAAAATGTCTATCAATAAAAACTAAAAGCATATAATTTGACATGTTTGTGATAGTTAAATGCATGAAAAACATAAAATATTTATTATTATTTTTATTACAAGAAAATTATGTATCTATAATATTGTAGTCTTAATAAATTTTGTTGGTTATGTGAAGAGTTTAATATAAAAATATAATAATAATAATTTGATACTAATTTTTTTTTCTTTGTAAAGAGTTTAATGAAGATATAAAAAATATAATAATAAGAATATATTTAAACATAATAATATAGTCATATCTTAATCATAAGTTAATATTAACTATAATATCATAATATAAGAATGATTTAATATAAACTGTAATATTATAATAATGTACTAATTTGGAATATGATATCTTTAGACCTACTTTACCTATACTCTTCTAAAGTTAGGTATACTAGTTACACAAAATACTTATATAATAGTAAAAATATTCCAAGATAATAGACAATTAATTTTTTACATTCTAAAATATTCATCCAATTAATCTTAATTTTCTAATCCCAATGTTATACATAAAATTTACTTTATAAATTTTTACTTAATTCCTATAATTATTAGTTCTTGCCCTAGGGGTCATTTTTTTTTAGCTGACCAATCAGATTTAATAATTTTAAACAAGTCTATACTTCATATTCTTTACTCTCATTGGACCATATTGAAACTAGTAGGTAGAAAATTCAATTTTCGAAATAAAAAAAATACTCATTTTTGTACATTTAATAAATGATGTCATTTGTCCTACTTGTGTTTGTACATTTAATAAATTATATGTATCAATGATTTTGATTTTATTAAAAAATATGATTGACATTAAATAAATTTCATCTTCTCGTAACATTTATGTCACGTCAGAAACAGGTAAATTGCACTACTATCGGTGAGATACTTCATTAAATGTCTGTTGCTGGGACTGATGTGCTTTCCAAGCAAACTTTGCTTTTATTCCAACCAATTCATTTGATCTAGAATTTAATTATGCCAAAGGCGTCTCCTATCTAAGAATGGACGACGAGATATATAAAATCAATGGTGTGCATTTATCTAAAGGCGTGCAAGAAGATTGGGACGTCTGCAGACGTTGATCGATTTTCGTACCTTTTTTCATGATATTTTTACCTTGCTTTCCAATCAAGGAGTTAATAAAAGATATTTTTACTTTGCTTTCGAATCAAGAAGTTAATAAAACACACGGAAAGGAAGATATTTTTACCTTGCTTTCCAATCAAGAAGTTAATGAAATTTGATGACGTTGCTCAGTGTACTTGCCATCCTATGACAGTTGTACACCACAGGGAGAGAATTTTAGCGGATCGTTTGAAAATCTGCAAAAAGTATATATCACATGAATGCGATGAAGACCTGGCTGTAGGACATTGCCAGATAGTAGATATCACGGCAATCGAGGAGAAAAGCCAATGCAAAAAAATCTTATTGTGGTTTAGCATTCTTACTGTCATTTGACAGTGCACATTTTTCTACAGGTGTGCAAGATGATTCAAACTCTGCCATTTTGCAGGGCAATACGAATTTGTCAGGTTCTGTGCACAGCTATATCCATAGTACAAGAGTGACTATAATATATTGCTTTTAAAAAAAATTAAGATTTAACTTTTATTGAACGCGCACATATTTATGCATTACCTACGGTAATTAGGGTTTGCCATCGAGATTGGCAATGTACAATTTAAAATACAATGGACAAATTTTGACTGGAAGGTCTCCGACTTTCACTGTTTTTATTTATTTTCGGCATCGGATTTACCCTGGTAGGTGGGCATTAATATATGCTTCTTGCTAAGATTAGATTCATATTATTATTATTTTTTTTATGTTTATTATTATTATTTTTATGTTTTATTAAGTAGTGTTTCACCTGTTATGACTTGATTAAATACATCATAATATTTTTTATCAAACATGATAGATTTATTATAGCTTGTATAGCTGATATGGACGAGATGTTTGGGGAAAGACCATTAAATTAACTATTTTTGACCTCCCCACTGCCAACATTTAATGCACATGGTTTATATTAGTATGGTTTTGTAGGTAGGTTAAAATATAAAAATTTTAAATTAGCATTAAGTACAATTAATAATTTGGTGTACTGTAGTTAGTTGTTATTAAATATGATAAGTTTTTTAAATATTAAATACATAATAAAAACAATTATAATAGAAATTCGAGAATATAAAATAAATATAAATATAATTATATTGAAAATATATTAAAATATTAGAAAAAATAATAGATAATAATCGCTAATTGTAATATAATTTTTATAGTAAAATATATTTTTAAATAGTTTATATATATATATATATATATATATATTATTTTCCTTATATCATCTTAAAACATGTATAACGTTTAAAAAAATAAAAAATAATATTGATAGTCTAGAATTATTTTTTATGATCATTAAAAATGCACAAAATGGACTTGTAAAATTCTTTGGAGACCCTCAAGTAAATGAAAAATTAACATACCATGAACTTGTTGGTAATGGAGTTTTATTATCTTCCTCATCCAAAGGTTTTGTTTCAATTGTATTTCAAATCCCTATCAGAGGATACATAGTATTTAGACTTTTAAATATTTTGCTTTAATTTTTTACGACTTTTGATAATAATTATTTTATTATAATAAACAAGTAATATATTTTTTCGCTTTTATTTTTTAATTTTTGTAATTATATAATATATAACTAATTGATTTACATATAGTTATTAAATTTTTAAGAATATTTTCTATTTAATGGTTTTTTTAAAAATTTATTATTATATAATATATAAATAAATGTTTTACATATAGATATTAAATTTTTAGGAATATTTTCTATTTAATGGTTTTTATTAAAATTATTATTATATATTAGATAATATTATAATTGAATATAATTATAAATACTAAATATATTTTTTAATCAACTTTATTTTAGATATGATATTATACTATAATAAGATATATATAAATAATCTGTAAATAGTTAATTATATATTTACAATTTTAAGTTTTTTGCTTTATTTATGAAGTATTAAAGCAATTTTTTTGTTTTTTATATTATTCTAGATTTTGTTGAATTTTTCAAATTTGATTTGATAGCATCAAATAATCAAGAAAAAAACATAAATGCAACATAAAATTCAATTTCTTTCTATGTTATGCAAATTTGTAATATTAAATATATATAGGCTTAGTTATAAATGAAGGCACCAGGCAGTTGAACCATACGATTAGTTATAAATGTAGAATGAACTTACCTTCACTCTGTAAAGTGACATCAAGGTTTAATGGTAGAATCAATTTTATTGTTTCATATTTATTGTATGCAATAAAATATATGTTGTCAAATATCTGTTGCAATAAATATGTTGTCAAATATATGTTGCAATAAAATAATCTTTGTGATAAAATATCTGTCGTTATTTATACCTCTCAGAACCACCCATGTGATTCACTTCCAACAAGCACCTTCCACCAAGGACCTTCCACCAAGCACCGTCGAACAAGCACCATGCTCTGATACAAGAAATCCCTGACTACACTAGTTTCTGGCTCTACTATAGTTTGAGGTCATATGCATAGTACAGATCTTGCAACTCGGATTATTATGAGTTTCTACCAATGGTTTGAGGTCAATTGTTACAACCTATAGCAAGGTTCTTACTTTCATTTACCTATTAACACATACCATTTACCTATTACCACATACCATTTGTAGCTTTTTTCCCCATAATTTTGCGTTGATCTTACTTCTCTGCGAACCTGCAACCGTCATTCAGGTATGTCTCTGCAACAGAAAAAATAATGACATTTCAGAGAACAACAAAACAAGTTCATAACATTCCAATGGAAGATAGATTGTTACCTGCATTTCAAGAAAAAACATCAAGCAAAATCTGGCAAATTCAACAACATTTGAGAACACCTTTATTTTTGGGGGATTTTTTTGGACTTACATAGTCTTTTTATAAAAATCTTTGAATCTAAAATGTTAGTAATATCATGAAATATTTTGATTTGCATAAAAATTAAAACAAAAATGACAAAAAACCACTTTTGATTATTCTATGCTCTTTTTCAAAGCTCTGGTTTTCCCATAAATTAGAACAACGCTGGCAAACTTTGTGGGATCAGCGTTAGACTTGTTAATTGCATTTTTTGGAAGTTTTCCAAGCCGTCTTAACAAACGCATTTTGTGCATATCCTGCAATCATTGCATTTCATGTGATAACATTCCTTTGAGACATTTTACTAAAAAGACTTAAAGCCTCATTAAGCAGAGTCTTATCCACGAGACTCACTTATGTTTTCAGCTCATCAAATGTATATTAATTTTCATTGAAATTTGTTCCCTAATGTCTGAGTTTTAATATTTCCTCAAAAACTAGTAAGGCTGTGTTTATTAAATTTGCTTCTTGTTTTCTCGAATTCTTATTAGCTTGCAGAATTCGACTGGGTGATTTTATAGATTTCTATTTGAAATATGAAAGGAAAATCTTACTCCAATCATAGATTGGACTGGATAAAAAAAAAAAATTCTAATCTTTATGCATTTTGTTCGGGACTCTAAGAGTTAGTTCACATCTTCCGCATAATAAACTAATGTTCTTCCCTCAACAGTTGCTGCAAAGTAAAGTTTGAGAAAATTATTGTATCTTTTTTTGAGTCTTTTGTGAAAAAGTTTGCATCTCTTTTGCATACCAAGCATGGTCAAACATAAACCATTTGGAAGGGGGGTTTTCTCAGATGTTACCATTACAACTACCCTCTACTTGTAGCCCCCTGGCTGGTGCACTAGTAATGCAAATCAGATAAAATTAAAACAAGTTCCTAATATTTCTACATTCTACATTTTATGTGAATAGGAAAACAAATTAAAGTACTTATGCAAAATTTGGAAGATTTCCTACAAATCTGATATTTGACCTAGTCTAATGTTTAATATTTTGTCCTCTACCTGCATCCCCCCTTGGCTAGTACAGTGGTAATGCACACCAGATGCGACTAGCAAAATCAAGCATACACAAGGCATGCACCTTCTCATAAAAAACTTTCAACAATTATAGTTGTAGCATATGTCGGAAGTCCATGAGCACATACCAGCAGATCCAGATGAAGCTGTTTAAAATGCTTATACAAACTTTCAAGAAAATGCAATAGTCGGACGTAAAGCCAAATTCTTCAACCTTTGCCAGCATCCTCCTGTCATGTGCCCAAATGGAAAGTTTAAAACAGGGAATAGACATCCATGAATTCATAATCGAATGAAGATATATGCAAGATATTGCAGTTATAAACCCTCTGGTAGACACGCGTGTGGAGGCGCAAATAAGTGCCTCAATGACCAACCGTCAATAGAGGATACGACCTCTATAATTCATGGTCTGAGAGAAAGAATTGAACGACATCACGTGGAGAAAATAATGGGGTTTACATGCCTATTTTCATCCTTCTGGTTCTGTTTTGATGCTGATAATGGCGTTATGCTCAGAAATTGTTGAGGATGTGAGACATGCAGTTCTACACCTCTCGTGGTAATAGAATGCCAATACTTATCTGTCCAAATCTACAAAAGTTATGATATTTTAATAAATTTATGTTGACTCTGTCATATATCATTTTATTTAACAAATTTTAAAGAAAAACTATAATTTTTGAAATTGTTGTTTTAATTGTAGATTTTTAACATTTTGTTTTAATTGTAGATTTTACTATTAGTTTACAATTGTAATATAAAGTCTTTTTCTATTAATCATAAAGAGTAAGATTTTAATTTTATTTATAAAGTTTAAAAGCCATTTTTATTGTTTTTCATTAATTAATCATGAAAGGTATTTCAAAATGTTATACTTTATGAAAAAATTAGGTTTTTAAAAATATTACTTTTACTTTTATCTTTTAATATACAATTACATTGTATTTATTACTCATAAATAGCAAGATTTTTGTTTTATTTATAAAAAATTATTTAGTTTCTTCGTTATTTAATACTATTTTGTAATTTTTTTTCAAATTTGGATTTCACAGTATTAATTAATGAAATGTAATAAACAATAACAACCAACTAGGAGCTATTATCCAAATCATAGATGTAAAACAATGCAACATGGCTCATAAAATCCAACATAATCATATTTAGTTTTTAAATGTTGTTGTTTCTCTATCTTTGAATTTTCATATTTATTTCAAACTAATTATGAAACTAATTTGAATTATTTTTCTTTGATTCAATCCACTTATACTTTTTTGTATTCATTCCTCCCAGGAAATGTCTAACCATACAAATAACCATGAAATCATTCAAGTCTATAGTGGAGATACAACAAATAGTATACAAAACCCGTTAATGCCAGTGGATGAAACAACTATGGAAGCAGAATCATGTGTTTCTATGACTCAAGCAGAATTTGTTGGAACCAATGTCCAACAACTTGCTTCAACTGTGTCAAATACCTGTCATCATATTGCACATAAATTCAAAATTGCATGCCAACCAACACCCCTTGTTCAAGAATTGGATATTGAAAAACTTCAAGAGACAGTATCAACATTCCAAGCCACTTGCATACAATTAGAAGGACTATGTGATTTCTTGAAAGAGTTATTTGAGGATAGACACTATTCAATTGATGATGCCTCCAAAATCATTGCAACATATGAGATGTATTTGAGAAATATGTGATTAGTTATTTTGACTTCTTAGAATGTAAATATGGTGCAAGTTATCTATATAGATAATCAAAATATGTAATTGCCTTACACCTATGTACATACATAGTAAAAATAAATAGGTAAACTCCTATTTTCCCTACCATGGAGCCAACTTATATCTATCAATGTAAATTCTTGACACAATATATAATGAGTACTCTTTTTTAAAGACTTGTTTATTTAATAAGTTTCATCTTACCAACTTATATGCATCAAAGTAAATTCTTGACACAATATGTAAATGAGTAATATTTTTATATTGTTATTGAATTATTTTAGGCAAAATGGACACTATTAACATCATTACAATTGAAAGAACTCCATTGTTACAATCCTAGATACATAACAATAGATCCCATACTGCATATATCACTCAAGTCATTTTGTAGAATTCTTTGAAACTCAACAAAATAACCATAGACAATTAATAATAAAGTCCTAGTCATCGTGTATGCTTTATTAAATTTGTACTCATTTTCATTTTGACTTATTAAGTGGAAAATTAAATTCTAAACTTTTAAAATTACTTTAAAAAAAAATAAAATAAAATAAATTATTGAACAATAATAGATACAATATATTAATAATTAATTTTATATTTATAACAAATTATATGTTTCAAGATATTGAATTTTGGATTTTTATTTATTAAAATATTTTAAATATATATGAGTGATTATAATATATTTATATTTGTGTTGCTGATTATATCCTTACTCATGTTATTTTTGGGACCACAAAGTTTTGCTGCAACACGAGAATGCACAATCTTTAGTCCTTACAATTTCTTTAACCATATTTTGATGTACTTATTACAACCCATTTACATTGACTTTAAATATCTTGGGAATGACATTTGTTTTATCACTATCTAATTCTCATATTTTAATTAATTCACAGGCCAAATTTCTTCGACAACATTCAAGCTACATGATGGCACAATTAACTACAAATGCCATTGCAAACATTCTTGTTGGCATGTCTCTTGTTGACCCTTCTTTGCAAGTAATATTTATACACTCAATTCAACAAACTCAAACTGCAAATGTCAAATATCGACTAAAGCTCTCAAATGGTGTCCACACACATCCTGCATTGCTTCCTACTGATTTGAACACCCTGGTTTTGGAAGAAGCTTTAGTGAAAGGTTCTATTCTCACTCTCCCTGGTTTTGGAAGAAGCTTTAGTGAAAGGTTCTATTCTCACTCTAAGAGAATATTCTTGCAAGATGTTTGACAAGTACACGTATGTCCATATCTCCTCAAGAATCATTTCTTTGCTCTTGTTTTTCCATATACAACTTCTTGCTAAATAATAGATCTAATTTTATTGCATGGCTATCTTAATTGATAGCTTGGAAATAGTTTCAAACAATGCAACAATCATAGGAACTCCAACACCTCTCCTCCAAGGTACTTCATACCTTCCACCCATCAACTCTAAAGACCCATTGGAATCTTCTTCTACAGAATGCTCAATGCCAAACATTAACCCTTTCCAAATACTTTCCATTAAAACATTGACCCCGTATCACAAACAATGGTCCATTGAGGGTCGAGCACTTTCTAAAAGCCCAATTCATGAATATGACAATGGTGGACGTGAAGGGAAAGTTTTTGGGTTTGATTTTGTAGACAAGTTAGGTTGTCAGATACACGTGACTTGTTTTAATGAACTTGTTGATATTTTCTACCATGTTATTTATTCTGATAGTCTTTATGTAATATCCAATGGTCAAATAAAAGTGGTGAACACAAAATATAGTAGCTCCACAAACCCTTTTGAAATAATCCTCCATAGCTCATCAACAATAACTCCTTCCACATGTTTAGAGTCCACCATACCCAAACATAGCTTCCATATTAAGAGCATAGAGTCACTTGAGTCATTTCCTATTAACTCCCTTGTAGATGTCATTGGAATAGTTTTGGCCATCTCCGCTACATCAACCATATGTAAAAGAGATGGTACAAAGATAATAAGATGTATAGCTACAATCATAGACATGTCAAATTGTACCATAGATGTTACACTTTGGGGCCATCATTGTCAACTCCAAGGGAACAAAATCCTTGATATGTCCATAGAAGTGAGTCCTCTTGTTGTTTTGTTCAAGTCTGCACGTATTATATCTTGGAATGGAAAATCACTTGACACCATATTCTCCACTACAATTCTAATCAATCCAAATATGTTGGAAACCTCAACATTGCAAGAATGGTATGCCAAAAAAGAGATTGACCAACCTTACATTTCCTTCTCACAATACCAACCCCCACCACCCAGATTTGAAAATCCAAAAGATATTTCATGTATTACCAATGAATTCTTTTCTGAGCACAAAAAAATCTATGTAAAGGCCACTATCACAAAACTCCACTTGGACAATTTTTACTACTTTTCTTGTCCCCGAGTGGTGGACAAAAAAAAATGTAAGATAAAAGTTGTTGAGAGCTCACCAAACACATATCAATGCCCAAAGTGGTCCACTTTTATCTCAGAATGTGATTTCAGCTACATGCTTAAAATGGACTTGCAAGATGCAACAAGGGAACTTCTAAAAGTAATTGCATTCGACAGACCATCAAATGAGTTGTTGGGTGTTGGAGCAGAAGATTTTCAACTTCTACTAGCAGAACCTAATGCGGCAAAACCCATTTTGGACAATGTTGTTGATTGTTAATTTCTCTTTGATATCAACATCAAAAAGGTTCCATTTGCCAACCAAGAAACACATAACGTTACTATTATGGCCATTAAGCCCGCTTAAAAGTTACTCTAAACACTTCCTCTCAAGGGTACTATCCAGTTTGCTTATCTTTTTCGATAATATGTATTTCATTTCTCCATCAATGTAAATATATTTTCCCTCAAACATATATAGCGAGATAGCTTCTATTATTTTCCTATATTTAAAGATGTAAATAAACATCTTTTTATACACCCAATGTGTGTACTACTTAGACATGTTATTTCAAAATTTTATTTTACATTTATATAAATTAACATTGCAAATATTTATTTTCAAATGAAACACATAATTGTATCTCATAATTGTCTCCATGAATGGTTTGACATATCCTTTTTATTATATTTTTTAAAGACTACCCTTGTTAATTATAATTATTCTTTAACATTTATTAAAATTGACATTGCAAAATTATTTTTTAAAAATGAGATTAGTATGTGCCAAGATATTTGACCTCCAATTAACATGCATATGAACATATGTTATGTTCATATGATAAATATGTTTATTTTTTCTCCTCACAATTTATGTCATAAGTATCTTTATGAAAGGTTTTACATGTTATTTCAATTTATGTTTGCATTTCTTTTTCTATGTTTATATTACTCAACTACTCTTGCAAATAGATAAATGTCTTCATTTTGTATTACATTGATATTGTTATCTCAAATAAAATTATCCATAGATAGACCACATTCCTTTGGTACTCAACAAACCATGCCCTGGACATACAAATTGATACAGTGCAAGAGAAGCGTGCTCATTGAAATGAAATGCAACGTGCAAGGTACCATGGAAGGAAAATTATTATTAACAAAAGAAGACGAGAGGCCCAACACACAAATCTTGAGCAAGCCTCTACATCCATATTTTCTTCTTCCCAATCTTCAACAGAACTACAAACACATGTGCCTCGACTTGAACATACAAGTCAACCTATCCCAATAGGTCATATGTATACACCCCCAAATTTCTCGCAAAATTATTGCAATGGTAGAAATAAATTTCGCTCGAAGTTGGACAAACTTTCAAAGTTTTCCACATGTCTAGTTTGCATGGAAAAATATCCAAGAATTAAAACTAGACAACAAAATGGAATTAATACTTGTTACAGATGCATATCAGAAAAAAATGGACATCGCTTCTCAGAATGGAACAACATGGACCCCGGTGGACAACCACATTGTTTGCAAATACTAACTCAAGTTGAGGAGATGTTGATAGCAAGGGTTAGTCCTGTCCTTTAGGTTACTTATGCAAGAGGGAGCAACTCAAATATACTGGACACACTATTTCTTTTCCTCAAGATATTTTAGCAATTGTATCCCACTTGCCTAGACGTGTAGATGGATTGGACATAATAATAGTTAACAAGGAAACCAGTGGGCAACAACAATACAACTTTTATGTAAGTAGAGGACGTGTTTATGATGCATTGCAATATAAGATATCATATGACCCATACTACAAAGATGTACAAGTAGATGTCACGACATTAATATCCTTACCCCTTAACCCCACAGACATATCTAACCTTCTATATACAACAACTTCAAATCCAGATCCCATTGATATGAGCTTCATGCAAGAAAATAGTACAGAAGATGATCCATTTGAAGAGAATTTGGAAACTACTTCATTTGTGGCTAACCTTCCACCATCATGCAGAGAGGTCGAAGAAGTACGCTCCTTATTGCAACTAGGCAAAGGAAGACCACCTCCTATAATCCAATGGCCACCCATCTCCCCATCTCCTATAAATGAATACAACAGTGAAGGATTATTTGTGATGTCATTCCCCACTTTGTTCCCAAAGGGTACAGCTGCATTCAAACAACCACATCTCAAATATGTTAAGCTACATGAGTATGCTCTCCATCTCCTCTGATACCATGATAACAGGTTCGAACAACACCCATGATTTAGGTACTTTATATTGAATATAATTATGCGGCATCGAAGTCAAGCCACATCATCTATTTTTGTTCAAAAGCAACTCCATGATGAACTACCTGCAACAATTGGTGCCCTTCGTCAAAGATTAAAGGATTTGCCTTATGACAAGCTTGTTGATCAACTTATGCGTTTTAGCTCATCAATTCGTGGTACGAAACCATTCTGGAACCAACGCAAAAGGAAACTTATTGATATGGTCATTCAGATTGGTTGCCCAACACTATTTTTCACACTTAGTGTAGCAGATACAAAATGGCCAGACTTACATACAATCATGCCATCCACCACACCAACAAATCCGTATGCGGCTTCAAAGTGGAGGTTACAAAATATAGTTCAAAGCCCCCACCTTACTGCACTCTACATGCATCCTAGATTCACAACATTTTGTGCCGAGGTCTTGGAAAAACTTCTTGGGGCAACTGACTACTGGTACAGGTATAGCTCTACCAAGTTTTAAATTTAAAATTTAACTCTTATTATTTTTTAGTCTAAACACCTTTTTTTTTAGGTATGAATGGCAACATAGAGGCTCTGCACATATCCATGGTTTCATTTGGCTACAAGAAGCACCAAACATTGATAAAATGCAGTGGAATCACATTCCATCGATACAAAATGCACTATAGTACATTGATAGATATGTCTCTGCATGGAATCCACAAGCACTGGACCTTGGAAACCAAACATTCCATCGATCAATTATTGATGACCCTTGCTTGATGGACACAACAATGATTCAATCAAGTGATGCTTCAAATGACTATTGTGAGTTGGTCAATTGTGTTCAACGACATACAAAGTGTACTGCCCAAACTTGCCTCAAAAGAAAGGGCACAACTCTTCTATGTCATTACAAAGCCCCTTGGACCATTCAAGAAAATTCTACTCTTTCAAATGTTGAAAATGGCCAACCGAAACACACCCCTACTCGCAATGATGACCGCCTCAATCTTCACAACCCATTCATACTTTCTATATGGAGGGCCAATGTCGATTGTCAACCTGATCTCTCAATAGATGTTGTGATCAAATACATTGCAAAATATGTAACTAAAGCTGAAAACAAATCTGAGACATATCATCAAATGTTGTCTCGCATTTCAACTAACTTTGAGCCTGATAAACCAGCTCTTAATGCTTTTCAAAAAATGCTTCTAGAGAACGTTGTTGATCGTGATATAGGAGCTCAAGAGACTTGTCACCTTTTACTAAAGCTACCACTATCCCTCTCTAGCAGAACATTTGTTTCTTTAAATGTGAACCAAAAAAACTTCCAACGTGTTTCAATCTCCCCCATGGGAACAACCACTTATCCAAGCTATATTGCAACCTACATGGAAAGGCCTATACATCTAGAGAGAATGTGTCTTATTGATTTAACTAGAAAATGGTCATTCGGTGCATCTCGAAAATGTGATCAATGGAAAGAGCGAACCAATCTTGTAATAGTTCGAGTATCCCCTAGATTCACATCCATACCTTCAAAGGAGGAGAAAAATTTTCAAGCATTTTGTTGGAGTGAACTAATACTATACCATCCATTCCGCAACATTCAAATGGATTTTGGCTCTTCAGATGATGAAATTAAAGCACAATGGGAGAGGTTCTCCAACAACTACCATCCATGGCATGTACATCGAACAACCTCAACAACAGCAGAAGAAAGTGATGCTAGCACTCCTTCAAGCGAGCCTGAACAAATACAACAAGACTTCCTTACTGAATGGCAAGCCCTTTCAACTTTATACCCGGGACTTCCCATTCAACTAGATGAACTTGATATGCTTGGCCAACGTGAAATTGACTTGAGCCATGATTGGGGAAAACACCACATACCCACACAACAAAAAGTTGTAGCTACTACTTTCATACACTCCAATCGGACAACATTTCAATCCCACCATGTTTACAATCAACAAGCCCCACATGACTTGTCTATACAACAACAAAGGGCATATAATTTGGTTATTACACATCTACAGGACAATACTTTAAAGCCACCACTAAAGATTCTTGTTCAGGGAACTGCAGGCACGGGAAAGTCTCACCTGATAATGAGCATAAAGTCTACAATGATGAGATTGGCACCACCAAGACAATCACCCCTACTACTCCTCACACCAACAGGTGTTGCAACATTCAACATACAAGCTTCAACAATCCATTCTGCCCTTCGAATTCCAATCAAAGAAATGGTCCCCCTCCAAGGACAAACACTTGCAAACTTCCAAGAAAGCATGTACTTCATTCATTATATTCTAATAGAAGAAATGAGCTTCATTGGTCGTAGGTTAATACAATGTATTGATATGAGGCTGCGTGAGGCATTCCCTACACATAACCAAATCCCATTTGGAGGACGCTCAATCATACTATTTGGTGACTTGGGCCAACTACCACCTGTCAAGGACATTCCAATGTATGCTTCAAATTCTTGTGGAGGGATACTATGGCATACCTTCACAATAATTATAACATTGGATAAAATATTCTGGCAAATTGGAGAGCAACCTGCACAAATTGCTTTTCGTGAACTCCTCTCAAATTTACGAAATGCAACACCTACAATTGAAGATTGGCAACTTCTAATGTCTCGATCAAGTTCATCACTCACCTCTGCAGAACAATCTATTTTCTTACCATCCAAACATATTTTTGCAACAAATGAAATGGTGTCATTGCATAATAAATGCATGTTGTTGTCTTTAGCAAAACCTATTGCCCTATCTACTGCTGAACAAATGAAGGGATTGACATGCTCAAATCCTGATGATGAACAACTACAATCACAAAGAACTTGCTATGTATTGGCCAAGAGGTTATGTTGTCTACAAATCTATGGGTCGAAACAGGACTAGTCAATGGTGCACTCAGACAAGTCAGAGAAATTGTATACAATGATGGTGATCACCTGCCTCAACTGCCCTTATTTGTTGTTGTTCAATTCCAAAATTACACAGGCCCAACTTGGGATCACAATAACCCAACAAATATACCTATACCACCAATAAGTCGAGGTCTTCGACGACAGATGCCACTAAAAATGGCATGGGCCTTAACAATAAACAAATCACAAGGACTCACACTTCAAAGAGCAACAATTGACATTGGCAACATTGACCGGCAAGGGATGACATTCACAGCTATTTCAAGAGTTCGTGATCTTACAAGCCTTCGCATTCACCCTGCCTTCACATTTGAAAGGTATGCACGGATGCAACAAAGTCCACATGTCACTCGACGCAAAGAAGAGGAGGCACGGTTGAAGATATTATCAGATGCACAATCTACTGTAACATCCATTTGAGGTTTGTTCCTTCTATTCTTAGTAATTTTCTTATATTATTCATACCATTCAATCTTACCACATTTCTAAAATTCAAGTACTCTATTTGACAAATTTAAGGTGTTTTGTAAATGTCCAAGACATGTTCAAAACAATGCTTCTAATTTTGATCTCTAAAAGGTAAATTATTAAACTCAATCAAGTTACACAAATTCAATTTGACAATTTTTTCTTTTGCATAGTTTTCTTCTATATAGTATGATTCAATTACACTATTCTCTTTGACAAATTTCAAGTGTTTTCAAAAATTGTTTCTATAAAGTATGATATCAACTGTGGAACTATGTAACCTATTATACGGAACCCATAAATGAAGAAGTTATGCAAATGTTTTTCGCAAATCCTCTTTCAACGTTTTAAGTGCATTTTCTGTATAGGTTCCAACTAATTTAAACTAAATGTTCAATTACACAATGTTTTTAATTAAATTCTCCACTTTGTAAATATCTTTGGTAAAGCAAATTAGTAAATAATTTGATTTTGAGCTGCTTCCAGCTAATTTAAACCAAATGTTCAATTCCACAATGTTTTTTATTAAGTTCTCCACATTGTAAATATCTTTGCTAAAGCAAATTAGTAAATAACGAGAATTTGAGCTGGTTCCAACTAATTTAAACCAAATGTTCAATTCCACAATGTTTTTAATTAAATTCTCCACTTTGTAAATATCTTTGCTAAAGCAAATTAGTAACTAAGGAGAATTTGAGCTGGTTCCAACTAATTTAAAGCAAATGTTCAATTCCACAATGTTTTAAATTAAATTCTCCACTTTGTAAATATCTTTGCTAAACCAAATTAAAAAATAATGAGATTTTGTTCCTTCTATCCAATTACCTGATTTCAATCTACCCTTTCAGATTTTTTTCCAAAATTTTGTTGTTCGGCGTATACATTGCACACCAAGGTGAAATTGCTAGTAATTATAAATTTGAAATATACCTTCAGTAATTTACGCCGAAGGCGTATCCTTTTTGAAGTGTACGATCTATTTTTTCACATCGACGATGAGAAATTGTGGAGAAGCAATGCAAGACGATAGGATACATCACACTCGTCCATTTTCCCTTAACGTGAATGGCTCTTGCTATACTGTTTACATCGCCAAAATGCATTGTGCCATCACCTGTCGAGTCAGTTGACTTTCTTCTGCACCAAATCCTATCACGTCAATGCACTAAAATCAGTCTAGCCATGGTCGAAAGTAATTTGGCTTCCACTGCAACTGCTTCTACATACATTTTACAGCATACTTCTAACTCGTGCTAAAAGAGAGCTTTTCACAATGATGTCGTGATAGAGCAGGATATAATAAAAAATGAATTTGTTGAAAGGGCTTCAAAAAATTTCAAGCAAATGCAATTGGCAAGTGTAAAGCCATGTTCTGCAACCTTTGCCAGCACCCTCCCTGCCTGTGCGAACACATAAGGTTTTGATTAGGGTATGGAAATCCATCAAAGCTTAATAGAAGGGGATTTTTTGTCAAAATTTATAGTTGAAAACGCTACGGTATATATGTTTGCAAAATGTGGAAGCATATAGGCAAAGCGCATGAACTGTTTGACAAAATGCCTCAAAGAGATGTCATTTTGTGGAACGCAATGATTTCAGAATATGCATAAAATGGAAGCATAGAGCACATGAACAGTTAAAAAAATGCCTCAAAGAAACGTTTTCTCATGGATTGCCCTAATTGCAGATTATTGACAAAATCAATTTTTTAAAAAGGCTTTTGGAACTCTCAAGCAAATGCATGTATAAAGCCAGACTCTGCAACCTTTGTTAGCATCCTCCTAGCCTGTGTTAAAATGGAAGATTTGGAACAATGTATCGACATCTGTTAAAGCATAAGGTATAGAGCAATTTTCGTCAGTTGCAAAAGCTCGACCATATTTCTCTCTTATTAATTGTAATAGCTTTGACTTTATTGTTCCTCTTTGCTTAAGGTTTACTTTATCTTTTTCAAATAATTCCTTTGAAATGACTCTTTTGGGGTTGAAGATGTGATCTCCTATAATGTCATCTCTATCGCATTCAGATTGTTGGTTACGCTTAACTGAGTCTATCGATGATCTTGCATTCCCTTTTCTTCCAACAATTATCTTCCCACTCACAATTGACTAACACTTTCCTAATTTATGCTTCCACCTTCCCCTGGGTTTCACGTTAGTCACTTCAACCTTTCCATCTGGAATGCTCGGTTTGGTCTATGTTCCTTCTATTAGCAACTTGAGTTGTTTCCAATGGGCTCCTCATTATTTTCTATCAACTAGTTGATACCGACAAAAAGGTAAAGGAAATGGATCAAAGATTAGGGATATAGAATACTAAGTGCAATTTTTGGTAAATGAAAATATGAAACTCTAAAATTCTATGATTCGAGAAATTTGTTACGGATTATTAATGTGGTGTGTCTAATCCTAGAAGAAAAAGAGCAAGCAAAATGGGTAGAAGACTTTCAAGGTTCAAAGATTGGTTTTACAATTCTACCACATACCTTATACCTTCTGGGTATGATGGCATGAGTAATCCTATCAGTATTGGTCCAACAAGGAAGAAGGAATGAGCAAGGAAAATACAAAAAGCCAAATATTTTGAGATTGTAAGGGAAGTGAATCCTCAAATTGTACATATTACAAATTACAAATTACAAAATATGAATCTTCCTATCCTTGATTATCCTCGATTTCAAAGACCAGATATTGGTGATAAATGAATGACCTCTATAGGTTAAATTATTAAACTTGTTAAACTTATCAAAAAATTAAATTTTGCATTAGGTCACTTTATCAATTATTGTTTTGGCCATTATTCTTGTGTATAGTTTGAAATCAACTATGCAACTATGTATTCTCTTGCCAGAATCAAAATGCAATTGAAGCAAAACCTCTGATGGGGAAGCTTTGCAAAAAAAATTTAGGACCTACTATATACATGTTGATTTGCATTTGCTTGAGAGGTTCCAAGGACATTGCAAATGGTTATATTCAAGCAAAGGTAAAGTAAACCATGTGTTCAATTCCGTAGTGTGTGTTATTATATTGTACCTATTGTACATACTTGTTTGTAACACTATTAACCATTGATCATTTTTTCATGTTTATCTAATCTACAAGTTCTAACATATGAATATTCCTATCCTTCATTTCAATGACCTCTTATTGGTGATAAATGAATTGTGTCTATATGATAAATTATTAAACTTGTTCATTAAACTTGTTCAACTATTTCAAAATTTACAATTTACAACATATCACTTTATCAATTCTTTTTTTTTTTTGTCGTATTTATCAATTTACCACGGAACTCATCCTCACGAACCAAAGAACACTTGCCACTTAGCATGGACAAAATGTCGCCGGAAACAAAAGTCGGCAATGTCAGTTGTAAAATTCAAAAAGCGGAACCCAACTTTCCTATTCACATCATAATAAATTTTCTCGATTCAGAAGTACTCATTGTTAGTGAATACAGAGTCCGTAAAACTTTTCTTTTTTACCTGCGGTCGATAAAATAAAGTATCTTTCATTCACCTTTATTCATATAGTGAAATGCACTTTTAAAATAAATTACGGGTAACACTTATAAGGAAGAATAAAGGCTTTCATATATAAAGCAATTAATAAAACAAATAATTAGATATAATATATTTTAGATAAAAGGTAAAGGAAATGAATTTTTTTCTTTAGTTAATTTAATGATATGTATATATAAGTATAATTATTTTAAATTAATAAGTTATATAAATAAATTAATGTTTTTAATTTTTTGTAATAATTAAATATAAGAAGTGAGTAAGAGAATTAATGTGACTTTTTTTTTATAAGTTTTTATCTATTAAAATAAATAAATAAAATTATGTATGCAATCTTCAATTTATTTAGACAACAAACATTCATTAACATTTAAATGTACAGAAAGATTTTCTAAAATGTAAAAGATCAAGGATTCAACTTAGTTTGTCATGTGTCTTTGTCTTCTAATCATGCATTCGGAAAAATAAGCCTAGAGAGAGAGAGGAACATGTATATGTTGAAATGAGTAAAGTGAATTATTCAAAATTTACATACATACTAACATTTGTAATCAATTAGAAAATTAGATTTTGGGAGGACAACTGGATTGGTGATAGACCCCTTGCCTCCTCCCGGTTCAGTTGCCTCATGGTCACTCTCAAGGATTCGTTTGGCTCCCTTGTGATAAACTACATCTCTCCCTCTCGCTGCTGGTTAAGGCTTGCTGATAGTCTGGGAAATACCCCCCAATGGATTCATTTGGCTGAAGAGCTGCAATCCCTTCTTAAGGGGATCAAGATCCCCTATTTCACTCACACTGATAAACTTGTTTGGACCGCGAATCCCTCAGGGTCTTTTAGTGTTAAATCGATCTACAATCTCTTGGTTGCACTACAACTGGAAAGAAATTTGGAACTCTCAGCTCATCCCTAAAATTAACTTCTTATGGTGGACGTCCCTTCACGGGAAGATCCTTACTATTGATAATATGAAGAGGAGGGGATTTACGCTTGCCAACAAATGTGTTATGTGTAATTGTGCTGAGGAAAGCATAAACCACCTCTTTATTCATTGCCCCTTCGCTTTCGGGGTTTGGTACAAAGTTCTACAAAAATTTAATTTGGCTTGGACATTCTTCGAAGACTTGCAGTAGTTCATCAGCAACTAGAAGTGCCCCTCTGCACACTCGCTAATCAGACTTTTTCAGAGACTCATTCCTCCCCTTGTTTGTTGGCATATCTGAAAGGAAAGAAATAATAGGATCTTCCGTGACACTAGCAGCTCGGTTGACACGGTGACTGACATAGCTGAGAAGTTCCTTAGGGAGAACACCCTCATCAACAAGTGGAAAACTTTGCAATCTGCCCTTATGGCTTTGGATCGGAGGTGGATTAAAACTTGGAATTTGCTAGATAGCTTCCTTCGATATGACAATTCGAAAAAGATGGAGAGGCTTAATACCAGATGGTCAACAACCCCCCCCCCCCTTGGCTCAAGCTCAATTTTGACGGTGCTGCTCATAGTGGTTCAGCAACGGGGGTAGAATTATCAGAGACAGCTTGGGCAACCTGGTTTTGGCCTATGTAGGAAATTTTGACTCTGTCTCAAGCAACATGGCTAAAGCCCTTGCTCTCTTTTGGGGGCTTAAGTTGGCTCTTGGCACCAATATCAAAAGACTAATCATTGAAGGGGACTCTAAACTGATTATTGAGGCCACTAAAGGCGTTTCAGGGATCAACTGAAGGATCAACAATGTCATCAAGGACATCTGGTCCATGATTGTCTGGCTGGAGGAATTTCAAATTTAGCATATCTATAGAGAGGGGAATGTGGTGGTAGACTCATTGGCTGTGACGGGGCTGGAGATAAAAGGTATGAGGTGTTGGAGGCACCTAGATTCTCTCACTGACAAGCAGAAGGACCTTATTGGGAATGAACAAATTGCCTCTATCCATCAATGAAGTGCCACATCCTTCTTCTCAATAGGTTGCTTTGGGTCGACTGCTATGCTACGTTGTTGGCAGGAAATTTAAAATTAAATTGGGTGGGCTTTGCCATGCTGGCTTCTCGTGGTCCCCACCTTCTCTGCCAGATGTTGACTTGGCTGGCCACCTATTTTTGCGTCACCGATGGGTTAGAGTGCCAACTTTTGATCATTAATCATAGCAAGGACTCTAATTATTACCTTAACTAGAAACTTAGAACTCTCCATAATGATGATCTTTGCAAGATGGTGAAGATATCAAGAGGTGTCCTTTCGTATGCTTCCCAGAGCTGGCGAACGCATGCCTTGGGAAACACCACTAAAAATAATTATTACACCTTGAACAATATTTTGGCTGATTTCCGGTTGTTTTCTCTTAACTCCAGCTCTGGTTTTCCCCTCTGCATTTCTCTTTTCAGGCTTGCGCTGCATCTCAACTTCACTCTGGAGGAAGCTATCATGGGAGGGGATTTAGTTCGGGTAGAACCAGACATTATTGATGATTGTTTTTGCAATGACCCGTGCATCTGGATGTATGCTAAAGAAGGAGGAATCATCCCGTTCATGGAAGCCATGAAGGGATTCAATGAAAACCTCTCCTTGCAATTTGTTAACAATTGGAAGGACAAGAGGGTGGTCATGGAGGATATTTCGTTTGAAATTAGTGAGGAAGTTATCACCTAGGCTACGGGTCTCTCTACTGAAGGCAAGAAATGGAAGAAAACCAGCATGGTTGCAGACGAAAACAACATGAACTGCTTTTTCAAAAAGGGCGAGGAATCGACCAAAATGCGTGGGGATTTCAATAGGGAATGTTTACCCTACCTATGGGATCAGGTTTGAAAAATCATAATGAAATACTTCACCCTCGAGGGAAGGTATGGTGTGTTCTACTATTATCACTTTCTGTTGCTCAATCACTTTCGCAACCATGCCACCATTTCTTTTCCTTTCTTTCTGCTGCATGCTCTTGAGTCTACTGTAAAAGATGTCCGCAATTGTATGAGTCAAGAGGGTAATTTTACCATCCTCCACCAGGGGCTGATGTTTAAGCTTTACAATTTTCACAAGGCCCTTTGCCCCCCTAAACCTATCTCGGTTCAACCCACCCCCTCCATTCTGGGTCCCCCTGAAGGCTCTAAAAAAGGCCTTAAAAAGTCTTCGAAAAAGTCAATGACATCTTGTCAATCCCCTAACCAAGGCCCTCCTTGCCCCCTCGAAATTGGGGAAAAAAAAAAAAGCAACTCTTTTGCTGCAAAACACACCTCCAAGAAACCCAGAAAGGAGCCCAAAATCCTCCTTGTCGAGTCTGATGCGGAGGAGGGTATCACCCCGCGTAGATCCCACAGAAACAAACCCCGGATGAAGCAAATTATCATGAGAAAGAATTATGCCAATGAAGAAGAGGATGCTTATGAGAAAGCGGAAAGTGAGAAGGGGGAGGAGGAATTGGAGGCTACGGAGGGCTCAGATTCCTCCAATTTGGGCACCAATGTCCCCGACTCAGAGACCATCAAGGAGGATATCAAGAACACCTCCCCTCATTCTAACACTTCCCTGCCCCACAGCTCTGAGGGGGATGGAAGACATTCTGATGGCTGGAAGATTGCTGTTGAAGAAGGGGAGAAGGAAGAGGCGGTGCAGTGTTCAGGTTGCAGTGCTATCTCTGAAGATTTAAATGGTGTTAAGAAAAAGCTAGAGCACCTGGAGTCCCATGTCAAAAAAATTGGGAAATTCGCTGTCAAAGTGATGCACTCGTCGACTACCTCTCTGTGCTTGCTCCACCAGTTTTTGTTTTTGATTACTAAAGTAGCGATTGGCTGACTGCCGCTTGTCTGTGGTGTGTGTGCTAGTTGTGCTTTTTTCTGTTTCTTTCAAGTCAACCCCCGGTTTTGGCTGCTTTATAATAAAAAACATTTGTAATCAATTTAACAAATTATAGTCATTTTCTCAAATTGATGGCTATATAATTTTATTAAGAGTGTATTTTTTGTTATTTGTTTTCATTTGGTAATTTTGTTAAGCAATCATTTTCTCATTTTCTTGGTGCAATATATGAACTTTCTTGAATGCATGCATATATTTCATGTGTGAAGGTATGATGCATGCAAAAAATCACAAGGCAACATACTTTTCATATGGTTATGAGTGTAAGTCCTTGGTGATCAACGTTCTTGACATCAATTGATGCTCTTTAAGTTGACTTACCTTGTCATTTATGGATTTTTAAGGTCCATGCCACTTGAACAAGAACCTAGCATGTCCCATCGTGACTTATTGGGATGATTTAAATTGTAGAGTTTAATCAATCATCTTTCCTTGAAATATGCATAAATTTTATACATTTTGTGAGAAGTTGAGGAACTAGATTGGCATTGTTAGATTGCAAGGTTGCTTACTCCATGGAGTTTTGTTGAGAAAAAAATGATTCATAAGTTGTGAAGCTATAAATCTATTGCCCACATCTCGTTAAAGATAATATTTAATAAAATTTTGAATTTTTCAATGCACCACACTATCTCTCAAACTACTACAAACATGAGATGTCCCACACAACATTCCACTATTGTCAATCCCATGTTCCGAATCCCATCATCATACTAAAATCATGCATCTACTTAATTCATCTACGTCTACTCCCTTTTCTTATTAATTGGATGTATTTTATCATCTAGGAAAGATATGTTAGTAGTATATATAATGGGTACATCTAAGAGGTCTTAAAGGTGAATTGATGAGTCTTAAAGAACAAGATGTATTGGATTGGTCATAGCTTCCCATGGAGACATTTCAAATTTTGATTGTTGACTAAAAAGACAATAAAATATTGATTTCCTTATTGTTAATATCTCCTTCTCTATATCTCTCTCTCTCTCTCTCTCTCTAACTCTCTATTGATCTACCTCTGCCTCAAAATCCTATGTCCCTCTCTATCTCTTTACTTTTATTTATCTCCCTCTCTCTCTCTCTCTCTCTCTCACACACACACACTCATATACTCTTCTCTTTAAATATATTTACCTTTCTCATTATTTATTTTTCCTCTTTGAAACATCTTCCTCTCTCTCTCTCTCACACACACACACATCCTCTCTCTCTCTCTCTCTCTCTCTCTATATATATATATATATATATATATATATATATATATATATATCTATTTATACCTCACTTAAATGTCTCTTATCTCTATCTATCCAAATCTTTGTCTACTTCTATCTCCTTATTTTTCTACATCTCTCCTCATCTCTCTATTTATTTATCTATCCCTCTCTATATCTTTTTATTACCCTCTATTTATATCTCTCCTTCTCCCCCTCTCCTTTATACATTAAGCTATCTCTCTCTCACCCCTCTTCTTTTCTATCTCCCTCTCTATATCTCTCTCCCTCCTCTACCAATTTCTCTCCCTCTCTCCCCCTCTTTCCTCCCTCTCTTTCTACATCTCCCCTCTCTCTTTCTCTTTGTCTCTATTCCTCCCTAGCTCACTTCCTATCCCCTTATCTATCTCTCTATCTCTACTTCTCTCCCTAAATCTCTTCTCATATATCTCTATATCTCCCTTTCCTTTCTCATATATCTATATCTCTTCCTCTCTTTTTTGTCCCTCTTCTCATTGTTTTCTCTTCCTCATCCTATCTCCCTCTATCTTTCTATCTCCTATTCTATCTTTAAACATGTCTCCCCCTCTCTTTTCCTCTCCTTTCTAGATCTAGATATATCCATATTTCTTTGCATATTCAATTCTATCTCTCCATATTTCTTCTATTCCCCCTCTACATATATCTTGTTATCTACCCATTGTTGTCTACCCCTATATCTTTCTCTCTAACTCTATATATCACTCCCTATCTCTAAATTTATCTTTCTATCTCTCCCTCTCGAATTCTCTTCCTCCCTCTCCCTCTGCATATTTATCTTTTCCATCTCTATCTTTCTCTTCCTCTCTCCCACTATATATTTATCTCTTCCATATCTCTCTCTCTCCTCTCTCTCCTCTCTCTCCCTCTCCTCTCAATATCCATTTCCTTCTCCATCTCTATCTTTATCTCTATCTCTATCCCTTATCTCTATCTCCTTATCCCTCTCTCATTGTTTATCTTTTCCCCCTCTATCACTCCTTTCTATCCTTACCTATCCATCTCTTTTTCTCTCTATATTGCAAACATAACATGAGCATGTTGATGATGGGCTCTAATTATCTTATTTATTAAGAGATTTTATTCTAATAATGTTTGGATCCTTGTAAGTAGATGCATAGTTGATTTGGAACTATCACTTCTCCATTGAGACCGTTGTTACACAAACATCATTTTCTAAATGGTTTACCAATTCACATTTTTTTCTAATTATTGACCTTCAATGTATTTTCGACGTAACCATTGCACACCAAGGCACAATTGCTAGTTTAAAATTAATAGCAAATATGATATTTTTTGGGTTCATTAAGTATCATAACTTATTTTTTTTCATGAGCTTGATTTTACATATCTTAAATATTTAATATAAAATTATTAATTATATTGTAAAATTGTAATTATTAGTAATGTTGGGATCTTTAGTTTAAAATTTATATATTCATTTAAGAGTTATTTATTTTTGTTACATTGTTTATTACAATTTTATTTGAATTAGTTTATTTAAAATATATTTTTATAATATATTTAAGAATTATTTTAAAGTTATTTTATTTAGTGCATTATTTTTATTTACTTAAAAAGTTATATATATTTTATTTACTTAAGAGTTATGTTATTTTACTTAAAATTACTTTATTTGTATTTTTGATCTCTTGTTGCTGCTTTAGTTATACTTAAAAAGCAATAATATTGGGATAGTATTTATGTTGAGAAGTGTTCTAGAATAGTAAAAGGCATGGAACATCATGTTGTGATGTTACACATAAAAATCAAAATATAAATGACATATATTAAAAAATTATAAAATGACCCCACAATAGTACATCCCATTTTTGCATCAAAGTGGAACATTGAAATCAACACTTTTTAGATAAAAAATTTCCTTTGAAATAAATACTAAATATTTTTAAAATCGATTTGATTATATAAAAATGTTAAGAAATTTACAAAAAGAAAGTAAAACTATTAAAAATATATATTTAAAATATTTTAAACTTTTAAAAATAACCATTTTAAAGTAAGCTTGTTTAACTCATTTAAAAAGATAAGTACATTTATTTAAGGTGGTGATATATATATATCTAACTCTTATTGTTAATTAATTTAAATTTTATAATAATAATTTTTTAATTAATATATATTACAATTAAAAGTAACGAATATTAATAAAATCTATATTTTATACTATTAACTTTATTTAATTAATTTAATGATTATATATATGTATTTAAAAATCTAATTATAAATATTATTATTATACATTAATTAATAATAGTAGGTTTAGATAGTTTGAATTACACTAATTGCAAACAATTACAAATCACACCTATTACATAACTATCTATTTTTCAAATAATGTCAACAAATAGACCTCTAATATTTTGCCAAGTTTGATGTAGAAAGCAGATACATACAACAACAATAAATAATTCTCCACAAAGTACAACAAGTGCCACATAGTGGCGAGTACTTGCCTTATAATATTGATATAATAGAATAATTATGAATATAAATTTTATATATTAATATAAAAATATAAGAAAATTAGCATTAATCATAACTAAATAAATCTAGTTAATTATTATAGAATTGATTTAATATTATGATATAACATTGATATAATATGATAATTATTAACATTAATATTTAAAAATTAAAAAATAATAATTTAGCATTAATAATAAAATAAATACATCTAATTAATTATTCATTAATTTAATATTTAATAGTTAAGAATATATCTCAATAATAAATAATAAATATAATTATATAATAAATTTATTAACATATAATATATATTATATAAATAACAAATATGTCAATTTCAATTGATTATTAACAAATTAATATAGATGAAATTATCAATTATAATTACATAATATTATTAATAAGAAATATTTTTTAATATAAATATGATTTTTAGTTGAACAATTATTACAATATTTCCATGTTAGTATTTATAGAGAATAATGAAAAAGAGTTGAAAATTTATAATTTATAATTAATTTTATTTATATAATTTGAATTGTCATAAATATAGATAAAAAAAATATTATATTATTTTAAGAAATTTGTGTTGAAAAATTAATTATCGTTCACTTTATCAAATAATTAATTTTTTTTAATTTCATAATAATTAATATGTAATGTAGATTATAATTTAATTAACACATTATTTTAATATTTATAACAATTAGTAATAATTTTTTAAATAAATATAATTATTAATATATTTATTATTTAACAATATAATGTAAATATTGATATTAATCTTATGATGATATTATTATAATACTTGAATTATAATTAAAAAATTATTTACCAAAATGGGTTTCAAATAGTTTTATTTGCAAGTACTAGAAGATTGGAACCACGGGTCTTTATAAAATAGAGGATGGTATTTTTAATAAATAAATAAAAAATATAGACACTCTTAGTTATGGGTAAATCATTGAAGTATGCACTTCTCAAGTTAATTGTCACATAACAATGTACCTTTCTCCACAATGTTGTTTTAAGAGTTGAAATTATTATTTGTATATTAAAAAATCAAATAAAATTTATAATTAAAAAACTTAAACAACAATAAACCTTAATAAAATATTAGTGGCAGCATAAAAAACGAAAGTGTCCACTAAATTAGAAAGCCTCCGAAAAATCCGTCTATAACAAGTAAAACAATATTCTCCAATGGTTGATAAGAAAAAAAGTTTTTTAGGCAATACTATTGTAATGAAAATTCATTTGTTGTGCTTATATGGTTATTAAAAAAAATTATTTAGACCAATGAAAAGCAATAATTTTTCTTTCTTTAATTTTTTTAAAATTTATTTTATAGTATAGATGCACATTTGTTAACATTATAATTTACAAAAAATATTTTTGTTGCAATTGATTGGCTAATATCGTTTTGCCTCTTATAGGTGGGTTTCTCGGAACAACGCATAATCTCAGGGTTTTCATTATCACCACGCATTTTAAAATTATTTACCTTCTTTAATTTGAGTTTCTAAAAACTTATAAACGACACAATCTTGTGAATCTAAAATAGTGCTTAAATTTTAACTTCATTATTTGTTGTAATAGGTAGTTCTTTTAAGTTAACCTATCAACAAGATAAAAAATATATATATTTTAAAAATATGTATTATATTTAAAATGTTCTTTAATTTATAATCAAAATAAACTAAATTTCAATAATATTTTTTTGGCAAAAAAGATAAATATCCATATTAATTTAATCATACAACCAAAAAAATATTAAATCTTATAAAAACGATGATAATGAAACTAAATCATTGTGAAAAAATCCTAAGCAACATAAAAAAAAATGATCTAAAATATTCATTGCATTATAATATAATAATATAAATTATGAGTTTATTCACATGTAATATAAGTTATAAAAAAATTAATGACATTTTTTGATTTATTAATTTATTAAAAAAAAAAAATTAAATCAGTTTATTTTAAATTTTTTTTCCAAACAAATCAATTATTCAAAGGTTTATTTTTACAACTTAAAAAATAAAAACAAAACAATATATTATTTTAAAGATATAAATTATTAATAATAATCAAAATCTTATATATTCTCAAAAGGAAAAAGTCATACCTTTCAGGGAGGTTTTTTTAATACGTTATTTCTTTTTTCCTTTTTTAGTGCTTGCCGTTAGGCAATACCATTGTAATGAAAATTCATTTGTTATGTTTAAATGGTTATTAAATAAAATTATTTAGACCAATGAAAACAAAATATTTTCTTTTGTTTTATATTTTTCAACTTTTTTCTATAATATAGATGCATGTTTTTTAATTTTATAATTTACAAAAATTATTTTACTTGTAAATGATTGGTTAATATTAGTTACAATAAATAAATATTTGTAATAATTATAACAATATTATTATTAAACTAAAAATTATTAAGGCAAGTACTCGCCACTATGTGGCACTTGTTTGTATATGTGCTTATCTCCTTGTTTCTTTCTTCTTTTTTATTTTCTACTCTAAACTAGCCACACTATTAGAGAAACTTGATGCCCTCCCTATAACTATCTCTCCATATCTCTTTCTATATCTATACTTTCTATTTATTTGTATCTATGTTTATCTCCTTGTTTCTATCTTCCTCCTTTTTCATTTTCTACTCTAAACTAGCCATACTATTAAAGGAACTTGACGCTTCTCTTGTTATAATACATTACTTTAAATAGTTTACCACACATCTCCTATAATCCAAGAAACATTCATCTAATTAATTTTAATTTTTATATATTTTAATGAATCACAGTACTTTTACATCAAAATTCTGACTAAATACTTTTTACTGAATTCCTATAATTATTATAATACATTACTTTAATTAGCTTACAACACATCTCCTATAATCCAAGTCGATTTTATTTTATTTTATATTTAATTAATATAGATATTTAAAAATCACGCAAACACATGTTTACACGGCATTACCCGGCGCTCTAAGATAGATTACAGTTTTAGCTAATTTATTACCAGAGTTCTGTACTTATATTCTCCTTACCGGAGTAAAATCTATTCTTCACATCATAATCATACAACAGTACTTCTTATGGAGATAAAATTCTCGAGTGCAGCCAACATATCCAGATTCTGGTTTTTTGGAAAGCGAAACGGGAACAATTCCCTTCGAATTTACTCATTCGATATATTTGACGTTAATTTGAAGATGTATGCTAATTATACGGGCTTTTGAATTCAAGTGAAAAGGTGTTCACCATGACATCGCAGCAGCGGTTGCTGAATGCCTCCTTCAATCAGGATAACAGGTAATTAATAATAATGACTTCTGCGCTTAGGGTTTTATTTTGTCTTCTAAGCATGGTACTGTCTGCATCATAATTTTTTCTTCACAGCCGATTAAGGAAATTTAAGGAAGTCTTTCTTTCGTTTTCTTTTTCTTTTCGAACTTTATTGACGCAGAGAAAAACCTCTGAGTCTTACGAGACTGAGGAATTTTTCAGCTAACTTAATTTCAAACTCAGTTTACATAACAATACAATCAAACTCCATTTGCAAACTGGACAATTTCCATTTGTATTGAATTTATTGATGAATCATTACACTACAGCCAAGGAATTTTGTTCTTCTACCAACCAATTCTGCATGGCCCAATACTTCTCTGTAGATTGTAGATTTCCCCCTTGAATTCTTTGTCTCCTTAGCCAATACGCTTCTCTCTTTCACTGGTTTTATTTACCAGCACTGTTTTTATTTTATCTCTGTCATAAATTTCTTTATTTCTCCCTTCCACGTTGGAGATCAACTTCCCCTGCTGCGCAGCTATGTTTCTTTGGTCTCTTTCTATTTCAAACTTTATTTTCTTTCTTACCTTCCCACACATTTGTCACTAATTTCTTCGAACCTGAACAGCAACTTATATTTCCTTTGCAAGTTTCCACGCTATGGGTTCTTTTTACATTTTCAGACTTTAGCACTGTAAATTTATGTGCAGTCTTCCATTCTATATTTTCATGCCTTTGTTTTTATTTTCCCCTGTGCAGCAACCTTTGGATATTTACTGCTCTCCTTTCATCCCAAATCTGACCCTTCCTTTTCCTATGCAGCAGAATGCTATCTCTCTGTTTTGGAGCTCTCATTCTGTTTTCTCCATGCCACTACTCATCTCTGCTGAATGGTCTTATTCGGCTAAGCCACTCCTTACTTTGCAATGCGGCCTCCCTGTGCTTTATTTCCTACGCTTCACTTATATCTCCTTCTTGTGGCTTCCCAAGAGGCATTTGATCTGCCCACTTTTCAAATTCTAATGCGTCCCTTCACATGATCTATATTTGTCCTATTTACCTTGTTTGATGCACGGCTTTTCCCATTCCTTTGTTTTTTATATTAAACATAAAACTTAATAATTGACCTGATGTAGCCTCTTTGTCTCCCATACACAATCTTTGTCACGAGGTACTTACAGAACTCCAATTTGTCAAAATGCTCTTTCATCAGACACACCTGGTAAAAGGTTTGTGAGCATAGGCTCACAAAAGTGGAGTCGAGTGATAGCATCACCCTTTAAGATTACGAACAATCTGCAGCAAACTCCATCACTGTGACAAGTATACAAGAAGTCATTTCCTTTTCCTCTTCTTCCAGCATCTTGCCGAAACAATTGTCATCCTTCTTCCGCAACTTTGCTGTCTACTCTTTTCATTGTGGGTTTGCAACCACCATTTATCATCGTCCTCTGCCGAATTCTTTCTCCTCTCCTCTTCTCCTCTTTCATGGGTTTTGACCCACCACAAACTGACCACCTCCACCAACTCTCACCTGCAACATCTTCTACTACTTCTATATGCAAATGTGAACTATACACACACCAATTTGCAGCCACATAATCTCCTTTGTTTTCTACTTTCACTAATTCTTTATTTAACTTAGCAACAAACAAATCCACATCCATTCCTTCATCAAAGATTTTAGAAAAATTACAACTTACTTCTGCATACTAAGCTGTTACAACTGTCTCTTTCACCATTTTTGCTGCTGCACCTTCATTCTCTCTCAAGTGTTCATTCCTGAACAACTTCTTGATCCTCTTAATCTCTTCCTCAAGCAAGTCATGCTCTTCAACAACAACTAAATCTGCAGCATCCTTACACAAATCTGTATGGAAATTGAAGCTCTCCATGTATCTACTTTCTTCTTTCTTTTTATCCTTTATTGCTTTCATCATCTCTAACAAATTAGACTCAAAATTCTCAAATTTTACCTCATCTCCTTTTGTTGCTCCAACTTCTTTTGCTTTTCTTTTTGTCGCACCATTCAACTCTTCAAGTTCATTTTTCAAATCTCCTTCTAACCACATGTTGATTTGTTTCATTTCCTCTTTCCATAGAAAATCATTCTCCTCTTCGCCCATTGGTTTGTCATTTTCAGGGCCTTCTAACTCTGTTATCCTAACTTCTCCATCTGCTGCAAATTGTTCTTGTTTCTTCTCTTGATCCTTCAAAAGATTCCCAGCCACTTCTTTCTCACTTATTGCAACTTTGATGTTGCTTTCTTCTTTCATACACTCATTAGGGCATACTGCAATTTCTGTTACCACTTCCTCTTGTTTATCTCGCAATGGATTCAACACATATTCCTTAATGCCCTTAATTATGCTATATGTGTTATCGCTGCCATTATGTACAACTTCCCTATCCCAAAGCCAAGGTTGACCTTTTAAAATGTGACAAAACACCGTGGGTACTATGTCACATACAATTTCATCTTTATATCTGCCAATGTGAAAATTTACAATGCTTTGTTCACTTACTCGAATTTGATGAACTCCTTGCAACCAAGAAATGTAGTATGGCCTAGGGTGCTTCATCCTCTTCAAGTTCAGCTTCTCAACCATTTCTAATGCAACCAAATTTTCTCTATTACCGTTGTCCACCATCACCTTGCAAGTCTTTCCACCGGACTTGCAAATAGTTCCGAATGAATCATTCCTTTAGATGGGCTCTTGTTTCTCTTTCCATGGCTTCACAAATTCCTTCTTCATCAGCAAACACTCTCCTTGTCTCCAAAACATTTTGCCAAACAACCGTGGCACAATCTCAATCTGCAATCACAAACAATTTAGAGCCAATGTGCTCTGCAATTACAGGTTCACCTTGCAACAAAACTCTCATTACTATCCTCTATCCAATAGGATTCTGGAAGATGCACCTCTCAAAGACCTCTTGTACCCACTTCTTCTCAGTGGAAGAAGTCTGCACACCTTCTACCCAGTTTCATCTCTGCTGGAGGACAGGCAACATGATTCTCATAGAATCAACTGTTTCTCTTGGCTTCTTCACTCTTCACCAATCTTCACCTGCAGGTCTTGGTGCATATGCTGCACTCTCTGTTGGTGTTGGAAATAAGCCACACCCGGACCGATGATGGACTGGTCCAAGAGGGGCCAGTAGCTCAGTGGTAGAGCACTCCAGCAGCATATGGAAGGTCCTAGGTTCGAGTCCTAGCTGGTCCATGTCTCAACATGGTATCAGAGCCAGGTCCAGGCTAGGAGTCCCAAGCACACGAGAGGTGTGGCTTAAGGAGGGGTGTTGGTGTTGGAAATAAGCCACACCCGGACCGACGATGGACTGGTCCAAGAGTGGCCAGTAGCTCAGTGGTAGAGCACTCCAACAGCATATGGAAGGTCCTAGGTTCGAGTCCTAGCTGGTCCATGTCTCAACACTCTCAAGATCTTTTACCACTTGATGCAGAGCAAAACCACTGAGTCTTTTCAGATTGAGGAATTTCGCAACTAACTTAATTTCAAAATCAATTTACATAACAATACAATCAAACGCCATTTGCAAACTGGATAATTTCAATTTATATTGAATTTATTGATGAATCATTACACTGCAGCCAAGGAATTTTGTTCTTCTACAAGCCAATTCTGCATCGCTCAATACTTCTCTATAGATTGTAGATTTCCCCCTTGAATTCTTTGTCTCCTTAGCCAATACGAGTCTCTCTTTCACTGGTTTTTTTACCAGCACTGTTTTTATTTTATCTCTGTCATAACTTTCTCTATTTCTCCCTTCCACATTGGAGATCATCTTCCCCTGCTGCGCAACTATGTTTCTTTGGTCTCTTTCTATTTCAAACTATATTTTCTTTCTAACCTTCTCACACCATTTGTCACTAATTTCTTCCAACCTGAACAGCAACTTATATTTCCTTTGCAAGTTTCTGCACTATGGGCTCTTTTTACATTCCCAGACATTGACACTGTAAGTTTATTAGCAGTCTTCCATTCTATTTTTCTATGCCCTTGTTTTTATATTCCCTCGTGCAGCAACCTTTGGCTATTTACTGCTCTCCTTTCATCCTAAATCTGACCCTTCCTTTTCCTACGCAGCAGAATGCCCTCTCTATTTTGGATCCCTCATTCTTTATTCTCCATGCCACTACTCATCTTTGTTGGGTGGTCTTACTCGTCTAAGCCACTCCTTATTCTGCAATGTGGGCTCCCTGCTCTTTATTTCCTACGCTTCACTTATATTTCCTTCTTGTGGCTTCCCAAGAGGCATTTGATTGCGTCCTTTCACATATCTATATTTGTCCTATTTACCTCTTTTGATGCACGACTTTTCCGATTCCTTTGTTTTTAATATTAAACAAAAAACTTATTTCACCTGATGTAGCCTTTGTCTCCCACACATGATCTTTGTCACGAGGTAGTTATAAAATCCCAATTTGTCCCGATGCTCCTGCATCAATAATAAATCATTTGTTATTGTAAATCGATGTTGTATTAAACAATAGAGACGAATGCTCTATATAAAGAATTTACAAGAGACAATGTTTCTCAAAAACCAATTATTAACAGAATGCAGAAAATGAAACTTTCCTAAACTAAGACAACTAGATGACCATTAAAGAAACAAAATATTTTTCTAATATCATTGCAAATCATTTTGTGTATGATTTTTTTCATGTTCTCAAATTATGAATACTCACAAGAGACAATAGGCAAAAATAAATCAGATGAGTTATTACTCTATAATTATTACTAGCGTGGTTAGTAATGAGTGAAAATTGGGAAAAAAATAGTTGCAATAAATTCTACAATGCATGTAATTAATTTGGTCATGTTCCTTTGGGGACAGGATTTTGTAATGAGTTTTTTGTTTTGTTTTTTTCTTTCTTTTTAAATTGATATTCGATTCTCAAAAAGAAATGGTCTGGTTACAATATATGTGATCAGGGTAGTCACATTACATAAGCCCCAACCAGGCTATACACTGGCTAGAAAACAAAATACATTGATTCAGTTCATAGATACAAAAAGATCATAAATGGCTATATCAACTACCAAATTTTACATCATTGATTTTTTTTCTGCTCACCCACATTTTGATCTTGAGCAATTTGTTCATCCTGGTCCTGTTCTTTTACATTGACTTTGTTTCCGCTGAGCTTGAAGGAGTCTATTTCAAGTATAGCACCAATGCGATGGGAAGTTCTCTCCTAGCTGCTACAGTCGAAGTTTTGGTGAGTAACCTCCAAATTTCTCACTGCTGCATCGCTTTGAAGCTCATATTGGTGATGCTTGCAAATTTGCAATACTTATTTTGAAAGTCTAAGTATTCATTTTGAAACTTGCTGTCCACTTTTCTCAAATCTCTGGGCCATAACTCTGCTTCTTGAATGTCTTCTTTGAACAGTGGAGAAGTACGTTCATCAGGAATCTTTACAAACCTGCCAGCTGGCATCTTTAGAGTAATAGTAACCTGTTCAACAATCATTAGATATATGAGTCTAGATCTAGACCAGTAAGGATCCTTGTCTTGCCGTGGTATACTTGTTCATTCCTTTTCCATAAAAACCTTAAAATTTCAGTGGAAAGGGATAACTAAAAAAAATTAAGATTACTATTAAATCCTTGCGCACAAAACCACATAAAATTTCAAACCAAGAGACATTATCCCTACTATCCTACCCCACAATGTTACTCATAAATAAGGACTAGATTGCAGAGGCAAACTGACACTTAAAAAAGATGTGCTCAATATCTTCATGATAATCACATAGGGGGCAGACAACAGTTGTAGGACCAGTAACAAGCTTCTTAAGGAGGATTATCCATCTAAAACAACATTTTATGGGCTGGATTTTATTTGACCAGCTGACTGAAAAAATAGAAGACCATTCTCTCTTTTCAAGACTCAGGTTCTAGACCTTTTTAACATGTTCAAAGACCTCATGGGTTTGAGATAACAATTTATAAAGACTGAGCGATTTAATATTCAAGAGGGGGGTACCATCACTCCATTTAAAATTCTTATAGCATTCTGTATTAAACTTGATCATAATCGGAAAATGCAATGTCCCCAATCCTTGTTTGATAACAAAAAATGATCTTTTATTCATGTCCACAATTTTAGATTCTTTTTTAAGATGTGTCCAAGATTTGATGTTTCTATTTGTAAGAATGTCATTGCAACAATAGACTCGAATATTGTCCCACCTCTTAGCAGAGTAACCTTGAAGTAGAGCCAATGGTTTATTATGGCTCACATTCCAACACAAGGATCTGAAACCAATTTTTTTTTTGTCTTATTGACAGCTTCACAACCACATAATAATTGCCTACTGCACTCCCAAGCCTTCCAAATACAGTAGATCTTGAAGGTATAACACTGAATTTCTTAAAAAGAAGGTCATAAGAGTGGATTTTTTTCCACTGTATAGCAGATTTTGGAACTGCATCTTGGATATTTCTTCTAACATTCCATGGTTCATTGTCCTCCATGGCTTTCAAGATCCATTTAGAAGAGAAAGGGAAAGACGAACCTAGAAAGACCTCCGAGAACCAGTATGGACTTTCAGTATCCTATGTTACTTTCAAATCAGATATAGTTAATCTCGCATCCATTAACCCTTAGAGGAATGATAATGTAATTTGCAGATCTAAATAAGATTTCGGCAGCATATCGGCATGTAAATCAACACTTAAAGAACATGAAAAACAACAGAAAATACTAAGAGGGGGAGGGGGTAAATCAGTATTTTCAAATTTTAAAATATCAAGAAGACATAAAACTTAAAATTAAACATTCAGTGAGACAGAGACAAGAAATTTTATCATGTGGAAAACCCTTTCGGGTAAAAAACCACGGTTTATTAAACTGCAAAAAAATGGGCAACAACCTGGTTACAAAATAGAGCTTCAACTCTGTCTATTTGAGGCTCCAACCTCTGTTACACAAGAAGCACCAACTTCTGAAAACAACTTCTTATAAAAAGGCTCCAACCATCTCAAATATAGGATTTAAAAGAGAACAGATTAAGAACATTGTTTTATACTGATGTGTATAAAACTCTTTAACCTCAGAACATCTTCAGCATGAAATTTTAAGCTTTAAATTCTATCATACAAAAACACTCCGCAGCAGACTGAAAGACTAGATAATATAAGAGTTATTCTGGTTCAAAAACTCCTTTTTGCATTGGCACATTTTACTTCATATGCTACTCAACTGATCAACACGATATTTGAGAGAGTATCATTTGAGATGCTTGACGATCTTTGAAACTGCAGACAGAGATCTCATTTTCAACTGAAGGTGATTCATTCTGCTTGAAACTTCAAGAGCACACTTGTATGTCAAGATTATGCATGCTCCAAAGTCGATACACAAAACAAATACGACTCTGGTCTGACTAAATCTCACAATCAAAAATTTCTATCCTTCATTCACTTGTTGACTCCCACTCCTTTTTAAAAAAAGAATGAATTCCACCACATACGTAGACACACAAATACTTTCAGATCCAATAAAGCTTAACAGCTTCTAAAATTATTCAACACAACTCATCTTCAGCTGGCCCTTAAAACATTTTTTAATTCATTCATCTATTCTGAAAACTTTTGAGAAAACTCACTCCATGTTAAAAATCGCTCAGCTCAATCACACTTAGCAAAGCTTAACCAACTACTTCAAAAAATGCCCCCTTACATCCAAATTCACAAAAGAAGGAAAGTGATTGTTTTTTAAAAAAAACGTTACACACCAACATACAGTCTTTTTTGCACTTACTGCTGCAACCTCAACAAATCGTATCAGAAAAGAAACGCTTTTCTCAGAAAAAGCGTTACCAAAGTCTTCCAAATCAACTTCTGCCTGAATATGTTTTTAAAAAAAACAAACCAATCATCAAATGGCAACTCAACCAAAAACGGCACCATTCAGACATAGTAAGAATGCGCCAGATCAACAGTCTATTATGCTCACGTTACAAACTGTAGAACACACTAGTCGATATTCATTTTTAGTCCAGAATACTAAACAACTACCACCTGAAGATCCTATGTTTGTTCCTCCTGGTGTCTTAATGCTTTTTTCTTGTAAGGTCCTTTTGTAAAGGGTTTCGGGGCCCCTTCGAAACCTGCTTTTACTTTAATCAAAAACTACCCCCTTAAGAATCTAAGCAAAATCCAGGATTTTGAAATGATAAAAAACGTCTTCCAACAAAGCTAGTTATCTGAAAATACTGACACAAATGTCAGCCCAGCAAAAACAGTTATGTCCAGACTACAGTATTTATATTAAAGTCGTCTGGCAAAGGCGACAAATAGATGAGAACAAGTGGCACACGCTGAAGTAGAAATAATCCAGCGATCACCCTGAGCAAAGAACTGCCACATGCCACAAGCTAAACTCAAAAATCACACAATACGAACTGCAGCAATCACAACAAATACAGCGAGCAAGATTTGACATCAATGACACAATCAACAACCTCCCCCTGTCATTGATGGCAATCAAAACCGAACAGTTATCTCCCCCTGACTTGCTGCTCCCCCTTTGACATCAATGACATTGTCCAACTTGAACATCTGATTCGGGGCATGAAATAAAACAGTGAAAACTCCCCTTGAAACCATGCCATATGTCAGTGTTGGAGTGAAAGCACTCCAAGTTTCTTCCTGAGATATTCAAAACTTTCTCGTGGCAATGGCTTTGTGAATATATCAACAACCTGCTCCTTAGACCACACATATTCCAACTTGACAATCTGATTAGTCGCTTATTCACGCATATAGTGATATTTATTGGGAATATGCTTAGTACGAGAGTGCAAAACTAGATATTTTGAAATATCAATAGTACTCATATTATCACATAAAATAGAAATGGGATGATTATACTCAACCTTGTAGTCCTGCAGAGTGTGTGAAGTTGAACCATCCAGATAACCTGTGTGCAACATGATACAACTGCTATGTACTCAGCGTCAGCTGTAGACAAAGAAATGGAAGCTTGTTTTTTGCTTAGCCATGAAACAAGACAACCACCAACAAAGAAAACACCTCCACTTGTGCTTTTTCTATCATCTATTGAACCTCCCCAATCTGCATCAGCATAAGCAATTAGTGTAAAATCATGACATTTAGGATACCATAAGCCAAAACTCATTGTACCCTTAAGACACTTGAAAATTCTTTTTATTTCTTGCACATGAGTTTCCTTAGTTTAGGCTTGAAATCGTGCAACATAATGAACTGCCTGGATGATGTCAGGTCTAGTAGTTGTGACATATAGTAAACTGCCTACCATAGACTTGTAATATGTGTCATGTCCCCTTTCTAGAGTGGACATCGGAGACGGAGGAGTTGGCCTATCATTGGAGTCTCGTAGGCTAGCAGAGGTTGATTGGGACTCATTCAGTGCATATAGTGATTGGATTTTGGCTTTACAGGCAGTTTGGAGTCAGTTTGGAGCAGTTCCTAGATTTTAGGGGCTATCCCTAAATTTTAGGAGGTCGTGACAGTTGCCAGTCGTGAGGTTATTCATGACCTTTTAGATGGTTTCAGTTTCAAAGAGATTGGGCTTGTTTCCTAAATTTTAGGAACATCCCTAGATTTTAGGGATGAGACTACCAGTGAATCCTTGATTTCCGACTTCAGTCACAGACAGGTGACAGGATGATTTTAGGGTTTGTAATGTCAGTTGGGCATTTTGTGGCTATTTGGGTTATATTTTTAATATTTCCTAAGTTAGCGTTTAATAATTAAATAAGGCTAAGTTGTTAGCCATTTTGGAGTAATAAGGGGATTTTTGGTCTCATCTGGATGCGCATCCTATTGTGTGATAGCTCGTTGGAAAGATCTTGAAATTCTTTAAATCTTTCTCTTTGGTCTCAGGGCAATTCAGTGAGCGGATTTCTGTCTATGGGGAAAAAGGTCATTTTCTAGTAACATGACCACTTTAAAATAAGAAATTATAACATTTCCACTAGACCACGCCACTTGGAGACAATTAGGGTTTGATTTGCAATTGAGAGGGGTTATAAGGGGATAGGAGCTTCATTCTATGATTATCTTTTACACATTTTACATCTTGGATTTGAGATTTGGCTCTGGAAGAGCTTTTCAGCATCTGGGACGCCAACCCCAATGCCTTGCCTGTTTGGGACGTAGCCCCCAATACAGTGGTTTGGATTTGTTTGCAGCTATTAGCATCTTGGAGATTGTACGGCATTCTTTCTGGAGGTTTAGCAATTCTGACAGAGTTCAGCGTGGGGTTTGGGGTTTCTAACCAGTTGGGTGTACTTGGCAGCCGTACGGCTGTACCTGGCAGCCACTTTCCTTCCCACGTGCAGCACTTGGAGGGCTGGAATCTTGCCACAACTTCATTCCTAGTTATGTTACTCTTTCAGCATCCAGGTTGGAATTATTCCTGATTGTAATCTTCCTGAAATTATTGGAAATCTTCATCTGGTCAAATATTTGATTTTATATTCAGAAATCTGCCTTGAATCGAATTTGTTTTGGCTGTATATGAACTTCATTTTCAATACTTTGTTCACGTACTTGTACTTCATTATTTACTTGTTGAAAAATCATCAAAATACAAAAAGAATTCAACCCTTCTGCAACTTCTGTCTATTTCTGAAAGAAAATATTAATAAGCAGGAAAAATCAATTTAAATAAATAAAAATTACAGCAGATTGGTAAAAGAGATCCATCAGGGATCTTTCAATATGTTTGATTAACATTAGGAGATTCATCATCTTTACTGAGTTTACATCCTGTCTCCATAGGTGTACTAACAGGACTACTATCCTCCATTCTGAATTTTTTTAACATCTCTCTAATTTATTTTGTCTAAGAGATAAAAATAACTTCAGATGATTGCTGAATTTGAAGACCCAGAAAGCAAGACAACTCACCCACCATAGACATTTCGAACTTCCGTTTCATGTTTGCAGCGAACTCTTTGCTCATGCCTACACAATCACTGCCAAATATTAGATCATCTACATAAACAACAACAACCAAAATGCTGTTACCTTCTTTTACATAAAGATTTCTGTCCGCTACACCTTTTTTGAAGCCTTGCTGCTGCAAGTATTTATCCAAACTATCATACCAGGCTGGTGGAGCCTGTTTAAGGCCATACAGTGCCTTTTTCAGCTTGCAGACATAATCCAGTTTGATAGTCAACACAAATCCATTAGACTGTTCAATATAAACCTCTTCATTCAAACAACCATTAAGAAATGCAGATTTAATATCCATTTGAAACACCTTAAATCCTTTGTAAGAAGCAAAAGCAAGAAAGAGCCTAATAGCTTCAAGATGAGCTACAGGTGCAAAGGTCTCATCATAATCTAGACCCTCTACTTGAGCATACCCTTTACATACCAAGCGTGCTTTATTTCTTACCACTTGACCTTTCTCATTTAGTTTGTTTGTGTAGACCCACTTCGTGCCAACAACATTCTTGTCTTTGGGTCTAGGCACAAGTTCCCATGTGTCACTCTTTTGAATTTGCTCAAGCTCCTCTTTCATAGCTACTATCCAATGTTTATCTTCAGCTGCTTCTTCAAAACACTTAGGTTCAAACATAGAAAGTAATGAAACATCTTCATCTTCAAAATAGTTTACATTTCTTCTAGTGGCTCTCGCTCTATTTTCAGGTAAAATCTGATCAACAAGATGATTTCTTTGCACAAATTTAGAAGGAGACTTGAAAGAGGTCTTACCAATTTCACCCACTGATTCATTTTCAGAATGTGTGCTTGCTGTCCCATTTTGCATACTAGATGAAGAAGATGCATTTCCTAGCTCTTGACTGAGAGTTTTTAGGAGTATTTTGAGTGTTGTTATTTGCTGTCCCTGCTTGTGGTTGTGAAGAAAAGGGTTGAACAACACTACTTGTCTCCTCCTTTTGAGCATTGCTGCTGCCATTTCTATTCTCATAAGAAGTGTTAGCCATTTCATGAACTTTTACATTAACACTTTCAACAATTTTATGCAACCTTTTGTTGAAGCACCTATAAGCTTTGCTTTTAGAAGAATAACCCAAGAAAATACCCTCATCTAATCTAGGATCAAATTTACCTAGATTATCATCCTCCCTTTTGTTATAACAAGGACTACCAAAAACCTTAAAGTATTTAACTGTTGCTGGTTTACCTTTCCACAACTCACAAGGTGTCTTTTTTTATTTGACTCTTAACAAGCCTCTATTTTGAATATACATAGCTGTGTGAACAATTTCTCTCCAAAAAGCATCACTAACCTTGGCTTCATTCATCATATAGGAGCCAGTTCTTGTACGGTTCTATTCTTCCTTTTTTAACCACACCATTTTTGTTGTGGTATCCTGGGTGCTGAAACTTGTCTCTTGATTCCATTGTGCTCACAAAAACTCACAAATTCATTAGATGTAAACTCACTACCATTGTCAGAGCGCAAACACTTAATCTTCAAATCCATTTCATTTTCAACTAAGGCTTTAAATGCTTTAAATTTTTCTAAGGCCTCTAGTTTTTCTTTCGAGAAAGTCACCCATGTCATATGAGTAAAATCATCAATTAATAACATAAAATACTTTTCACCTTGCAAGATTGCTGTCCTAGTTGGTCCACATAGATTAGTATGGACTAGCTCAAGTGGTCTGGAGCTGGATAAGTCCTTGGATTTGAAACTGGTTCTAGTTTGCTTCCCCATCTGACAATTTTTGCAAACAATATTTGCTGATTTGTCTAGCCGTGGGATATCTCTTACAGCTTCCTTCTTGCTGATTTTAATTAAATTCTCAAAATTCATGTGCCCAAGTCTCCTATGCCTTAACCAAGCTTCATTAAACTAACTTAAACAACACATATCATTGTTAGAATCATTAAGAATATAAATATTGTTTGCCGCCCCATTAGCATTAGCAATGACTTTTTCACTTTTGCTTATAGTGCAACAATTAGAATTGAAAGAAAGATCATATCCTTGGTCACATAGTTGACTTACACTTAACAGATTATGTTTCAAACCTTTGACATATAACACATTTTCTACTTTTGTTTCACCATCATTCAGAACAAGAGTGCCTATACCTGCAACTCTTGCGGAAGAACTACCTCCAAACCCGAGTTTACCTCCATTCATTTTCTCAAAAGTAAGGAATTTACTTTTGTCACCGTCATGTGTCTGGAACAACCACTGTCAACGTACCATATATCCCTCTCATTCCGAGCAAGAAAAACTGTTTGCACAACTAAAGCTACTTCAGGATTTGACTTTTTTTTTCTTCCAAACTTTCATATTCTTCTTCCCTTTCCTTTCTCCATCCTCCTTCTTAGGCAAATTTGTCAACACACTTGCAGAATTTTGCAGAATGACCAAGGTTATTGCACTTGTAACAAACAATAGCATAATTTCTCAAGGGTGCAAAAGAATTCTGATTCACAAAACTAAAATTTTTCTTAGGAAATTTTCTGCAATTTACAGCCTTATGACCATAGTAGTTGCAAGAAAAACAGTAACCATAGAAATAAGCATTGTTTTAGCTAGTCACACGAGCTTGTCTAGCTTTAAAAAACTTATTGAAGTTACCAATTCTGTTATTAGAAACAAAACCAGCATTAGGTTTCCGTTGTTTACCTCCAGAAGGTTTAGAACATTGACCTTCATCATAGCCAACTCCACTCTTATCAAGTGACTGCTTTTGAGAGCTCAATAAGCCATCCAGTGTCATAGTACTATTCAGAAAAGTATTTTCCTTACTAAACTGTTGAGAGGATTTTTCAATCTTTCTCAATGAGACAATCTCTTTTTCAAGTTTTTCACAAGTAGCTTCATTGTCCTTGAATTGTTTTTTGAGATCTTCTTCAATTCTTTTACTTTCTTCAATCTGCACTTTAAGGTCTTCAATAAGTTTTCCAGTAGCTTCTAGTGCAACATTATTCTCAGAAACCTTGCTATTTTCTTCCTGTAGCAGCAGCTTAAGATTATGATTTTTCCTTTTAATCTCTTTATCTCACTAAGAGCACTAATCAGCTCTTGTTCAAGATAAACCTCCACATCTTCTTCAACAAAGTAGTCTACCTCTTCTTGAATGTCTTCAACAGCCATGAACAAGATTTCATCATTCTGATTTTATTCTTCACTACTAGGAGAAGAGTCACTGTCTTCCTTGGAGTAGAGACTTATCTTAAATTTTCGAAACTTCCTTCCTTGGTTTGGTTTTGGGTTTAGAGGTTTGGTCAAAATTTTATTTGGGTTTGTCCATACAAAAACACATAAAAATCAGAAATATATACATATTTGCAGTAGTAATTAAGTTTAAAATGCATCATATGTTGTTTACTAATTAAAACCATCATAAAAATAAAAAATATTACAATGTCATTTAGTCACATTCAAATGTCATGATATATATTAAAATTAAATAATAATAATGCCAAGTGTCAACAATCAGCCATCATTATATGGGTCTTTAAAAATATCACCATCCCATCCATACTAGATGAGGTATGTATTGGCAAAATAGAAGAACTACAACTAGTGCCTTTGGCACTAGTGCTAGCACTAACACTTTCATGCTTGCTAGTTGGTTTTCAACATCAAGTTCAACAAAGTGGGAAGTGAAAGCATCCAAGTCAATATGCTTTGGTTCAACAACCCGCTTCCTTGTGTCCCCTTACTTTTAGCCAGTTTTTGTGTGAAAGGAGCTGCAAGTTTGAATGCACATACTCCAAGTTCTTTGCCTTTTTGGAGTGTAGTTGATTGCGCTTTACTAAGTGGATGGCTTCACTTCCTCTTAGATGGAGATGAACTAGCAACCTATTAAGAAAAAAAATAGATTAAAAAAAATTAAATTATAAAATATAAATGAAACTTAAAAGATAAAGGGATTTCTTAGAAAAATTGCAATAAAATTTTGATCACTAGAGGTTGTAGGTATGTGAATGATGGGCCATGGAAGTACCACCAACTATGAGCATCAACCTTATACCTGTCTTAAAGAGTATAAATATTAAAGTCGTTGGAGCATACAAAATCAATGAACTCAATCATCATTGCATCCCGCATGTTAGGATCAACGAAGAGTTTGCGAACTGCTGCCTTGTATCCTTGATTGACTACTACATCTCTATATGGAGCAATTCTTGTTGACACAAAAAAGATCTCAACACAATAATATTTGAGACTCAATGCAAAGGCAAAATGTAGCAGAATGGTTATTTTGTTCCATCTCTCCAATGATTTTGTGTAGTTTTTTGAAGAAAGTTTCTGTAGGATCTTGGTCTTTTGCACTTATGATGGCTTTCATCTTCTCAATCATTAAGTTGGTGTCATTTATCTCACCCAAACAAGGCCTATCCATGTTAGTGCAATGGACCATTCTTAATATAGGCTTAGTGAAATTAAGGAGATATTCATCACGATCCCACCAAATGTCATCTAAGATCATTTGCTGCCCTTGTAGTGCTAGAATGCCTTCATGTAGGCCCATTTTGGGTTGATGATCATGTTAGAAAGTGTCTCACAAACATTCACAAGTCGTCTCAAGAAAATTGTGTTGGAGGCAAAGTAGGTATCAACAACTTGTTTAAAAATCAAAATTAGAAAAATGAAATTTATCAAAATAAAAATTACGAAGTTTACCAAGTGAAACATATTTAAGTTACCTTCAACTACTCCGATTTCGAGAATGTTCTGAATATGCCTTGTGATATATGGTGTTGGTGATGAACATTTGGATCTCTTTAGCCTTAGCATACACTTGTTTGAGCCTATCAATTTTGGTGTCAATTTTTTGTAGCACAAGGTTGAGGGAGTGGACAACATAAGGTGTCCAAAAAATTTGTAAATAATGCTCCTTAATCATTAACTCAGTTGCTCTATAAATTTTGGCATTGTTTATTATAACTTGCACAACATTTTGAGGGCTCACTTCCTCAATGGCTATCATGAGAATTTTAGCAACAAAGGCACTATCCTTCACTTCCCCTTCACAATCCATTGCTCTCAAAAACATTGCCCTTTTACGGGACATGGCAATAACATTGATCAATGGCCAAGTTTTTGTATCTTTCCATCTATCAGAAGTGATCGATATTAGAATAATTAATTCTATTAGTTAGTTACCTTCTTTTGTGGTTCTATTGATGGTCATTTAGTTAGTCATTAGTCAACTATTGCTTCTTTTATAAGAACGCATAGTTTGCTTTTTAGTTTTAAGCTTTGTAGCTTTATTTAGCGTTTTAAGCTTTTTTAAGCTTTAGATTAACGGTTTGTTCTTTTTAGAACACCGTCTTGTAATTCCTTTATATATGCTTGTATATTCATTATCAATTAATTGAATATCATCCAATTATTTTGAGCAATCAATTTTTCAATGGACACCCCTTTTTTGGCCCACAAACCCTTGAGACTTCAATGACTTCTCTACAAATTTCATCTCTTTTTCCAATAAGGTGCTATGCACCTTCTAAAAACCCGGGCCCTTGTATAGCGCCTCATTAATTGCTTTCACCATTTGTTGCGGATATGATGATGAATTGTTAAGGATATAGCTTCATTCGGATTGAAGCAAGTAATATATATAACGACATTGAATGAAGGGTCAAGTCTCCGTAGGGTCATGACTCTACATGGCATAAGCCACGTAGAAGTCATGCCCCTACGTGGACATGACTCTTCATCCTTTTATTTATAGGCATCGACACTTGCTGTGAACTGAAACCAATAACTGTGGCACTTTCATGAACCAACAAGCTGTCGATATTATCATAGAAGACTAATAGTTAGAGTTATATATATTTATATATATATACACATCGGAGGTAAAACATACTCATTGCAGTGATCTTATTAAAGTCTATCCTCACTACATATTACCAGACTATTGTCTTCTCTATCTCTGATCTAAATTCCTTAACATGGTATCAGAGCCACGTTGGTAGAGAAATAATAAAATAGTGACACCTCTTTTCTAAAAAAAATTCAGACTTGCACTCAAAATCAAAGGAAAATCAATCATGGTGAACAGTGTTAGAGTGGAGGATAGACTCGAAGGCGCATCCAACTTCGTCTCATGGAGAATTCGAATAACAACAATTCTTCAAGAACTCGAACTAGATGCATGCATAGAAGAAGATACTAAGATGCCCAAAGATGAGCCAGAGAAAACAACCTGGAAAGGACACAACAACAAAGCTAAGAAAATCATAATTGATGCTGTTAAAGATCACATTCTCCCAACCATCTCAAAACTAACTACAGCGTATGATATGTTCAAGACCATTCAAAACTCATGAAATAAATAATGCAAGCAGATTGCTCACTTTAAAACAACAATTAATGCATATCTACATGAACAAAGGAGAAACAATCACATCCTATTTCATGAGGATTTCAAAATTAAAAGACCAATTGTCAACTATTGGGAATAATATAGATGATATGGAGCTATCTCTAATAGCACTTAAGGGATTACCATCCAGTTGGGAATCCTTTATTCAAGGCATTAGTGCTCGTCCGACACTACCAAAATTTGATCAACTCAAGAATGATTGTACTCAAGAAGAATCTCAATTAATCACAAGAGGATTGGGTCCAAACAAAGGGGGAGAAGTTCAAGCACTACATGCTAACACAAGCAACAAAGGGAAGAAAAGGAAGTTCAAACGGAAGAGAGGAAATAATCACAAAAGCAAAGACTTCTCCAAGATTCAATGCTACAAGTGTGATAAATTTGGACACGCTCACAGGTTCTGCCCAGAAACAAAGAAAGCTCAAGCAACCATAGCTGAAGTCAAGGAAGTAGAGAATCCTCTATTTTTCTTATTCTTATCGAGCTAACTAAACTCAAACAAACATATGTGGATAATCGATAGTGGAGCATCTCGACACATAACCGGTTTTAGAGATCAATTCAAAACCTTTGAAGGCCACTCAACTGAAGAAGTTACAATAGGAGACAATTCTACCTATCCAGTGAAAGGAATTGGGACCTGCTCAATTCAATTAAGAACAGGAGTTACATTACAATTGAAAGATGTTCTCTTTGTACCAGGTATCAAAAGGAATTTGGTCTCTATTTCAGGACTAGCTGATCAAGGATATCGTGTCACCTTCCATGAAGATAAAGTTCTACTCTGGCCTAAAAACTCTTAACATAAAGAATGCTATTCCTATAGGATCTAGAGATGGTAGTTTATACAAATTATGTAATACTAAAAAACAAGCACTAAATCATGAAGTATCAAACTCTAATGAAATTTGGCATAGAAGATTAGGACATCTTCGATTTAGTGCCCTACCTTCTATAGGAAAAATTACCACAGGATTACCCAATCTAAAATCTGATCATGTTGGAACTTGTAAAGGATGTGCTCTAGGGAAGAACTCAAAAGGGTCCTTTCCCTCAAGTGAACACAAATCAAAAGTTGTACTAGAACTTGTCCACACTGATTTGTGTGGTCCAATGTCATTACCATCACTAGGGGGATTCTTGTATTACGTGATATTTGTTGATGATTACTCTAGGAAAACTTGGATCTATTTCATAAAACTCAAAGAATCAAATGAAGTGTTATCAAAATTTAAAGAATTTAAGGCCCTAGTGGAAAATCAAACTGCGAAGAAAATAAAGACTCTAAGATCAGATAATGGGGGTGAATATATCTCTGAAAATTTTAAAGAATTCTGCATTTATGTTGGGATTAAGAGGGAGTACATAATCCTCAACAAAATGGAGTTGCAGAAAGAAAAAACAGAACCATCATCGAAGCTGCTAAAGCCATGATGCGTGATCAAAATCTACATATCTCATTTTGGGCCGAAGCCTCAAATACAACTGTGTACATTCAAAACAGATGCCCTCATTCAATCCTAGAGAATATAACACCCGAAGAAGCCTTTATAGGAAATAAACCAGATTTAAGCCATCTAAGAATCTTTGGTTGCCATGTGTATATTCACATTCCTAAAGAAAAGAGAACCAAACTAGAACCCTCCAGGAAGAAGGGCATATTTGTTGGCTACAATGAAACCACTAAAGGATACAGAGTCAATACTCTAGGACGAAGATCCATTGAAATCAGTAGAGATGTCAAATTTGAAAAAGATGCTGCTTATAAACTATCTCTAAGTGCAGAAGATGATCTAACCGTAGAATCAGATGAAAATCCTACAATTGAAAATCAGAGGGAGAATAGCATAGAAAATCATGAACTTCAATCACCTAATTTCGAGAATGCTGAAAATCCTAACAACAAGAAAAGACCACTATGGGCAAGAAAGATGATTGAAGAAAATAATGTGCAACCCAATGAAATCTTCAAAGAGAATAAGGAAAAAAGAAGTCAATCATTCTATGTTGCCCTCATGACCGAACTTACAAAATCTGAACCATCAAATATTGAAGAGGCTTTAACATGTCAAGCTTGGAAAGATGCAATGATTGAGGAATACCAATCTATCTTAAAAAATGATGTTTGGGACATTGTACCTAGACCAAAAGACAAATCATTTGTCTCATCAAAGTGGTTATTCAAAATCAAATATGCACCAGATGGTAGTATTGAAAAACACAAAGCCAGATTCGTTGCCAAGGGGTTCTCTCAAAAGGCTGGAATTGATTACGAAGAGACATTTGCTCCAGTTGCTCGATATACTTTTGTAAGAACCATCATTGCCATTGTAGCTTCCAAAGGGTGGAAGATACACCAAATGGACGTGAAGACCACATTTTTGAATGGTGTTATTGAGGAAGAAGTATATATAGAACAACCTGAAGGCTTTGCTACAGACTAAAAAAAGCTCTCTACGGCCTTAAGCAAGCTCCCAGGGCATGGTACAAAAGGATAGATAGTTATCTCTCCAAACTAGGATATTCCAAAAATGAAGCAGACTCTAACATATACTTCAAAATATCGGATGGTGACATGTTAATACTTGTTCTCTATGTTGATGACTTGTTGATAACAAGAGAAGATCACCTCATTGCAAAATGCAAACAAGATCTTGTGGCTGAATTCGATATGAAGGATCTAGGTCTACTGCACTATTTTCTAGGCCTAGAAGTTCTTAGCCGCATTATTGTATACGGGAATACGACTAGTTAATTAAGTTGTAATTGGGTTTGTTAGTTGGCAGCCGAGGGGTGGTAGTTGCGGTGCGACGGTTGGCACTTGCACCCCCTCGGTATCTTTATATACTTCAGAATGTAACTTGCAACAGACAATTATGAATGGAATAACATCTCTTATATTTGACCTGATATCTCTGGCATTATTATTCTGCATTACATGCTTTATCTGTGTACTTTAAGTTATTTACCCGAGAGGGCAAACATTTGGCACCGTTGCCTAGACGTACTCGGGAACGGAAGACGCGGATGGCACACGGACACGATGGGCCTACCCGTTGGTGAAATAAACCCAGAGGCCGACGATGCACGAACAAAACTTTACACAGGAGAAGACACGGCAACGAGAGAATTTTCAATTTTGCTCTAGGTAGCCATCCAGACCTACGTCCGACGAGAGGCGGCGGAGGCGGAAATCCCACCAAATGCCGTGTGGACAGCGCTGGAGGTTAGCCCGGCAGTAAACTGGTTGATGAACCACCTCCCCCGGTTGCTTGCACAGGCATCGCTAGCACAACAGGCTCGCCTGCAGGAGATTGCCCAGGAAGAGCGACGCCAACAAATCCTTCAACACTACGAAGAAAACAGCCGACAAGAAACGGAACGAGATGGTGCCAGGCCAGGAGGGAATTGAACCTTGAACTTTTTATATTCAAATAAAAGTGTCATTGACACGAGTTGTATTGGAGGAAATGAATTAATAAAGACGTGTTTTGATTTATGTATTGTGAGTTATGGAAATGTGCGACAATTAATGCCCAACCTATTGAATAAAGATAGAAATAAAAAAGCAGAAACAGACGAGTGGGAGGCCACGTAGAGGGCCTTGATTTTGGAGTAGAAAGTAGAACGTAGATGGAGGTTGAGGCAACTTGCCGAAGGACGACCTACCGAAGGGTGGCTCGAGGGGAACCAAGGAGGTGTCATGGAGGGTGCAGAAGCTGACGGAAATTTCTATGCGTCGCTAGAGCATCGTAGGACACGGAGCCACGAAGAGTTTCTGGAAGAAACAAGGTTACGGCGAAATCTAGTCGAGGAGACGCGGGATCAGTTTAGAAACTTCTCCCTTACACCACGGAGTGAAGATCACCAACAGCAACCAGGAGTGGGCGCGGGTGAGAGCGAAGGGGAGGGTAACCGTACGACTGTAGGTGCGACACACGGTAGGTAGAACACGGTACCACCAGTCACCCACGCAGGACACACCATGGGCGCTAGAGGGAGCGGCGCAAGGGCTCAGACACAGCAACAACCACCTCAGGGGAGACGACCCCCATCAATGGCGAGTAAACAGAAACTACCGAAGTTCAACGACGACAGGAAGGAAGATCCTGTCCGCCATTGTCGAATGTGCGAAACCATATGGTCAGCAAACGGTGTTACCGATCAAGATGAATAGGTAACACAATTCCCAGCAACCTTGAGGGGAGTGGCCATAGACTGGTACTCAAATATGGACAAAGCTAAAGTCGGCACATGGCCTAATTTGAAGGAGTTTGGGATAGAGTTCCGCCTCTTGAGAGATGACAACGAAATAGTCGCCGAGATCTATGGAACGAAGTAGAACAAGAACGAGACTGTCCGAGCCTATAGTCGACGGCTAAAGGAACTATTGGGAAAAATGGAGTCAACCAGCAGATGGGTTGAAAAAGCGATGGTTCGTGGAGGGACTAAAGCATTCCCTCCGAAAGAAGATGAAAATCGTTCCACCTACATCGTACAAAGACGCATACAACAGAGTGATGGATCTCGAGAGTGAGACCAAGACATCGAAGAAAAAGGAGGATAGCTCGTCGGAGGAGGATGACTCGTTACAGGAAAGCGACAGCGATAGCGAGGCTGGCAAATGGGTGCAAGCGCTTCAGAAAGACATGGAGCGAATGAGGAGGGAATTCAAAACAATGAGAAGCACCGGTCGGACCGAAGGGGACATATGGTGCATTGAGTGCAAAGAGGAGGGGCACACAAAGGGTACTTGCTAGAAGAAGGCATTCTACGAGATTTGCCAAGTGATGGGACACTCCACCAAGGAGTGCCCATACAACATGAAAACCCGGAACACGCAAATGAACCAGGTGTTGTTCACGGAGCAGGCCACAACGTCCGCACCAGCGGGTAGGGGCCAACAAACAAACACAACGGCATCATCTGGAGGATACTGGGATAACAGACGCGGTGGCAGAAGAAATAATAACAATAACAATAACAGAAACCGGATCCAGTGTATGATGCCAAAGGCCGGCCAATGATCCAGTGTAGGGCCTGCGATCAGTGGGGACACTTCGCTCGTGACTGCACAAAGGAAGCCAACCCTCAGCACCTCTGCTGATGGTGCGGGCCAGGTGACCATGAGGACGCAAATTGCCCAAAGCCTGGTGTAAACCTTCTAACCCACGGAGGCGGAAGTATTGGCAATCACCAAGGCGCAGGCCAAAAAGAGTGCATACCCAAATCCCCGCACGGAGACCGAGAGGGTGCGGGAAGCAAGAGACGAGATCACAAAGGAAATGGCCGCACAAAGGCAGAACAGCCACAAGACCGCAAGTCCCCTACGGACGAGGGGAGAAGAGGAAATCTTACGGCAAATATTGCAGATGGAGGTACCCGTGAGAATTCAAGACCTCCTGGAGACCATGCTGCAGCTAAAAACCGCTATCTTAAACTTTGTACCTTCATAGGTGAAAATGAGGGAGGTCGTGAGCCCCACAGCCAACTCTGCGTTAAGGGAGGTCCTAAGCACCACAGTCAACCCCATGTTGTTGGTAGTCAATAGCGGATGCCAACCGGCGGTAGTAGAAATGGGCATAGTGGGGACTACCTTGATAGACACTATTGTGGATGGAGGGTCGGGAGTAAATGTGCTCCCAGAAGCGACATGGAAAAAACTTGGAAAGCCTACGTTGTGGCCCCCCACGTTCAACCTACTAGGGGCAGATCAGCATGGGATGAAACCCCTTGGTACCCTCATGGGCCAGCAAGTGATGATTGGCATGCAGCCCTTTGTGCTGGATTTTGTAGTAATTCCCCTGAAGAAGAAAGGGTATGACGCCATCCTCGGGCGTGGGTGGCTCATTGCAGCAAAAGCGAACCATAATTGGAAGCGTAATACTCTGTCCTTGGAAAACATGGGGAGGAAGTACGCGATCGATCTTCGTACGCAGATGGTGAGTGAGGAGTTGGCATCCTCCTCCGACTCGGAATCTGAGGGAGACCAGTTGGCGGAGGGTGGAGACGAACGCCGCATGGAACCTAGTGACGAAGGGGTGTTAGAATTGGAGGCATGCTCAGGGGACGACGGGGACTCCTTGAATGGCCTCTTCCATTGGCAAATGGGAGATTATGAATTATTTACACCCTCGTGCAATGTATTGAGCATCGAGGAAGAACCAGATAAATTTCCCCCAGAATATGGCGATTACAAGGAAGGGGAGGCCTCGATGAATGAGATGCGGACACACCAATTCCCGAAGGGGGAGCCCATTAAATATCAGGAAGCCAATTTAAAGGAGACAAATCTTGGGGGGACGAGTGACCCCAAGATCATCCTTGTCGGAGATGATTGGAATCCAGTGCTGAAGGCCGCAACCTTCAAAATTTTCCTTGAATACAAGGATGTTTTTGCATGGACATACAAGGACTTGAAGGGTGTGCCCCCAGAGTTGTGTGTGCACCGAATAACATTAGTACCGGGAGCCCAACCGGTAAGGAAGCGGCCTTACCGTATGAACAAAAATTATGCTGCACGAGTGAACGACGAAATTGAGCGGATGCTGGAAGCGGGCATAATCTTCAAAGTACAGACAAGCCAATGGGTGTCTCCCATTGTGATTTCCCTCAAGAAAGAGGCCAATCAGATCCGGATCTGTGTAGACTTCCGGTGCCTGAACGCTGTCACTATTAAAGACCCATTTCCCATACCCTTCACCGACAGCATCTTGGAGGAAGTAGCTGGACATGAAATCTATTCCTTCATGGATGGGTTCTCTGGATACAACCAGATATCCATCGCGGAGGAAGATAAGTTGAAAACAACCTTCGTGGTGGAGGACGGGGTGTACGCATACAATTGAATGCCCTTCGGTCTATGCAATGCACCTGCCACCTTTCAGAGCATCATCTTGCACATCTTCGACAAGATGTCGTTGGGGAACTTCAAAGCCTTCCTGGATGATTGGTCTATTTACAGCGGACAGGACATCCACTTAAAAACCCTTGGGGAGTGCCTAGAGAGGTCGGAGGGCACGGTTGGCCCTCAACCCGAAGAAATGTAGATTCATGGTACCACAGGGAAGATTGCTGGGACACATTGTGTGTAAATAAGGATTGAAAACGGACCCGGACAAGATTTGGGTAATAGTAGAAATGGAACTTCCTACAGACGTCACAGGGATAAAATCCTTCCTTGGTCATGTGGGGTACTATAGGAGGTTCATCAAGAACTTTGCTGAGGTGTCCCACCCGTTGGATAAGTTGACACGGAAAGGGGAACCATACATCTGGACAGAGCCACAGAGCAAGGCCTTTGAAGAGCTGAAGACAAGGTTGATGGGAGCACCCATACTGACATACCCGAATTGGGATAAGGAATTCCATGTTCACGTGGATGCCTCAAACTATGCCATCGGGGCTACATTAGCCCAAGTAGGAGGACACGGGTTGGACCACCCCGTTTATTTTGCCAGCAAGTTGCTCTCAAAGGCAGAAAAGAACTACAGTACCACAGAACGTGAAGCCCTCGGTATGGTCTATGCTGTACGAAAATTCCGTCATTACCTCCTGGCCACACCATTCACATTTTACGTAGACCACCAAGCACTCATGTACTTGGTAAACAAGCCTATTATCTAGGGGAGGATAAGCCGTTGGCTATTGCTACTACAGGAGTTCACATTTTTAATTGGGGTAAGACCAGGGCGAAGCCATGTCATAGCCGACCAGCTGTCCCGGATTAAGTCGGGGGAACCTCCAGAGGGAGTAAATGATGATTTTCTAGATGCATACTTGTTCCAAATAGCCGTACTCCCTTCGTGGTATAGGAAGATTGGAGAGTACCTATCGACGTCTCGATTTCCGGAGGGTATGCCTCTAGGGGAACGGAGAAAGCTCGTATTAAGGAGCAGGACTTTTTCGCTCATCAACGGGTTACTCTACAAAATGGGGCCGGACCAGGTATTAAGGTGTTATGTCATGGAGGAAGAAGTCTCGAGCGTATTAAGGGAGGCACATGAAGGACCCGCAGGTGGACATATGGGCCCAGACACTACAACCCGCAAGGTGCTTTTGGCAGGATTTTGGTGGCCAACTGTACATCATGATGCCAGGGAGTGGGTCGTGGGGTGCGACACTTGCCAACGGGCGGGCAAACCTTTGAAGCGGGACTTCATGCCCCTCAACCTGTCGCACGCACAGGAACTCTTTGAATGATGGGGACTCGACTTTGTGGGTCCTCTTAAGGTCAGCCGCACACGACGGTGCCGGTACATTGTAGTTGCGACAGAATACTTGACCAAGTGGGTGGAGGCAAGGGCTCTCTTGGATAATTCGGCAGTAAGCACGGCGAAATTTATTTACGAACAAATCATTACGCGATATGGTATACCTATTCAGTTGACTAGTGATCAGGGGGGGCACTTCGTGAACCATGTCATATGGCTGTTGACATCAGAGTTCAAGATTTTTCACTCATTATCGAGCTTGTACTACCCACGTGTCAATGGCCAGGCAGAGGCCACAAACAAAATATTGGTATCGGTAATTTACAAGTCCTGTGGGGTAGAAAAGGAAGATTGGGAGGAGAGGTTACCCTCTATACTATGGGCCTACAGAACAACTTACAAAGTGACCACTAGTCAGACTCCGTTCCAACTCATGTACGAGCAGGAAGCGGTGGTGCTAGCAGAATTCATGGTGCCAAGCCTTTGCATTGCAGTAGAGAACAGACTCGGGGATATGGAAAGCCTGAGGGAGAGACTGTATGCCTTAAGTAAGTTGGACGAAAAAAGAATGCTGGCACAATGGGCCACAGAGACAGCCCAACAAAGACGAAAGGTCTGGCATGATAAGCACCTTCGGTGAATGAAGTTTACTCCTGGACTGCTAGTGTTGAAATTCAACGAGAAGAACGAAATCAAACGTGGAAAATTCAAAGTGCGATGGCTAGGGCCCTTCAAGGTACGTGAGGTCAATACCAACGGGGCGATTAAGTTGTGGACGCTGGACGGGAAGGAGGTGCCAGACGCCGTCAATGGGTCAAAATTAAAGGTCTATCACGAACGGAGGGAACTTGGACCCTCCAGTTAGGATGTTTGACAGTCTGTTTGGGGAAAAAAAAAGGGGGGGGGCCACCGTACGGTGACCACACCGAAGATGGAACCACTGTGCGGTGGGGCCACCGACGGTGGAACCGCCGTGCGGTGGGGCCACCGACGGTGGAACCACCGTGCGGTGGATGCCACCAAAGGTGGAACCACCGTGCGGTGGTCACACCGACGATGGGGCCACCGACGGTGGATGCCATCGTGCGGTGGCCACCCGCTAATATAAACCCTGCACAAACATGAAAAACGGAAATAGCTAAAAAGGAAGCCGCGCAGTCCCACACAACCATGTAAAGAAAAAAAAGGATCGCCATGCAGGGGAAAAAGAAGGCAAAGGAAACCATAGTTGTCACGCACAAAGGCAGCCCAACCGCACAGCAACAGCCAATAGAAGAAGGTTGTTACGAAGGTATCCAATGACCATACGATTTTTAAGGAGAAATCAGTTATACCAGAGATTAATGGATTCAGCAGGGAGACGAAGTTGGAAAAAACAGCTGTAGGCTTCCTCTAGCTAGAGGGATAGCAATATCAGGGTTTTAGCGTCAGGTGTACGTGTTGTAGGCAATACCATGGATGCCAGCGCCCGACAGAAGCAAAAGCAGAAAGCACCACAGGCTGCCATAAGTGCGAAAAACACATTGACGCCCCAGAACATCACCTTTGAAGGCTTGAATGGGTCGGAATGCCGGAAATGGTGGCAGGACACTCCCGATGATGATCTGGTGAAGCAAAACCTCCGTAAGGCGGAAGTGGAGTGGGCTATTCGGATGCCCATGTTTCCTATCCGCGAGTATGAGGGTGCCCTACGGTTCATGGTAGACACCTTCGACAAGCACACATGCACCAACACTTTCGAATACCTCGGGAGGGATGTTACCATATCTTTCAAAGCAGGGGACTTCGCGAGGGTATTCGGCATTCCAGGCAGACAAGGCAAGAAAATAAAACTAAAGGCTAAAAAGATGAAGCGGGAAGAGAAGGAGCGGCGGATTAAATTAATCTCCAGGAACTGGATGACAGCAGAGTTGGATAGCGTGGCTAATGCCACTAAAGGTCGAGGAATCCGTAAAAATTTTGTTGTAGAGGGCCACTGGCGATGCATTATGGATGTCATCAAGAGCAGATTGACAGGGTCGGGTAGGGTGTCGGACATCGCCCTCCCTCAGATTATGCTTATGAACGGGTTGATGAATGGCATCGTGTATGATTGGGCCGTGTTACTCGCAGAGCGCATGTATGAGTTTTTGACGTTGTAGCATCGCACATTTTATATGCCACACTACGCTATAGGGTTGTTCCTGGAGGCCACGCGGGAAGTAGTGCCCGAGGAGGAGTTAGAGGTACGACCACAGGGACCGTTGGCAATAGGTGAGCCTCCAATAATGTATTGGAGGCACTTGGACATTGGGCACTCTTCCGCGAAGCGGAAAAGGGCGGTAGATACGGCCTTGGCTTCATGGGAGCGTGACAGCGGGAGGGATTCTAGTAGCACAGAGGAATTAGAAATGGAAGAGGAGGATGATAGCAGCAGGGCAACGGAGGAGCAGGTTCTGTTTGCCCCACCCCTGCTACCAATGGGCATGCCGTTGCCATCATCTGGAGTAGGCAGCACCTTTATTCCGGCCTTCGGACAGAGCCGCATGCCAGTTACACTTGGCCCCCTTCAGCAACAGGTAGCACCACCGAGCCCAACCACAGCGGCACCTATGGAGGACATGGCAGAGTCAGGGACGGAGGAGTCATCGCATCGGATAGTGGTCACTGAACAGGGGCTGAGGGAGGTAGTAGATATAGAGCCTCAGGTGCAGTTGGACGTGGTGGGGAGTGACGCCGTGGTGACTGTGTCTGCGTCTTTGTTGGAGGAGCCGATGACAACGAACCATCCCTCGGTCGTAGAGATGTGTGCTGACCCGTCAGTCGTGGCTATGCAGAGCTGGCTTACACAGCGGTTTCAGATGACATTGGCACAATCGGAGGGAACTGTTGTATTCTCACCATGTCGAGAGACTAGAGCGGAGGTAGTCGACTTGGACGACTCATCGGGCGAGGCGCATGGACCTGTAGTTGGGAACGAGGCAGGGGAGGTCGCCTCTAGGCAGGCGCCAGGGGATGGTACACCTTTGGTGGCGGAGGAGGTACCTTCACAGCAGGATGCAGTTGGGTCTGTTCCACCAGAGACTTCACAGCCTTCGGCGCAGAGGGGGGAAGATATTGAGACCTATCTAGCTGACATGGTTGACATGGTGACGAGGGGTAGGCGGATGGTGGCCGGTGCCCAAACGCAAGCATTGCAGCAGGTGGTGGTGGAGCTAGAGCAGGTCTTACAGGTTATGCGGGTGGGCTGCCCTGCAGCCTTTGCTACCTGCTTTGAGTCTCAGGGTTGGCCAACTACTGAGACAGAGGAGATGCTCCAGGCTTGGAGGCTGCGTCAGCTCGTTGTGGAGAGTCGGGTGATGACAGTTGTCGGCCAGATTGAGCAGGTCTACCGGGATGCCTATTATACATTGAGGCGTACACAACAGGAGTCTGTGGTCCGTGAGGCTGCACGAGTAGCGTTGGAGAAGGAGATGGCCAGTCAGCAGGCCTCTCTTGGGAAGCCGAGAGGGCACTGTTGTTGGCATAGCTTGAGGTGGCCTGCGCAGAGACGGCTGAGACCCGGGCAAAGACGGCCAAGGTAGAGATTCGTCTGGTGGCTGAGCAGAGTGTGAGGAGCCACGTGCAGCAAGAGTTGGATGCCGTCAGTACCGAGAGGAGTTTGTTGCAGACTCGGTTGGTCTACGCGACAGAGGCAGCGGATACAAAAGAGGAGTTGTTGGAAGCCGCACACATGGTGAAGACAGCTTTGGAGAAAGTATTGGTGGTAGAGCGAGATGTGACTGTACGCACTCAGCAGGTGTATGAGCTTCGCACCCGCTTGGCGGCCCACACACCGGCATCGCAACCTTCTGTTTCAGGGACGCTTCCTCAGCCCCCTCCCTAGTTTTTCTGATATGTATATAGTCTAGGTTGCATGATCTCCATTTTTGTTGTAAGTCGCCTGGAGACGACTTTTCTTTTGGGGGGGATGATGTTAGCCGCATTATTGTATACGGGAATACGACTAGTTAATTAAGTTGTAATCGGGTTTGTTAGTTGGCAGCCGATGGGTGGTAGTTGCGGTGCGACGGTTGGCACTTGCACCCCCTCGGTATCTTTATATACTTCAGAATGTAACTTGCAATAGACAATTATGAATGGAATAACATCTCTTATATTTGACCTGATATCTATGGCATTATTATTCTGCATTACGTGCTTTATCTGTGTACTTTAAGTTATTTACCCTAGAGGGCAAACAAAAGTATGGCAAAAAGAGAATTATATTTTCCTAAATCAAGGAAAATACACCATTGATATCCTGACTAGATTTGGTATGATATATTGTAAGCCTCTATCCATTCCAATGGAAACAAATCTTCATAAGCTCAAAAGTGAAGCAGTAGATTCAGAACCTACATACTATAGACAAATTATTGGATCTCTTATGTACTTGGTAAACACTTGCCCTGATATTTGTTACGCTACCAATGTGTTAAGTCATTTCATGTGTGAACCTAAGAAGATTCACCTGATGGCTGCTAAGCATATTCTGAGATACTTGCGTGGCACTATTGGACTTGGCATGAAGTATAAAAATGTTGAGATACAACTCCAAGGGTACTCTAATTCTGACTGGGCAGGAAGTTCCATTGATTGTAAAAGTACAATGGGGTGTTGCTTTAGTCTTGGATTAGCTATGATATCTTGGTTTAGCAGAAAACAGTCAGCAGTTGCTCAGAGTTCCACTGAAGCCGAATATATGGCTGCCTCCATGGGAGCACGTGAGGCAGTATGGTTAAGGAAAATACTAGTTGGACTATTTGGGAAGCCCCTAAACCCCACTGTGATTCACTGTGATAATCAAAGCTGCATCAAACTTTCTGTAAATCCAGTTTTTCATAATCGGTCCAAGCATATAGAAATCCCATACCATTACATAATAGATATGGTAGACAAAGATGTCATAAAATTGACCTACATCAGCACTGAAGAGCAAAGTGCCGACATATTCACCAAACCTATTGCAAAGTTGAAAGTGGAGTACTTTAGAGGTAAACTTGGTATGACTAAATTATAACGGAAATTTCTGATATTAATCTTAATCATATGTAATTGATATATTCATGAATATCTTGAATGCAATATTGCATATGTGTGTTATGTCATGGAAGGTGACGATCTTTCATGTGATGTAAGTGTAAGATCGCTATTGTAAGGTGACGACTTTCACATTAGCCTGATCTGTTATCAAGATTGACTACATTAAGTTGTTGTCCTGGAATGTGCTGGAAATCTTGATACTAAATTTGTTATGATGAGTTATTGAATTGTTATCATTAAATGATTGTTCCGAAATATGTCGGAAATTATGATAACAATCATATCATGATTGACTACATTAATTTGTTGTCCCGGAATGTGCTGGATATCATGATACTAAAATTATTTCACCTGTGATAATGATAATGTTACAATTGTCACTAGAATCAAGGTCGTAATCTGATAAGACTTTAAATAGTTGTTGTCTCAGAGTGTTGGATATCAGATAATCCATCTCTCTGAGATATGAAGTATTTCACTAGTAAGTGTTACTAAGTGAATGATCATGTCAAATGAATGTGTATATCGAGAATGTTGTTCCTTAAAACTTAATTATGAAATTCAATCCTCTTTTGCTAAGAGGGAGTGTTAAGGATATAGCTTCATTCGGATTGAAGCAAGTAATATATATAACGACATTGAACAAAGGGTCATGTCCCCGTAGGGTCATGACTCTACATAGCATAAGCCACGCAGAAGTCATGCCCCTACGTGGACATGACTCTTCATCCTTTTATTTATAGGCATCGACACTTGCTGTGAACTGAAACCAATAACTGTGGCACTTTCACGAACTAGCAAGCTGCCGAGGTAAAACATACTCATTGGAGTGATCTTATTAAAGTCTATCCTCACTACATATTACCAGACTATTGTATTCTCTATCTTTGATCTAAATTCCTTAACATGAACAACATTGAATACCAGTTTATTTGCATAGAGACATCTCGCTATGTGTTGATTGACAATCTCTTGAGACTCATTTTGAAATGCTCTTTCCAATGGTCCCTTTGATCTCTTATGTGTGAAGGCCATGGGTTATTCTTTAGTTGTGGACAAAAATGGGTGGCTCTTTGTCGGTTGAAGATTAGAAGGCGGTGAAGGAGTCTTAATTCCACAAGATCCTTTCTTTAACAAAGAATAATTTGATTGATAGCTTGCTGCTTGATCTGCCTTTTTTTGCTCATTAATACATGCCATGTTTTGTGCTTTTGAAAGGGATACATCATTTTCGCTTTTACTTGACTATATGAGCTTGAATATCTAACATCACATTGATTACAAATCCAAACATAACCCCACCACTTGGAAGTTGTACCATCTCAACATATTTCTCAAGGGGAGAGTTTGGTTTTGTTTTGAAGCAGGGTCAGTTTATGGAGGTA